>NW_027187302.1:2877110-2893588 GCF_028583685.1 Petaurus breviceps papuanus
TGGAACGGACCAAGTTACAACTTTATGAGCCTTGAAAGGTCAGGAAATCTATCAAATATTTTCTCAGCAACTGAAGCCAATAGCAGTAGCAGCCAAGTCTGGGGAGGAACCTGAATTGAACAGTCACTTGCTTGACCCAAACCAGAAGTGAATGGACCCAGCAACTCCACACTCAGAAATGAACTTTAATGAGAATAATTTAAGGTTGTAGAGAAAAGTGTGCTCCAAATTTTGGTTTTGGTCCTTGCTATTCTTTTTTTTTTTTTCTTTTTGGAGGGCAATTGGGGTTAAGCGACTTGCCGAAGGTCACACGGCAAGTTTTTGTGTTAAGTGTCTGAGGTGGCATTTGAACTCAGGTCCTCCTGACTCCAGGACCGGTGTTCTATTCACTGCACCACCTAGCTGCCCCCTGTCCTTGCTATTCTTTTTTTTTTAAAGCAATCAGGATTAAGTAACTTGCTCAAGGTTACACGGCCAGTTATTTCTGGGTGTGGTGCTGAGTGTCTGAGCCCGGGATTCGATCTCCAGGTTGTCCCAACACTGGAGCCAGTGCTCTTACTCACTGAGCCACCTGGCCGCCCCTAAGCAATTGGGGTTAAGTAACTTGCTCGAGGTTACACGGCCAGGTGTTTCTGGGTGGGTGCTAAGTGTCGGAGCCCTGATTCGATCCCCAGGTCGTCCCAACACTGGAGCCGGTGCTCTTACTCGCTGTGCTACCTGGCCGCCCCAACAATTTTTTTTAAGCAATCAGGGTTAAGTAACTTGCTCAAGGTTACACGTCCAGTTATTTCTGGGTGTGGTGCTAAGTGTCGGAGCCCTGATTCGATCCCCAGGTCGTCCCAACACTGGAGCCAGTGCTCTTACTCACTGAGCCACCTGGCCACCCCTTCTTGCTATTCTTAATAATGGTTTTCGAGGAGGACTAGCAGCTCTGGTGTGAGGGCTTGCCAAGCCCTTTTTAGAGCTGCTCCTCCACCTTTGATGTCCACCATGCCATCTGAATCTCACCTGTGGCTCCAAGAAGCTGTGGCATGTGCAGTAGTCACACCCCACTTGAAGGTAACCAACTGGCCTCAAATCTGTCAGTGAATTAGGGAAATGTCTACCCCAAGCACATGAAGACTTCCTCCGGCACAATGGGTGAATGAGAACAATTTGTTCCAATGGCCATGAAGCAGACTGAAGCAGGTCCTATGGAATGCTCAGAGTTTGGTTATACTTTGAAGACACAAGGTAATCTACTATATCCCAGGTCATCACCAGTCATCTTGACTTTTGTCTTGCCACTGGATTTCAATGATGAGTCTGAAAGTGAGGCTGTTGGCTTTGTGCAACTCTGCTTCACTTAAATCCAATTCACATGTAAGTCAAGATATCACATTGTGATGCCATTGCTCCTCTTCAAAAACCAAGGACAAATAACAACAACAAATTCTTCTTAGTAAATATCCTTTTATAAAAGCTGATTGATGTCAGTTGATTATATTGTGGCAATACTAACTGGTGATTTACATTGGGAGGAACATACCAGATAAGACTTTGTGCAGTACTAGAGAGATAATCCCACAAGGTCTCAGAGTTGCTTTTAAAACTCTGAGAGACGTAGCAACCACAGTCTGAGGACCCAACCTACCCAAACTACAAGTGCGGGTTGGATGAGTAATTTCAGAGCTTTGATTCCAGTAGCATTCACAGAATAATAGAGTGTTAGTGCTGGGAAAAGCATTAGAGACCATCGGGTTCAGCTCCTTCATTTTATAAATGAGGAAACACATGAAGAAAGTGAGGCCCAAATTGGTTAACTGGCTTGCCTAACTCAAGTCAAACAGCGCATTAAATGGCAAAGCCAGGCTTAAAACCTAATTCTTAGGGGAGTGCTTGTTTTTTACTATCATACCCATCTTATACACAAGAAAACCAACACTCACAGAGATTGATTTGCCCAAGATGGCACAGGAAGCCTGTAGTGGTGCTGGGTATTACCACAATCAGGGAAACACAAGAGGTAAAATATAGGAGTAAGGAGGTAGCAGTCATTGCCAATGACCTTAACGAGACCATCAATGTTCCTTTCCCATTTCTAAGGCCAGCTTTTGCTGCTGTTCAGTCATTTTCAGTCATGTCTGATTCTTCATGACCCCATTTGGGGGTTTTTTTGGCAAAGATACTGAATACTGGTTTGACATTTCCTTCTCCAGTTCATTTTATAGATGATGAAACTGAGGAAAATGGGGTTAAGTGACTTGCATAGGGTCACACAGTTAATAAGTGTCTGAGGCCAGATTTGAACTCAGGAAGATGAGTCTTCCACTCTAGTATCTTTGCCAAGAAAACCCCAAATTGGGTCATGAAGAGTCACACACAACTGAAACAACTCAACTATAACTAGTCCTTACATGCTAAAGAGCTGAGTATCTTGATTTTAAAAGAAAAAGAAAACAAAAAGAGCTAAGTGAAACCACTTCATCAGAAGTACAGCTCTGATCAACCGAGTTAGCTGAATAGCTCTTCCTATATGTGTTTTACGTGCCTCTGGGAAAAGTCATGCACTGAGCTCTTGAGATATCGTGCACAAAATACAGAAAAGTGCTAGGCAATACTCTGTGCCACAAGGAGAAGTGACAGCTAAGCCTTTTAGCCGTCTGAGCCCTTCCCAATCCCCTTTCACAATTCCTGCATCAGAGGTCATAAACATAGGATCCCAGCACTGGAATAGAATTTAAGTCCCCTGTCAAATGTTCTTTCTACTATATCATACTGCTCTGCTAAGGCTAACTGGGGGCTAAGTAGATCTCCAAGCCAATTCAAGAAATTATATATTATAGCAGGGAAACAGAAGATAAAAAAGTAAGAAATTGTTATGTCTGAGGAGGGTTGGATTGCCCTACAGGGCAACTGAGAATTAACCTCTTGACTTGTGGAATAACTTACACTCTGTACATGTCTTTTCTAGGAACAAGGGAGCAGCATCAAGGTGTCATACCTAAATCTTTACATATTAGTTTGGTATCCTGGGACTTTGCTAGCACATTTTATAAAAGTCACTTGCTTCTATGTCATACAAATTGTCATCACCATCATAACAGCTCAAATTTATAAAATTCCTCACACCTAGAGGAGAGGAGAAAAAAAAGGAAGGGGAGGGTCTAGGTTCAAAGATGCAGTGAAACTAACCCAGACCTATAGGGGGGACAGTTAAATGAATTAGTCTGTAAACTCTTGTCTTCTATTTCCTCTATATCCCCTGTAGCATTTAATGCAATGTCAAGCACATACTAGATACCCAATAAATCCTTTTTGACTGATTGATGGAGTGGACCCAGATTTAGATGGAGTAGACTTGGAGGGAATTTAAACAGTTTTCATATTTCTACATGGATTTTCTTTCCTACATTTATTCTCCATGGAGAAAATAATTGAATTTCAATATGACTATTCCTCTAAATCTCCATTATGAATTTTCCCAAAATTTAATCAGATCTAAATATCAAAAAAGTGACTCATTTCCTGAATACTGCTATCCTTTAGGACATAATATTCAAAAGGAGATGAGCCACATAACCCTTTCAAAAGAAAATCCCTTTTGAAATCCCTCCTGGTCATCCACGTTTCTAACATGGTAGACTTTGCCATGATTCTGCTGCCTCCTCCATCTGCCCCGAAGACCCTTTTCCCCCACTGGTGAGGTTCCTTCCCCCAAAGCTCCATTTTGAGGAAGAGCCCAGACCTACCATTCTTCATTCTCCATGCTTTACCATGATTTCTCATCTGCCTTCTCTCTCTGCCTCCTGTAAGCTGCTTCTCCCATTGGTGAGTTCCTCCAGATTTCACCATGCCTCCCCATTCCCATTTTCAGCTCCTTTTTTTTGTTTTGTCTTGCATGTATTGTTTAGCGTAGTGCCTAGCACACAGAAATTAATAAGTTCTTGCCAATTTAACTTTACCCTCCTCCCCTTTTGTCAATAAAGTGTTTTGCACATAGTATGTCCTAATAAACACTTGTTCAATTGAATTGACTTTTTGGACCTGCATCAAGTCAACACTTGGAACAATTTTTTAAAAAACAGATAATACCATGGGAATGAAAGACTTCATTTCCACCCTATCTCCCAACTTTTATTTTAGAAGTAAAAAAAAAATTTAACCACCTGAGACAGCATTGTGTAGTACAAAGATGTCAAACGTACCCATGATACCAACAATACAGTTTAGCCCAAACCTAATTAAAATGCATTTGGGAAATATCTAACAAAATTAATTAAAATATAATAAAATATAAATAATGCTGGTGTGTGATTTTCTAATCAATATGCTTCCCACAGAAATCCTCATGTATGGTTTATTGGCACCATTCCTATAGGAGTTTGACAACACTGGTGGAGTAGAAAGGACACTAGATGAGGAGTCAGAAGAGCAGGGTTGAAATCTTGTCCCTGCTGTTTGCTATTCACATGACTTCACAGTGAAAATACACTGCCTTTGAAGTCAGAGGATCTGGGTTCAAATCCTGCTTCTATGACATGGACATGTCACTCTTTAGGTTTCAGCTTTCTCCTCTACAAAATGGAGAATTAGACTAAACTTCTAAGGAGCCTTCTAGGTCTAACTCAATGATCCTATGAACCTATGACCCTATGACTTCTTTGAGTGTTCGTTAACCAATATGTAAAATGAGGCAGCTGGACTCAGCAACATCTTAAGTCCCTCCAAGTGTTGATCTCCCTCCTAATTATTTGCAGTTTACAATAATTGTACAACTGTCCCCTCATTTGATGTTCACAATCCCCTGTGGTAGATAGGACAGGTACCATCACTTCCCATTTTACAAGTAAGGAAACTGAGGCAAAAAGTTAAGAGACTTACCCAAGGTCACATGGATAGGAAATAGAGGAATAGGGACTCAAATTCAGGATTGAGTGGTATCTGAAATGACTGACAGTGATGACATCCACCCTCAGCAGATCTGTGAGGACTCTGCCTGGCCCAACCCAACAGGAAATGAAGCATTGATTACTAATGCTGAAACCAAGAGATAATGGCAGCAAGTTGTCTTTCTTGTCCAAGCATGGTCTGTACATGTCTGGTGTCAAGGACAGATTTGGCCCAGCATTTTTAGCCACAGTCAGGTTCCAGTGTGTAGACATAAAAGAAAAAAAGCAAACTGATTCATAGAGAGAGAGGGAAAGAAGGAAGGAAGGAAGGAAGGAAGGAAGGAAGGAAGGAAGGAAGGAAGGAAGGAAGGAAGGAAGGAAGGAAGGAAGGAAGGAAGGAAGGAAGGGGGGAATGACAGAGGGAAAGAGGAGAGAGGGAGGGAGGGAGGGAAGAAGGAAGGAAAGAAGGAAGGAAGGAGGGAGGGAGGGAGGAAGGAAATAACATGTAGACAGTACCTGCTATGTACCAGGCACTGTGCTAAGTGGTTTATAAATACTATCTTGTTTGGTCCCCACAGCAATACTGGGAGGTAGGTGATATTATTATTCCCACTTTTTTGTCTTTTTTGGAGGGGAGAAGGCAGGGCAATTGGGGTGAAGTGACTTGCCCAAGGTCACACAGCTAGTAAGTGTTAAGTGTCTGAGGCCAGATTTTAATTCAGGTCTTCTGACTCCAAGGCCAGTGCTCTATTCACTGTGCCAACTAACTGCCCCTATTATTCCCATTTTAGAATTGAGAATTTGCCCAGACTCCCACAGTTGTAAGAACATATAATTGGATTTGAACTCAGGTCTTCCTAGCTTTCTTCACTGCACCATCTAGCTGCCTCTAGGGGAATGGAACCCACAATTCTGTTTTGTATACATAGTGTCTTGTGGCCAAAAAGCCCATTCAGAGGTTTTCTCTTATTTGGTCCTCCCAACAAACCTGAGGGCAGTAAGACAAGAATTATTATTGGCATTTTACAGGTGAGGATACTGATATTCCAAAAAGTTAAATGACTGACCCACAGTTAAGTAGGTCTGATAGAGTCAGGACCAGAACTAGGGTCTTTTGGCTCTTGCTGCCATCCATGACTAAGGTTTCAAGGACAGTGTCACATAGAAGACACTTGGAGTCAGAGAGGACTGAATTCAAATCCTGCCTCGGGATTTGATGCTTACTAGCAGGTAACCCTGGGAAAATCTCTCAGCCCCTCTAAACTTTAGTTTCCTTTTCTATAAAACAGAGATAGTAACACTCCCTTCACAGGGTTATAGTGAAATTCAGATGAGAAAAATATATGTACCTAGCATTCTGCAGGCTTCAAATCGCTATAAAAATATCCATAGGCAACAGACTAGGTCGGTGATTTTGTTGACCTAGGGAATTCCCAATGTGGTAATTCCCTCTACCAAAGCAGATCAGCAACTGCTCTGTTTCCTTGTGATCATTGAGAAGTTACGTGACTTGGTCACACACAGTGTGACCCAGGATCACAAATGGTATTCAAACCCAGATCTTACTGACACCAGGGGAAACTCTCCAACCAAAATCAATCTTAAGCACCTACTATGTGCCAGTTACTATGCATGTCAGTGATGATGGTGATGCTTCTGACCAAGGTACTGGATCCTCAATATCCACAATGGGGTGCCTTGTCAATGCTGTTTGAGGCTTTCTTGAGACGTTTTTGCTTACTTTCCATCTCTGACATCTAGAGATTTCACCTAGGATTCATCCCCCTGGAAGCCTTCAGGAGCCACACCCAACAGGCAGTGGCAACCTCAGAAAAGCAGCTAGTAGGGAAGATGACTTTACACTCCTTTAGCTGGTGCTACCACAAGACTTCCAGAAGTAGCATGGGAACCTCTTGCCACTGTGGTTAGAGAGCTGGACTGGGAATCAGACTCAAATCCTTCCTCAGACACATGGCCAAAGCATCTAACCTCTAGGCCTCACTTTCCTAATCTGTAAAATGAAGGACTTGGAGATGAACTCTAAGTTCCCACTTCTAGATCTAAAATTCCCTCTTTGCCCTCACTCATCCCCATTAGCTCCCAGTTATACACAAGCTGCATAAAATTGTCATGGGAGATTTTAGTGAGTGTAATGTGGCTTTAACCCTGCATCCTCCTGAAGATGGCCCTGCCATCCATCCTCCATGGCTAGCGTCATTTTGGATTCACTCTTTGGACTCTTGGGTACTTCTATCATTTCTCCTGAAACCCAGGAAGCTCAGCTGGGTCTTTCCTTCTCAGTTTTATTGTGTGGAACAAGGAAATAATGTCCTCAAACAGCCCAGTCTCCTCAAAGGCAATTTCTTCTATAAACATACTCTATTCCTGCTCTTTCCTTGACTGAGGAGGCCATAGATAATGTGGCTTTGAACAACACAGTTTTTGGAACCCCAGCAGACCTTTCTTTCCAATGTGGTTTTATAAGCACCTTGACTTTATGTGTTTAACACAAATTGTTTGATTTTTAATAAAGTGCTGGCGCATTTCAGCTTTCATGGCACATTTTTTTGGCCTTTATTGGGGTTTTAATACTGTTTTTCCTCAGCTGTCACCCCCTGAGAGATGTAGGATGAGGAGAGCTGGCGTGGGGCTCTTACATGCTAGATGGCCAACCTTAACAACTATTGGAAATTTTTATATACTTTCCTTTGCTGCCTGAGTGTGCCTAATGCAATTAAACTTCCTTCTGGAAACATGAAAAGGAATAAAAGTGGCCACTAAAAGGAAAGCAATTTGGCCCCTCATGCCCACAGCTGCCTGATATTGCATTTTATTTAATTGGAAAAGGATGCAGGGGGTCTGCTGAGGAATTAAAAGAAACTCAAAGCTTGGAGAGATCACAGGAATTTTCTCCCTGCTCACATCTAATAAAAATTACCATTATTAAATAATTTATTGAGTGTCAACAACATACTAGGCAAGAAAAGGGAGGAAAAAATAGACAGGGGCTAATTAAAGCAGGGAAAGCATTTGAATGTTGTGGCAGGAATGCTCTGAGACCTTTCAGAACGTATGCTGTTGCCTGCCTTATGACCTTGTCCATCAATCATTACCTCTTTTCCAAGCATCTTCCATCTCTCTTCTGTCTACAAACACTCTGAGGTCATCCCACCCTGCCAAGAAACCAAAACAAACCAAATTCTTCCCTTGGCACTGCTCCAGGCTCTGTCTTTTCCTTCCAATACCAAACTTCTAAAGAGAGTACCCTATACCCACTACTTTCTCAGTAAGCTCTCACTCTCCCAGTCATCAGCAATCTCCTTCCTCTTCCCAAGTGCTCTCTCCATGATCATTAAGAATCTCCTTGTTGCCCAAACCAAAGACCATTTTCTTCTGTCCTTGCTTTCCATGTTTTTTTCTACAGCATTTGACACTATCATCTACCCCCTCTTCCCATAAACTTCCATAATCCTGTGTTCAAATTATTCTCTCCCAATATCTCTATCTGTATCTTAAACTTTTATCTTCCCCCAGTCCCCTGCCCCAATTTCTCAAGGTTCTAGTCTTGGCATTTTTTCTTTTAGCTCTCTAAACTATGAGTTCTTAAGCTTTTTTAATTTTGTACCACAATCCCCTTAGACAATGTGTTAAACTCTATAGATCCCTTCTCAGAATTTCTTTAATGAATCTGTAATTGAAGGAAATGCTCAATTTGAATTAGAGGTTAGTAAAAATAAAGATATGGGCTTTCTCTATAATAACTTTGAGGGGACATGTTTTGAGTAAAATGGTGGAATCATAAGCTATAGGCTACTGTTAGAGGCTGCCCACAATTTCCATCCATACATACAAACGGTCTCTGTTAGGTATCACAGCCTCAAGTGCCTCTATCCCTATACCAATCAATCAATCAATCAAATAAATAAATAGGTAAATAGATAAATAAATTAATTAATGAATAAATAAAACCCCAAAATGTGATGTTTTTCAAGTTTAGTAATTCTATCAAAAGGTATAAAACCTCAGAGGACCTGACCCTAAAATGCTAAACTTGTAGTCAGGAAGACCAAGATTCAAATCCCACATCTGATACTTACTAGCTTTTATGCTCGCTAGCAAGTCCTTTAATCTTACTGAGCCTCTGTTTCCCAAAAATAATGCCATTTAGAACATACCCCCTGTAGCAGCAAGCACCCCAAGCGCGTCCTCAGGGTTTGCAGCTACCACAGGTTCTTGGATCTGCTTTGTTAAAGGAAAGCAACTCAAAATGGGTTAACAAGCTTACTTTAATCAGTCAGACCATATATCGTTTACCTTGTTCAGGGCAAAAAGGTCAGCACCCTGAACCTCAAAATATACAGGCATAATTATCAAGACAGAAACATCAAGTAGACAGATTTCCAAACTGTCCAACCATTACATCCATACCCAGTCAACATCTGGGTTTCCACATTCTGGGTTTTTCAAAGCCGGGGGACTCTCAACAACGGCTTCCCAGAATTCAGATCAAATCACAAAACACTTCTCAAAGTGAGTCCCAAAACAAAGCTACACATCAGGGCTTATATAGCCTTCTCCTGGCTCAGAGAATGTAACAACCTTATTGACCCACTGGCCAATCAAGAAGTACCTACTGAAAAACAAGCCTCCCTCCCCAGGCTTCTGGTGCACTTTAGCCTAGGGGCAGGGAAGATCTTTAAAATTTACATTCGCATTACACCCCCCAGGACACAATAAGGGAAGGAAAAAACATTAAATAAGCACTTACTATGTACCAGGGCAGCTAAAGTGGTACCATAGTGCACAGAGCACTGAGCCTAGAGTAAGGAAGACTCATCTTTCTGAGTTAAAGTCTCATACACTTATTAGCTGTGTGACCCTGGATAGGTCACTTAATCCTGTTTGCCTCAGTTTCCTCATCTGTAAATGAGCTGGAGAAGGAAATGGCAAACCACTCCAGTATCTTGGCCAAGAAAATCCCAAATGGGATCACAAAGAGTCAAACGACTGAAAATGACTGAACAATGACAACAATATGTGTCAGGCACCGTGCCAAGCACTTTATATATATTACCTCAGTTGATAATCTGCGTAATAAAACACTACAAAAATGTTAAAGCATTATATTAACATTAAGTATCTCTATCTAGAAGCAATATGGTATTCTGGATAGAGACCTCAGCTGAGAATAAAAAAGACTTGTGTTCAAGCCTCACCTCTAGACACAAATTGTGTGACCCCGGGCAAGTCACTAAACCTCGAACCCCCCTCTGAAAATTCTCTAAGCTTAGAAATTGCTGAGAAGGTGCCAATCTCCTTTGTAGATATCTTCACTGGAAACCATCCATGGATTCACAGGTGTGGCTCAAAAACATAAATAATTGCACGAAATTCCTTCTGCCAAAAATCATTTTCCCCCAAATTGTCATGCAGCCAAAAATTCCACCATCCAGACATTTGTTTAGGTTGCCAAACTTGTCCTTTGAAAAATATGAATTCTTCTGGGGAGCAGTGAGAGAACCATCATTGTACATTGTACATTCGGTGAGAATTCACATAATCAGACTGTTTTCCTCCTACACCTGGCTGAGAGATGGGAACTTTGGTTAGTGGGAGGAGGAGGTAGGTAATATTAGAAAATAGAGCCAACTGAGAGGTAGGGCCGGCCTGGGTAGGGTGCCTGTATGGGGAGCTCAGGGAGACATGAAGATATTAGTCACCTGGGGAGAAGAGCACTAGGAAGTAAGAGAAAGATACAGAAAGGGAAGCAGAAATATGTCAGAATCAAACTTCAGTGTTTTTGAAATTTTGCCTGAGCCCAAGAAAAAGAAGGTAAGAAATTCTCTCCCTCCCTTGATGTATCTCCCCTATCACGTGGCCCCTTCTCTTAAAACTTAGAATTATCATTACTGTTAAAGAGGAGGTGAAATTAACTTTCATAGGCAGAGCTGGAAAACCAAGCATCATTTATAAGCTGGTTTCTATGGAAAAGCATATTCTGAGTTCCAAGCAAAGGATTCAGAAATCAGCTGCTGAAATGCAATCACTTATAAGCAAGAGGCTTCTTGGGGTTATTATATTTTTTAATGTTCACATATTTCATAAGTTTCCACAGTTATTACGAAAGGAGTTAACATTTCTAAGTGTTTAGTCCTCATGTATTAGCATCCTGAAGGAAATCGCCATTCTGGTATAGGTAAGACAGGAATATCATTCATCCCAATATATAATTAAATTGGAGAATCACAGACCAGAGTTTTGTTTTGGGGGGGAGAGGTTTGAGGTGTTTTTTTCCAGAAAATTTATAAGCCTAAAATGGTATTAAGTGAGCAAGGTTTGGACTTTCTACAAAGTACCACGAACTCTCACGTCCCTGGCGCTCATGGAGTTAAAAAAGGAATTGGTGTCCAGGGCTGACTTAGAGCTGGGACAGTCATGCTTGACACTCTGCCCTTGCTCACCTCATTATCTAGACTGAAGGAAACGGGCCAGTGTCAGAGGGCAGCAGCTCCCGCAGAGAGACCAGGGTCACAAATGGCCAATAGGGAGGAGAATGAGGAGGCAGCAGCAGGGAAGTGGCAGATATTTGGAGAATTCTTTTAACTATTCAAAGCAACTTCTTATCCAATATAAAAATCAGTATCCTGCTTCTCATTGTCTGGTCCTCAAGTAGCACTCAACACCATGAGGTCCCTCCTCCAGAGCATTCCTCTGAATGGGCTACTGGCCTTATAAACACCACAGAGAGGTGATTGGATCAACAGATTGGGGGTGGGGTGGGGAATGTACTGAACAAAGAATACACACACACACACACACACACACACACACACACACACACACACACGTGTGCATATCTATACCTCTATCAATGGATAGGAACTGGACCTGCAGTTTCACTAAACTGAGGAACTCCTAGATAAGGAGACTTCTTCTACCAACATACATTTACTAATGCAGGTTGGCACCTTCTTGCAATTCATAATCTTAGAGAATTGCTCATTGCACTGAGAGATTTAATAACTTGTCCAAGGTCACAACCATCATTTGTCAAAAACAGAACTTTTACCCTAGGTCTTTCTGGCTTCAAGATCAGACTATACTATATGGCAAAAATGCATAGGTATATACAGACATATGCATATATGTTCAGTGTGTTCAGTGCTTGCTCCATTCACTTCTAAACAAAATCTCAAGAGTCAGAGAAGGCTTGCCAAAATGTGCTACTGACATAAAGAATGAAAATTCAATATTGAAATAGCAATTAAGCTCCATAGAGCACTGTATTTTACTAATTTGCACTGTTTCTTATTTGATGGTTTTAGTAGCTAATTAGCAAATGCAATATTTGTTCATTGGAAAGATGGTTTTTAAGGTTCAATAATCCACTTACCTTCCCTCAGTGCCCTGATTTGGAATGAATCAAATTTATATGTATTCCTGGCTGATAAAGACATCTACTGCCTATATAGAAACAGAGAATCAACTGTAACTCAATGACTTACAAGAATCTTTTTAGAATCCTTGGTTCCTTTGCTACCTAATTAAGCCAAGAACCTTTGAAAATTTAACCTCATATTTATCTGTCCAAATTTAAGAAAATACTGCAAACATTACTGGTCATCATTTAGGAAAATCAGAGAATGAATTTGAATGCCACAGTCAGATGTGGTGAGAGAGCTAATCTGGGGTAGCACTTGGAGTTGAGACATCTGGGTACCCCCACCCCTGGATAAGTAATCCACCTGGCTTGGGACTCAAATGAAGCAGTCAATCAATCCTGGATTGAAGGGCTCCAATAACCTGAGCTTATTCTATCCATTCAGCCTCAGGCATAGATCTAGGAAAAGACTTCAGAAGCCATATAGTTCAACTCCTCATCTTACAGATGAGGAATCTGAAGGAAAAAGAAACTGAGTTCCATCCAAAGAGCTTAGCCATTGAAGACATCCTGTCATATTCCCCAATACCACAAGCATACCCACCCACCACCCTCAGCTCTCCAACTCTTGCACAAGGAACAATAATTAAATCAATATTAACATCACTCCTGGAAAGGCTGAGACAATACATTGCTCCCTTTCACCAGGTGCAATCACTCTTACTGTCTAGGAGCTATCGTTCATGTCCATCCCTCCCTGATAGGTATTCCCCTATTAGAACATAAGCTCTTGGACAATAGGAATTGATTCACATTTATACCTCCATCGCCTAGCACTGTGCCAGGCATATAGTAGGTACTTAAGAAATGGCTGATTAACAAATTGAGTTTTAGTCCCATATCTGTCCTTAAAAATATTATAGGAATAACACCTTGGAGGTCTGCTGGAGATGTGGCCCTGAGAAAGTAGGGTATGGTGCACAAAGAGATAGCTGGAGAACTAGGAAAAGCTGGATCAAAACCCTGCCTTTGAAATATACTAATTATGGAACCCCGGACAAGCCATGAGTTGGAGAAAAGTTATGGTTCTGCATGGGCAGAGGGAATCCCTCCCCAGGAACTCCCTACATTGGTCTGGTCAAAAACAATTTCCACTCATCCTTTCATAGTGACTTAAGATTTATAAAGTACTTTCCTCACGGCAAACCCTGAAGGGTAAGCATCTCACAGCTCTTTGGGAAAATCTAACTAGAGTTCATTTACACCTCCCGGGATAATGTACACTTGAAGCTGGGAGGCATGGCTTCAAATCCTGACTCTGACACTTATTTGCTGCTTGTAGAATTATGAACAAATCCCTTAACATCTCTCCAGCTTAATTTTTTTCATCTGTATAGTAGTGATAACAAAATGCTAACTATACAGGATTTTCATGTGGTTTGCATATTAAAGAAAATATTACACATCTCCCCCATTAGAATTTAAATTCCTGGGGTGAAGACTGTTTTTTGCCTTTTCCTTATAGCTGGGTGACTCAGTGGATAGAATGAAAGGGCCTGAAGTCAGGAAGACTCATCTTCCTGAGTTCAAATCTGGCCTCAGACACTTACTAGCTGTGTGACCTTGAGCAAGACACTCTGTTTGCCTCAGTTTCCTTATCTGCAAAATGAGCTGGAGAAGGAAATGGCAAATCACCTCATTATCTTGGCCAAAAAAAAAACAAAACAGATGGGGTCACAAAATCAGCATGACTGAAAACAATTCAACAAGGAGTACCACCAGCTGGTACTGTTACAATAGCTGGCACACGGTAAGTTTGTGCTGTTTCCTTCATTCAACAATAACAGCGGTAGCAACAACAGCTTATATAACTATAGCACTTTAAGATTAACAAAATAAGTCAATAAGACAACAATCACATTTAATTAAGCACCTATTAACTTCTGGGCACTTTGTTAAGCCCTGGAATAACTAAACAATCAAATGCAAAACAATCAAAAGACAAAACAAATACGCCGACAAAAAGGCCAAACAATTAAAGGCAAAAACAGTACCTGCTCTTAAAGATTTTATGTTCCAACAAGTGACAACATATATATAGGGAGATGATTATTATTAACAGGGAAGTTATTATTCCCCTAAGGAGTGCCTCGAACTGGTAACTTGGCACCACGTATGACTTTGGCCAAATTACTTAATCTCTCTGGCCCTCATTTTCATCCTATGGGGGTTGGGTTTGAACCCCTTTTAGAATTTTTGGCATCAATTTTTAGCCTGAGGGCACGCGCACTGCAAAATGCAAAATGTTTTGTGTTCAGAACCAAGGCTGCAGTGAAGTTGTACAATGCAACACGGGCACGCGCTGCCAGAAACGCTTAAGATTCATTACGTATTTGCTCTTTAATTAATTAGTAATTTAATTAATTTCCTTGCGCTTTCAGAAACCATTTACTGTTTAAAAAGCGCTTGTATAACATCCTTTCCAGTTCTGAAAATTTCATAATTCTGTGGTAGAACTTCAGCTTGTTCTGCACTAGTAAAAGGGAAGGGGTTGTACCATTTGTGGAGCTACCTGGAAGATATTCGACTTTAACAATAAGCAGTTGGAGGAATTTTAAAAGCTGCAAATCCAACAATTCTGGGGGAAAAAAAAAACCCATAGCCACTTAAACTTATCTGCAAGTACAACTAGTATCCAGAAGAGGGCAGTGTGATATAATTTTTTTAAACTACAAAGTATGATTTCCAAAGGTAAGCTTCCCATGCCTGGGCTAGTAGAGCTGATCAGATGGTCCCACCTTTGAAAGAAATCAGACTAGCCAAAGAGAAATATAGCTTTGGATAACTCATTGCTGTTTTAATCAAATGATTCACAGTGCATTTATAAATATGTAGAATCTTTTTGGAGGGCAATCTGTATGCCATGAAAGTGGCCAAAAAAAAAAAAAAAACCAATCACTCCTGTTGACACAATACTGACTGTGTAACCCTGGGCAAGTCACTTAACTGCTGTCTGCCTCAATTTCCTAATTTGTAAAATGGGAACAATAATAGCATCTCTTCCCCAGGGTTCCTATGAGAATCAAAATATGATAGTACTTATAAAGTGTTTAACACAGTGCCTATCATGTAGTAAGCAACATATAAATGCTAGCTAGCTATCAATTACTGTTATTAGTATTATTATAGTTGTTGTTTATTCCATTTTTTGGAATCAAAAACAAAAGGGGTGGTCAAACATTTTCATAGTAAAACATTAAAAAAAAGCAGAAGTAACATAAATATCCAAGGAGTCACCTAGTCCAACCCCCCATTTTACAGACAAGGAAACTGAAGCCCAGGAAGTGTCATTGAATCTAGCAATACATAAGGAACACAGGACCCAGCCGTGAAAATCAGCAAACATTACAAACCAGGGTTTGATTTATTGTTCTGTTGATTGTCTAAACTTAAGAAAGTGATGAAGAAAATGTGACTAATGCAGATACATTTTAAAATCTGTTCAGTCATGTCTAACTCTTCATAACCCCATTTGGAGTTTTCTTGGCAGAAATACCAGAGTGGTTTGACATTTCCTTCCCCAGTTCATTGTATAGATGAGGAAACTGAGGCAAATCAGTTTGTTAAGCAAACAGGATTAAGTGACTTGCCCAGGATCACATAGCTAGTGTCTGAAGCCAGATTTGAACTCATGAAGAGGAATCTTTCTGACTCCTGGCTAGGCACTCTATCCAGTGTGCCACCGAATTGCCTCAAATTTCAGATAGATACATACATAGGTAGATAGATAGATAGATAGATAGATAGATAGATAGATAGATAGATAGATAGATAGATAGACAGATAGATGAATATAAACATATATTCAAATGATCAAATGACATAAACAGTGCTTGGCACAGAATAAATGTGTTATTTATATATATATATGTATATATATAATAAATATATATATTTATAAATAAATAAATTTATTTCATAAATGTTGTTTATTATTATTATAACATAACTTTTTGTGACAGCAAAGGACTGGGAGAAAAGAGTAGGTGCAGTGAACAGAACACTGGCCCTGAAGTCAGGAGGACCTGAGTTCCAATCTGGCCTCAGATACTTAACACTTACTAGCCATGTGACCTTGGGCAAGTCACTTAACCCCAATTGCCCTGCCTTCCCCCCTACAAGAAAGAAAGAAAGAAAGAAAGAAAGAAAGAAAGAAAGAAAGAAAG
>NW_027187302.1:2893598-3009262 GCF_028583685.1 Petaurus breviceps papuanus
AGAAAGAAAGAAAGAAAGAAAGAAAGAAAGAAAGAAAGAAAGAAAGAGAAAGAAAGAAAGAAAAGAGTTGATGTCCAATTAGGGACTAATTGTCTAATTAGTCTAAGGGACTAAACAAATTGTAGTGTGTAAACATAATAGAATATTGTTGTGCTGTAACAAACCACAAATATGACAGTGCATTTATTAAGTGCTATATGCCAGGTAGTACATTTATTACATACTTACTATATGGCAGGTACTGTGACAAGTCCTGGGGATACTTGTAAGCAACATGTAATAAGCAAGCACTGCCATCTCCAGTTGCTCTGATCCATATCTGGCCACTGGACCCAGATGGCTCTGAAGGAGAAAGTGAGGCTGGTGACTTTGTACAGTCCTCCCTCACTGTAATCTAATCCACTTGAATGTCAGGGCACCCTGAGGTCATGGTTCTCGTTGAGAACAAAGAACAAGAAGAGATCAGTTTTTAAAATGTGGATATTGATAGAGGTAGATATATAGAAATAGCCAGATCTAAAAAAAAAAATACATATATCTTGTAGTATGTCCCTAAAATTTTTGGTATATAATTTCAGCTGGGCCCTTGTGGCTTGCTACTTGGCAATATTTGTTCTTTACCTATATCCAGTACCTAAAGTCATTATCCTTTTCTCTTGTTCCAATTACACCATCTTTTCACTCTCTTTATCTCTTGGTCTCTCTCTCTCTCTCCTCTCTTTCCTCTTTCCTTTTCTGTCTCTCTCTCTCCCTCTCTGTCCTACTCTTTCAATTTTCTCTCTCCTTCTCCCTCTCCCTCTCCCTCCCTCCTCTCTTCTCCTAACCTTCTACTTTACCAAGAGGATTTATTTAATCCTGGAGCACCATTTATTGTGCTCATCAAATCACAGGATCTAGATTCAATCAGAATCTAATCGATTAGAATTGATCAGAAATCTCACCCAGCATCATCACCCCCCTCTCCTTCTTTCTTGTGGTCCCCAATAGAAAAGTGCCCTTCATTTAGGCACTTACTTTCTACCCATGCCCTCCATCCCATTCCTTTTATGTTGTTCAAAACCTTGCACTAGCCATAATCAGTTTTTCTCTCATACATCTCACATTAATAAGCACATACTGGCTTCTTCCAATCTACTTACAAATATGGTCAAGTCCCCCCATTAAAAAAAACACACCCATTTCCATGATTTTTCTCCACCATCTAACTGCTATCCCATCACCATCTTTACCTTCCCTGCTAAACTTCTTGAGAAAGGTTAGGTATGTGGGAGCTGGGCTACTGGCCTCCATTCAGGTAGTCGTCTTGACTGGAGGTCCACAGGTAGAATTTGAACCTAGATCCTTTGATTCTAAATTAAATATTTTTTTCTACTCTACAATGTTATTGCTCAGTCATTTTAGTCATTTCCAAGTCTTTTTGACCCCTTTGGGGGTTTCCTTGGCAAAGATACTGGAATGGCTTGCCATTTTCTTTCCCAGTTCACTTTACAGATGAAGAAACTGAGGCAAAATGGGTTAAGCGACTTACCCAGGGTCACACAGCTAGTAAGTATCTGAGGCTGGATTTGAACTTAGGTCTTCCTAATTCCAGGTCCAGCTGTATATCTATTTCATCACCTAACTGCCACTGTGATCCTGTTTCAAGTCCATGATTTCTAAAATATCTTCCATTTCTGAATTCTATGGCCCAACAACCTTCTAATCAACAAACCTTTGTTTTCTTAAAGGCTCATCTAAATAGCCACCTCCTTCAAGAAGCCATTGCTGATTTCCCCAGTTGTTAGTACCTGCCACCATTCACTGTGCAATTATATTATATATATCCTGCATTTTCTTATCTATGAACATGTTGTATTCTCCTAGTACAACATAACTTCCTTGAGGGCAGAGACGTCTCACTTATATTTGTATGACCCCAGTGCCTAGCACAGCATCTGCCACAGAATGAGTATTTAATAAGTGCTTATTGATTTACTGAAAAACAAAACATTAACCCAAAATATCCACTTAAAATCTATTTGTTGCATTTCAAACAGAAAAGACAACTTAAAAATTATAAGGAGAACTTAATTCATTAAGTGACTCATCAACAAAAATTCTTCTGTTACTTACCTGTTGGGAAAGAATTGGCCAGTAACCCAGAGTGACTCTCAGCTAAGCATTTTTAATAATCTGAGTGAAGAGTCATAAGGAAATGCTTGACTCACACAAATGGTTGTACTTCCCTTACAATAAGAGCTAAAACTCAAATTGTATGAGCCAAAGGATGAAGACATCACCACTGAAATTTAAGAAAAGCTAAGTCATTAGAATCTGTTCTAGTGACAACCAGGATATTCATAGGAGTAAAGAACACCCTGTAAAAGGATTAGATACTTTTACACACACACACACACACACACACACACACACACACACACACATTTGTTTCTAATGGCAGCTATCTCTAGGAGAGAGAGAAGAAAATAAATTTATATGATAACTTGATTATATATTTAAAAGAAATAGCAAGTTATACATAATAGATTTGCAGTTTCATGTGCAATCATCTTTTTTTATTATGCTATGTTATAGAAATGCTTTTTTAAATTCCATAAGTAAAAAATAGGAAGGAAGGAAGGAAGGAAGGAAGGAAGGAAGGGAGGGAGGGAGGGAGAGAGGGAGGGAGGGAGGGATGGAAAGAGGAAAAGAACACACTAGGAGTAGAAAGAGAGCTGAACCTAGTTATGGAACCTGGGTTCAAATCCTGGCTACCATTTACTATCTAGATGATGTTGGACAAGTCATTCAACTGCCCTGAAACTCACTTTCCTCACCTGTAAAATAAAGGGATTAAACTAGATAACCTCAGTAGTCTCTTCTAGCTGTAGATTTATATGAGCCAAGACTTAAGGAGAAAATTAGCATATTTTATATACTTGAATGTAGAGATTGAATTGTTCTGTTTCGTCCCAGAGGACAAAACCAGGAACAATGGGGGTGGAAGGCAAAGAGAAGCAGATGTCCATGATTCCTGTGCTGGTTAGTTTCAAAAAACTTATTTTGTCCTTATGAGGGACAGCCTCTGGGGAGGAAAGGGAAAAAGGATGTTTTCAGAAATGAAAGTGATGTGGGAAAGGAGAAGAGAGGAGAGGAGAGGAGAGGGGAGGAGAGGGTAGGGGAGGGGTTTTCTTGGCAAAAATACTGGTTTTCCATTTCCTTCTCCAGGGGATTAAGGCAAACAGAGGTTAAATTACTTGCCCAGGGTCACACAGCTAGTAAGTGTCTGAGTCTGAATTTGAACTTAGGTCTTCCTGATTCCAAGCCCAGCACTCTATCTGCTGAGCCACATCGACCAATGAAATGCCAACCAAAGTTAACAAAATGTTGAAGAAACTGCTTTCTAGCTGCAAAAAGTGTATGACCACAAGTATGAGGCATTTGAGTGTAACAGAAAGGTTCCTGGCTTTGGGTTTCAAGTCTAGCTTCTGCTACATACTGGTTATGTGACCCTGGGCAAGTAACTTAACCTCTAGGCAACTCTTGGAGCGTATAGGTTACAGAGAAGATACCCACCTAAATAGAGTAAGTTCCTGATGGGAAGGTATCTTCATCACTGAGATTATTGTGAGTTCAATAAATAGATAGGTAAGTAGGTAGGGTATGTAGGGAGGGAGGGAGAGAGAGAGAGAGAGAGAGAGAGAGAGAGAGAGAGAGAGAGAGAGAAACTTAATACCATGAGATTTTAAATCCTTGTACACCAGGTTTGATAGAATGTCTTTAGTGCCTTATGTTTATCATCAAAATGTCCACATTCCACGCCAACTCCTCTGTTATGTCTGGAAAGAGGCATCAAGTTGATGAATCTGAATATAACTTGTTATGTGATATTTCCTCATATAAAAAATAAGGGGTTTAGATGAAATTATTTCAAAGGATCCTTCCAGTCCTGAGATTCTCTGATAGGTAATATAGCCACAAAGGAAGAAGAGTTTGGGGTCCAATCCCCACCCAAATTGCAATGTGTAGTTTGCATAACCTATGACTATGAAAGGGAGAAAACTACTACCAAGGTCTAAACTTGATGTTGCCAGATGAGAAAGGAAGTTGAAATGAAGCTTCCTTAGGCATAGTCTCTGTAAACATCTGGTAAAAAGCTGAGCCAGCTTCTCCAGGGTGCTATAGGAGCTCTAGGAGGAAGTCATTCCCAACTCTAGCAATGTGTGATCTCTGGGACACAAAAGCGCTAGGGCAGGATATTGAAGTAAAGTCATGGAAATGATTAATGAGCTGATGTCAAGCTGCCTGAATGCAAACACTAGAGGAAAGGAAAGGAAATATGGAAAGGAAAACCCATTCAAAATATCAAAGCAATGGGTTATGGGACACAATGGACTAAGAATAAGTGTTTTCATCACAGCTTGTTTCTTACCTGAAGGGTTTACTCAAAAGTCCTAAACAGAGACCACAAAGAGGGAATGGCAAGCATGGAATTTTTTTATAGACAGAATCCCATGCGGTCATGCTAAATGTCAGAGGAATAAACTTCATGAGATTATAGGATTAGAGATTTAGAACTAAAAGGGACCAGAGACAATAGAGTCCAACTATCTTAAGATGAGAAAATGAAGGCTGAACAAGAGGTTACAAAGCTGGTGAGTGTTCAAGGCAGGATTTGAACTCAGGTCATACTGATTTCAAGTTCATCACCATGACACCTAGACAATCTGGGTTTTTCCAAAGGATGCCCGAAATTAGAGGGAAATGACAGTACTCAGTCCTTGAGAAGCATAGAAACAATTTAGGCTAACACGTGTTAAGAATAATTAGTTCAAATTAGGCAGTATGATGCATATAGTTTAGACTTGGAATCAGGAAGTTCTGAATTTGAATTGTACTTCAGATACTAGTTTTGTGATCCTAGACAAGTTACTGAACCTCACTCTGTCTGTCTCCTCATCAGTAAAATGAGAGCCTTGAACTCAAAGAGCCTTTTAGATCTCGGGCAGATCTATATCTGTGATTCTATGATCCTTGTTTCTCTGACATTTAACCTCCCTCAAACTCAGTTTTCTCATCTGTAAAATGGGGATTAATAACTCCTAAATTGTGGGATTGTTATGAAGATCTAGATTATGTATGCATGTATATGTGTGTGTACATATATGTATGCATATGTATAGATTGATACGGATATATGTCTCTCTGTCTCTGTCTTTCTCGTTTGGTCATTTCAGTCATTCCTGACTGTTCATAACCCCATTTGGAGTTTTCAGGCAACGGTACTGAAGTAGTTTGACATTTCCTTCTCCAGCTCATTTGACAGATGAGGAAACTGAGGCAAACTGGGTCAAGTAATTTGCCCAGGGTCACACAGCTAGTAACTGTCTGAGGCCAGACTTGAACTCAGGAAAATGAACCTTCCTAATTCCAAGCCCAGAGCTCTATCTACTGTATCACCTAGCTGTTCCATATGGGTATAGATATCGATATGGTTGTTTTCCTTTGTTCTTGAAGAGGACTGAAGGAGCATCGTTATGTCGAGTCGAGTTTCAGTGTGTCCGATTGTGGATGATCAGACCAATACAAGCTTGGAACACTCTACCACAGGTCGGGCCCAAACAGTCTGTGAACTTTTGGGGTGGATTCTCTAAGTTTGCACATCCTTATATACATATATGCATGTGTATACATGTATATGCACATATCTTTGCTACAAAAATGCTAGCTATTATTATTAGAAACAGGAAGCTACAGGTGGCACATCAGTGTCCAACTCCCCTGTAAAGTCTTACATAGCCTGCCTGCTCCAGTCTATCACTCCTCCTCTCCACCCCCCACAAACACATACTCTCCCTGGTAGCATTAGCCTGGTGTTACAAAAGCTGCTAGGTCTAACTCTGCTAAGCGTCATTGGAAGAGTCCTATGGAGCAAACAACTCTGGACAAGGAGCCCATAGGATTTAGGAGCAACCCTTTGACCTAGTGAGTTCAAATACCAATCCTAACCCATATAAGTGATGAGGGCAAAGACATTTCATCTCTTTGAATCTCAGTGGTCTCAACTATATAAAATGGAGATTATAATGATTATATAATCTACCTCACAGGGCTGTTGTGAGGAGTGGGCTCTAGACAGCTTAAACCCCCACATAAATATGAGTTTCTGTTAGGATTAAGTGGTCCTTCATGGTACCTGGGTCTAGAAATAGAGTCCTGTCATAAACTCTTTTCTTCATCAATTTGTTCCTTTTTCAGTCATGTCCAATTTTTCATGTCCCCATTTGGGTTTTCTTGGCAGAAATACTGAAGTGATTTGACATTTTATTTTCCGGCTCATTTTATAGATGAGGAAACTCAGGCAGACAGGATTAAGTGACTTTTCCAAGATCACACAGCTAGTAAGTATCTGAGGCCAGATTTGAACTCGGGAAGATGAGTCTTCCTGACTCCAGGCCCAGCACTCTATTCACTGTGCCACCTAGCTGCCTCTTCATCAATAAGATGCTGATAACAGCAATGGCAACCTAAGCTCACCTGACTTTAAAAGGTTTTTCTCCTGCCTCTGAAATAATACAGATGTGCCTTTGCTCCACCTCTTCACCTTTCATATTCTGCCTTGTGTAGTACTGTTTTGTGAACATGCTTTTACTTCCTTACTTAGAGAAAACTGCATTAAAGCAAGTATTTGTTGTCCAGTCATTTCAGCTGTGTCCAACTCTTGGTGACCCCATCTGGGGTTTTCTTGGCAAAGATACTGGAGTGGTTTGCCATTTCCTTCTCTAGCTCATTCTACAAATGAGGGACTGAGGCAAAAAGAAGATTAAATGAGATTTTGTGTATGCATATATGTATCTATGTGTGTGTGTGTATATATATATATAGTCTGTGTGTATATGCGTGTATTTTATGTGTAGATTGATAGATATAGATGTGTCTCTCTCCCTCTCTTCTTCAGTCGTTTCAGCCATGCTCAACTCTTCGTGACCCTATTTGGAGTTTTCAGGCAAAGATATTAAAGTAGTTTGACACTTCCTTCTCCAGCTCATTTGACAGATGAGGAAACTAAGGCAAATAGGGTCAAGTGACTTGCCCAGGGTCATATAACTAGTGTCTGAAGTCAGATTTGAATTCAGGAAGAGGAGTCTTCCTAACTTCCTAACTCTACACACTGAACCACCTAGCTGTCCATTAAAGCAAGTATCAGGTCTTATTATTAGTTATTTATATTAGTTATATTATTATTTATAGAACTTTACACTTACAAAGCATTTTACATCATACATACATTTCAGCCTCAGACCACCTTTGCAAAGCAGACAGAGCGAGTTTTATATTAACCCTATTTATAGATGAGCAAGATGAAGCTTGGCATTGTCTAGTGAAAAGAACGTTAGATATGGAATTAGAAGGATTGGGTTCAAAATCTGACACTGACACTACCTACAAGACCTTGAGCAAATTTTTTCTTCTCTCTTGACTTCAGTTTCTTCGTGAGTAATCTTGAGAAAAATTTGAATTCCCAGAGGTCCTTTGGGACAAAGCTGGACTTGAATCTACATCTTCTGACTTACCCCCCCTCCCTCTCCCCCTCCCCTCGCCCGGTCCCCCAGGGCACATGCCACTGCACTACTCTAAATTTCTTTGTCAGACCCATAGTAGATAATCAATGCACACAATTCATGGAAAGAACTAACAAACAAAATTGTGACTAGGAATTCTGGTACCTAGGTTAATTTCTGTTCATTGGTAGGGAGCAAGAGCATGGAAGAATCCCTCCCCAAACCCCAGAGAGTAGACGGAAAGAAGAAAAGGGACAGCAGGCTGGAGGTAGGGAAGGTATTCTTGGAGATCTGCTGAAATACCTATTTTTTCCATTATTATTGTCCTTTGTTCAAAAAACACTCGTTAAAAAGAAAATAGTAAAGTGGAAAGAACACTGGCTCAGAGTCAGATGACCTGGGTTCAAATCAAACACCCCTAATATTTATTAACTGGACTTTGGTTTTCTCATCTGTAAAATCAGGGGATTAGACAAAGTAGTTTCCAGCATTCCTTCCAGCTCTAAATCTATGTTCCTGGGACTTACTATGTATGAAGCCTGGTGCTTGCATTGTGGGCAATATTGAGATGCAATGCCACAGAAGGGCTGGCCTTGTGAGACTTGAAATCTAACACAACCAGGTTGCTTCGTGCTCCCCAAGCTCCAGGAACTTCCCTCAAAGCAGACTGTAAGGGGCTGAATAGCCAAACTCTGGTAATGTGTTCAGTTCAACTAGAAGGGCCCACTGGTGGTAGCTGGTGGATTGGATATAGAAGAACTCAGCTGAGCAGCTTATCTCTACCTGCAGCCAGGAGAAGAAGCATCAGCTAAAATGGGAGCCATCCAACCTGTCCTTTGTGACAGATTGCCCCTCAATAATGTTATTACTCACTACCTTTTGAGGCCTCCACAGAGATAGGGCACTAAATCCATCTGATAGGGAATTACAAAGCTTTCTTTATCAGCCTGCTAAAACCTAGGCACTAGATTTCTCTGAGTGGTGGAAATCTATTCCGGCAATTACCTACATAATAAAGCAATTACAATTCAGCTATCCTGCTTGGATATATTGACAGATTACACACAGCAGCCTGCCGTCAGTTTGTCTATTAGTCGACCTTTCAGAATACATGATACACAGTTACCTATTCTAAAACGGAAAGGCTTGTGAGTTATTGTCCTACGCTGCCTTTTGCTTCTGGGTTTACAAGAAAATTTTATCATGAATCTTACCAGTGAAAACTGAGAGGTAACAGGTGATTTACAAATATTCCTTACCTCTAGTGACAAAATCACTGTATTTTTGGAGTTAGAAGGCGTAAGTTCAAATCTCACTTTTAATATTCTTGGTGTGCCTTTGTTCACACCATTAAACTCCCCAGGTCTCAATTCCCTTGTCTGTAAATTGAAGTGGTTGACAGAAAAGAAAAAGGATAAATGCTGGGGGGAAAGGGGGGGGGGGGTACATTATATTCACAAATTGTTGGTGGAGCTATGAACTGTTCTGACTATTCCAGAAAGCAATTTGGAAATGTGACCAAAAAATTAGATATCACTTTTATTAGGTCTATATTTCAAAGAGATCTAAAAAAGACTAAAAGGACATATATATATATATATATATATATATATATATACACAAAAATATTTCTAGCAACTCTTTTCAAAGTGAAAAAGAACTGGAAAGTAAAGGAGTGCCCATCAACTGGGGAATAGCTAAACAAATGTTTATGAACATAATGGAATACTATAGTGCTGTAAGAAATGATGAAGGGGATAATTTCAAACACACCTAAGAAGACTTGTATGAACTGATAAAAAGTGAAGTAAACAGAACCAGGGGAACTATTTATTTAAGAACAACACTGTAAAGAGTAGAAGGCAAGATCTGTTGCTGAATGTTTCCTCGGCTTAGAATCCAGGTGATTGGCTGAATACCTCCTTCTACTTATTTTTTTCCTCTTTGTCTATCCTTTCCATCCTTAGCTTTCCTTTCCACTTTTTTTTGGGGGGGGAGGGAGGTTTAAATTAAAAGTTACTTTGTTTCCCTTTTAAGTTTTTTTTTTTCATTTCAAGAGTCTTGTTTTCTCTAAATAAAAGATGGGATTCATTTCAACTATCCTACATTATATTAAGAATGTAAATAGGGAATCCTTGGCTGCTGGATTGCAGATAATTTAATCAACTTGGAAATTTCTTTTTAGGTTAGTGACAGAGAGTTGAATGGGGACCTAACAAATGGTTACATTTTTCTTTTTTTTTTTTTTAACTCTCCAAAATTAGCAGAGGAAAGAATCTCTGTGACCCTGGGCATTTCATCTGGACATAAGTCAGTCATCCTAGGTCAGCAAGTCTGATGTGTAGAGGCCTGAGGCTAACTTCAAGGGAAAGATAGAAGGGGGGAAAAGAGGATTTGACTAAAGAGAAGGTCTCCTTTGGACATGGAGGATTCAGCCCTTCCCTCTCTAGGAGAGGAGGGTGGGATAGTACTCTGTCCACAGCCAGCTGTCCTTTACAGTACCACAGGCAGTTTTCATATGCATCTATATGTATATACATTGGCTCCCCTGATCATTTGTATTATTATTTTTGAGTCTAGAGTGTAACCTTGTGGTATTTTGGTTGTCATGTTCTATAATGTCATTGCCCCCTTATAAACATTGGACAGGACAAGGGTCAGAGAAGAGGGAAAGTTAATTGACAAGCTGGAGACCATCCAGAGGAAGATGTCTTGTATGGGGAAGGGCCCGCAAGTCCATGGCAATTGAAGATCATTTGAAGGAGTTAGAAATGTTTGGACTAGAAACGAGAAAACTCCAGGGGATATGATAGCTAATCAGGATTAAACACTTGAAAGGTTGTCACTTGTAAGAGGGAGTAGATTCGTTCTGCTTGGCCCCAGTGGGCAGAACCGGGGAAGAACCTAAAAATTTTGTTGTTGTTTTTTAGTTTTTTTTTTTTTTTTTGGCATGTCTGACTCTTTGTGACACCTTTTGGGGTTTTCTTGGAAAAGATACTGGAATTTTTTGCCATTTCCTTCTCCCTCTCATTTTACAGATAAGGAAACTGAGGCAAACAGGGTTAAGTGACTTGCTCAGGGTCACACAGCTAGTAAGTATCTGAGGCCAAATTTAAACTCAGAAAGATGAGTTTTCCTCACTCTGGGCAGGCATGCTATCCTAAAGATTAGAGCCATCAAAAAGCGGAATAGAAGACTTCAGGAGATAATGGAGTGCCCCTTATAAGAGCTCTTCGGGCAAAGGCTAAATGACCACTTATCAGGTATGTTGTAGTGAGGCTTTTAGATATAGTTTGGTCTAGATGGCCACTGAGATCCCTGCCAAATTCTGTGATTTTAGGTACATGGATCGAACGTGAATCAGTTGCAGTTACCCTGTATCTGAGCCAATTTTTATATTTTCCACTAGATGGCGACTTGAACCCAGTAACAACTTGAGCAATACTCCTGAATGAAGCCCGCTGCGGAGAGCATAGGTGATCCTGTTGAAGATTCTTTTGGCATGGTGGCTTAAGGCTTACAGGGAATAAATGGCAGAGAAGTGGCCAAGGATCAAGCCACTTACTTCTTAATCATACTTTAGAGTAATGTGGGTTGGGGGTAGGCAGGAGGAGATGTGGGGTGGATGGAAGGAGAGCCCCAAACTAAATTAACTCACGAATAATTTGTAGCACAGACTTGCTCTAACAACTGCTCATTATACTCTTATAAGATGTCACTTTGATTTTTGTTGTGGAGTCATGTAAGTCAAGTTCAGCTCTTTGTGATCCCATTTGGGGTTTTCTTGACACAGATACTGGAATGGCTCACTTTATAGATGAAAAAACAGAGGCAAATAAGCTTACGTGACTTGCCTTGGGTCATACAGTAAGTGTCTGAATATGGATTTGAACTCAGATCTCCCTGACTCCAGGACTAGTACTCTCTCCACTGAGCCACCTAGCTGCCCCCCAATGTCACTTACAGTCTTTTTAAAAACATCTTCTCTTGAAGCATATTCTTTTTACTTAAGTTTTCTTGGATTTTGTGTGTGTATGTGTGTTTTCTTTTGCTACATGACTAATAAGGAAATATGTTTGACATGACTTCACATATAAAATCAATATCATGTTACTTGCCTTCTCAAGGGATGAGGAAGGAGCAGGAGGGAAGAAGAGAATTTAGAACTCAAATTTTTTTTAATGAATGTTAAAAATATGTTTACATGTAATTGGAAAATATTTAATGAAATAACTAAATATATATGTATATGCATACATATTTTTAAACTATCTGCTTGGAGTTCCAGACTTTCAGACCCTCAGAGACTTTGTTGATTAATTTCCTGTAGTAGGAAGCGGAATTCTTCCACCCAGGAATAATCTAGGAGATATATAGAGTGTTGACCTCGCTCCAAAGCTCTACAAATTTTTACTTGATTTAAAGAAAATAATTCCCTCAAAGAACTAACACGTTTCTTCGTAGTTCAGAGTCTCAGGATCAGACACGTAAAAGATGAATTCTCTAGTCCCTGTGGTCCTCTTCTGAAAACCAGAAAGGCTTTAGGAGTCTTTTAGGCAAGTCAGCCATCCTCTGTCTGCCTCCAAATGTGAAATGAGGGAGCCTGGGATGGATGACCTCCAAGGACCTTTCCAACACCAAATGCATAAGTTTTTTTAGCCTTTTAAGCACTACTAGCTTTTCTCTGATCATGCCTCAACTAGTTGGATGATGTGGCAGGTTTTGAAGGCTTGCATTTGACACCGACATATTTAACATTGACAGATCAAAAGTATTCTTCTCTTACTGTATTCCAGCCGTCTATACCCCCCATATGGAAAACAAGGTATCTCTGTTTTGAACAAAATGGAGTGTGTTACTCATTAACCACAAGTATTTAAGAAGCGGACAGTCTGTTAAGCAGAAGATACAGGATTCACCACAGATCTAGAGATAAAAACTACCAAAGAGATCATCTTCCCCAAACCCCAGACTATGAAACTAAGACACCCAGAAGTTTAATGATTTGCAAAGGTCACAAAATGACCTGGTGGGGATTCAAACAGATCCTGTGACTCTAATATGGCCTCTTTCCACTATTACATGTTGCCTCCTCTTTCACCATAAACAATACAATTAAATCTACTTAAAAATTTTTTAAGTTTGTCATTATCTTTTGTTTTCATGTCACCCTTCATTTCTGGATGAATCCCTTCCCCTCTCCCCCTCACCCAAACAGCCATCCCTTTTAACAAAGAATAAAAAAGAAAAAGGAGGGAAGAGAGAGCAGTAAAGCAGAGCTAACACACCAATAATATCTGACTCTGTATGTGTGTGTGTATGAAATTATGACATTTTTATATCTTCCACACTTGTTAGGAGCTTTTCAAAAATCACATTGATTAATATCACAGATTCATCATAGACTTATAGCTGAACAGGAAACCATAGAGATCATCTAGTCCAACTCACTCATTTTACAGATGGGGAAACTGAGGCCAAGAGATAGTTATATGACTTCCCCAAAGTCACAAAGCTAGTTAATGTCAGTCTCCTGGCATAATTAACAAGTATAATGGCAACTCATAGATTTGAGCAAACAGTTCTTTTTTCCACCCATGAGCATCTTCACAACTCTTGGTCACAGATATAAACTTCTCAGTTATTTATATACCATTCATTTGATAGTTTGTTGATTAAACCTTGAACATATTTTGTATTTACCTATCAGGATCTCCAGCTCTAAGTGCTTCAAAAGATCATTTGGTAGTGGAATTCTGTCTGGTATACTCTTCAGTAAAGACAAGGACAAAGACTTCAGTGTCTCTCCCCGCTCTAACTTCTATTTATCTCTGAGCATCTTTCTGCACTGTAAAAAAAAATCAAATAATCCCACTGCCTTTCTGGCCAGTTTTAACATGATTCATTAGAATCTTTCTTACTATCTTCAATGTATTGAAATTGGTCTCCTTAGGGGGAAGAAAGAAGGAATCTTATAATGCAGTTTCAGAATTTGGAAGGATTCCATATCTACCTGCTCTTCTCCTGCAATCCTCACATATCTCAGAGCTAGCACACATCTAAACATAATCCAGTTTATTAAGATTGACATGAGTAGAGTCCTGAAATCAAGATCTCCCCTAGGCCTGCCAACTTTGAAGTAGATAGAGTCTGTCTTTACTGTCCCAATCTTTCCTTACTATTTCCCACCTTGCTTTTCCTTCTCCCTCCTCTTCCATCACCCTTCTACCTGGGTTAGTCTCAGGCTGCCTCTCCAGTCACCTGCATAAACTAGCTCATTGGAAAGGGGTGGTAATTTGAAAGTATTACTCTTCCCAATAGTATTTTAATCCATACAGAGGAAAATTCAGAGTACAGAGAAATCAGTCGATTCAAAAGAACACATCTCTGACTGAAAAATCAGGGATGCTGTGGCACATGGGTAGAGATGTTTTTACTGAAAAAGACCTTTCCACTATCCCCCAAAGTACTCCTTGTAGGTGACAAAGGACGGACTTCTTGAAATAAAAGAGACCTTAGTCACTCATCTTAGTGAATGGAACTTAAAGTGGTTCTTTCCTGGAAAAGAGATGTACTTTGAGGGCAGAATTCCATGTAAGAGCAACAGAAGCTTGGATGCTGTCCGGCTGTTCAGTTGTTTTTGAGTCCTGTCAGACTCTCCATAACCCCATTTGGGTGCTGACAGAAATACTGGAGTGCTTTGCCATTTCCTTCTCCAGTTCATTTTACAGATGAGGAAAAGAAGGCAAACAGGATTAAGTGACTGGCCCAGGGTCAGATTTGAACTCAGGAAGAGAAGTCTTCCTGACTCCAGGCCCAGCACTCTATCTGCTGCACCACTTAGCTACCTTTGCTTGGATATATGTGAACATGTGGAGTAGGCTTATATATTTGGTGATTATTCTGCATCTTTAATAATTGTTATTTATTATTAATAATAATATTTATTATTATAAGCCAATATAGAATTATTCAGCATCATTCATCAGAAATGAAAGCATCTAGGTTCTGCCTTACTATTTCTCCCATTTACTTGGGTTTCCATTCTCCACTGATCATTTTTGTTCAGGTCTTCTTAGATAATTCTAAGATAATTCTACAAGATGGAGTAAATAGAAGCAAAATAACATTTGAGAAGTTTTGCTTTCTCAATGGAAAATACTGCCCAGAGTATTGGCAGAGTATTGGTATGGCAGAAGCAGTGGTAGTAGTAGCAGTAGTAGTAGTAGTAGCAACAGTAACAGAGGTGGTAGTAGTAGCAGTAACAGTGGTGGTGGTAGTAGTAATAGTAGTAGTAACAGCAGTATCAGAGGTAGTAGTAGTAATAGTAGTAGTGGTGGCAGTAGTGTTAGTAGCACTGGTAGTAATAATAGATATAGTAGTAATATCAGTTGCAGCAGTAATGGTAATAGTAATGATAGTGGTAGTACTAATAGTAGTGGTAGCAGTAGCAGAAGCAGTAGTAGTATTAGTAGTAATTAGCATTTATATACACTTTAAGGTAAGAAAAGTGCTTTCTAAATACTCCCTAATTTTATTCTTACAACAACCCTGGGAGGTAGGTACGATTATTATCCTCATTTTACAGAAGAAGAAACTGAGTCTGAAAGAGGAAAAGGGTCCCACAGCTAGTAAGAGTCTGAAGCAGAATTCAAATTTTCTGACACCAGAACCTGTCCATGATCCACAGAGCTGCCTGGTTGCCTAAAAAGAATCTGGCAAATGTATAAATATGAGTTCTATCATCTATATCACAAAACATCATTTCTTCTCCCTCATTATCCAGTTTGTAGGGATTTCCTCTTAAAGGAAGAGAAAGATTAGGGAAGGTGCAGACCATAGGCTTGTTCCTCAAACTTATAAGGCAATATGCAGTTGAAGGAAATAATGAAGGTTTCCTTTTCCTTTCCATAGAATCCTTACAAAGGCTAATATTCCAAACAAATCATAAATATTTATTAAGTGTTTACAATGCACTGGGAATTGTGCTAAGTGCTAGTACTACAAAGAAAGACAAAAGCATAGTCCCTCACCTCACGGACCTTACATTCTAGCAAAATAAATAACATACAAAGAACTATGTATATAACAGATAGACAGACAGACAGACAGGTAGACAGACAGACAGACAGACAGACAGACAGACAGACAGACAGACAGACAGACAGATAGATAGATAGATAGATAGATAGATAGATAGATAGATAGATAGATAGATAGATTAGATAGGTAGGGAGGGAGGGAGGGAGGGAGGGAGAGAGAGAGAGAGACATTTAAAAATGGAGGGTAATCTCAGAGGGAAGGGTGGGACAGGGAGGAAGTAAAGACGGCAGAAGGTGGGATTTGATTAAGTTCCTGAAGAAGTCAGGAATCAGGCAATGAAGAGGAAGATCATTCCAAACACTAGAAGAGTCAATGAAAAGAGAAGAAGAGAGATGGAGTTTTATGTGTGAGAAATAGCTACATAAATTATAGGATACATAGAGGAAAGTGGAAGAAGAAAGGAAATGTAGGAAAGGACCAGGTTTTAAAAGAGTTTAAGTGCCAAAAAAAAAATCAGCCAGTCAGACAATAAACATTTATGAAGTGCCTTCTATGCGCCAGACCGTGCTAAGCTCTGGGAATAAAAAGTAAAGCAAAAGATAGCCCTTGCTCTCAAGGAACTCACTGTTCAGATGTCATTTATCGAATGGAGAGGGAGGATGGGTGGACAGATTCAGATCTGTGCTTTATTTAGGAAGATCAATATGAAAGCTCAATGGAGGACAGATTGCAGTAGGGAGAGACTTGAAACAAGGAGACCAACTGGCAGGCTACTTTAATAATCCAAGTCAGAAGTGATAAGGACTGTTATGCTAGGTAGGCATCAGTGTCAAAGGAAATAAGGGGGTGGAGGGGGTCAGGCACTACAAGAAATGTTACAAAATAAAATGGACAGGACTTGGCAACTGAGTGGATGGGGGGGAGGGGGGCATGAGAATGAGAAATCAAGGATTACACCTAGATTTCAAACTTGGGTCAGGGAGGACTGAGATGCCCTTGAAAGTAATAGGGAAGTTTCAAAGGGGAAGGAAGGGCTTAGGGAAAAGATAAGAGTTCAGTTTTGAACTTGTTGAGTGTGAAATTCTTATGGGACTTCTAGTTCTAGATGAGAGATTACAGCTCTGGAGATACTAGGGCTAGATAAGGTAGATTTGAGAATCACCAGCATAGTGATAATATCTTGAATCCATGGGAACTGATGAGATCACCAAGCAAGATACTATAGAGAATTAGAACACCTTCATTCTTTAAAGTAACATTTCTTTCTTCCTAGTCGGCTACAGAATTAAGAGGCATTTTTCTGCCCCTTTCATCCTCACCTCTAGTAAGGAAAGAAAACTCCATTTTGTGTAGTTTGTGTGTCTGTTTGGCACTGGCAGAAACACAAAGCAAGCATATTTTCCAGGTCATTGGAACATTCCTCTCACCTTCTCTACTTGCTGAAACGAAAATTTCTAATTCCCTGGGCTACTATTTGACACACTGCCTGTTTGCTTTGAGGGAAGGGTGGGGAGAGACTCAGTCAGGAGTCTGACTCTCCTTTCTACCTGCAAGGAGCAGATTCTTGACTAAGCCCTAAGGCTTTATGAGTCATACTAGGCTTGATCAAGCAATCAGGGAATCTTAGATAATGAAATAAAATTTTCATGTATAAGGATAGTATTCCAATAACTCAGAGTTGATAAAATGCCATGTGTGAGGTTCTCAAGGAAGTGCAATAACCAAACCCTGGCACTTTCTATTCAGATACTAGCAATGAATTTGGGGAGAGATTTCAGCTAAGCCAGAACCAAACTACAAAGAAAGTGGCCTTTGCTCAGACTTGCCTAGAGGATGTCTAGGTAAAATAACAGATGTTAATATGCTAATATCATGTGAGTATGCTATTACATACTACTCTTTTAAATACGTTCCAGCCAACCTCATGCCTATCAGATTGGCTAGTATGGTTAAAAAAAAAGGAAAATGATAAATATTGGAAAGGATATTGGAAAACTAGGACATTAATGCATTATTGGCAGAGTTTTGAACTGATCCAACCATTCTAGAGAGCAATTTAGAGATATGCCCAAAGGGCTACAAAACTATACATATCCTTTGATCCAGCAATACCACTGCTAGGTCTATATACCAAAGACATCAAAAAAGGGTGGGAGGGGAGGGAAATACCTATTTATACAAAAATATTTATAGAATCTCTTTTTCTGGTGACTAAGAATTGGAAATCAAAGGGATGCCTATCAATTGGTGAATGACTAAACAAGCTGTGGTATATGATGTTGATGGAATATTATTGTGCTATAAGAAATGACAAACAGAATGATTTCAGAAAAACCTGGAAAGACTTTCATTAAGTTATGCAAAGTGAAGTGAGCAGAACCAAGAGAAAATTTTAACAGTAACAGCAATTTTGTAAGATCAAGAATTGTGAATGACTTAGCTATTCTCAGCAGTACAATTATCCAAGATAATCCCAAAGGACTCATGCTATCTGTCTCCAGAGAAAGAACTGATACTGTCTGAATACTGACTGAAGATGCTATTTTTCACTTTCTTTTATTCAAGTCTTCTTGTACAAAATGACTAATTTGGAATTGTCTTACAAGATTGTATACATATGAACTATATCACATAGCTTATCATCTCATAGGGGGGGAGGAGAAACAGAATTTGGAACTCAAAACTTTTTTAAAATGCTTTAAAAATTATTTTAATGTAATTGGGGGAAAATAAACTTATTTTAAAAAAAGAAATATGTTCCATAATATGGAATGTATCTATCTCCCAAATTCAGCAATCCATCTCCTGTCTCTGTGTATTCATATGGAGCCAAACTCCCAATGCCTCAGTTGTATACAGTCAAGCCTCAAATTCCTGTGTTTTAACTTTCATGACTTCAAGTATTCGCATGATTTTATTAGTAACTTCATTTTCACTTTCACATTGACAACCATGCACATTCACAGCTATGGACAGTAGAGGGGAAAAAATGAGAGGTGCAATGCTCACAAATTTGTGGAACCCCTTTGTATCCTATTAGGTGCTTCTCTAGTCTCTTTCACCCTACCATTGTAAAGTCAAGAGCTCCCTGTGTATTTGTTACAAATTTTCAAAGTTTGTCTGTAAAACTCAAGTTTTGTGTTGTAATTATGTCCCCAAAATATAATGCAAGTCCTTTGGGCTCTAAACCCAAACACAAAGTCAGTGATGAAGCCTAGTGAGAAAATAAAGGTGTTAGATAAACTTTGTGCTGCAGCTGTCTGCTGGTTGACCCTTAAGGATATCAAAAGGCCCACAAAGCATAGTTGCTGATGGATTATTTCCAGCTGGTGAGTCCTTTATAATCTCCAACACCATCCACCAGCTGTGAAGGACAGAGTGTTAGAGGTACGTGTCTCCAGTCTCAAAGTCTTCCAACAACACCAACTAAAGTCCCAGCAACCTTTCCCTTGGTTTTTATAGGGTAGTTAAGATAAAGAGGTTTACAGCAGTATAGTATGCTATACTATATGACACTGTAGAAAGTAAGATTCAGGTTTAAAAAAACTTTAGTTTTAAGAATTTTGTTTGCTCTACAGTATATATGGTACTATAGATTTCATGTGTTAATGAAAAGTGAATATTGTCTGAAATCAATGATTTTCTTATGAAGATGTTAGTACAAAAGGTCACAGAATTCTAGGGAGTTACTAGCAGCCAGGTGGCACAGTGGATAGAATATACCATTCCAAGAGTCAGGAAGACTCCTTTTCCTGAGTTCAAATCTGGCCTCAGACACTTACTAGCTGTGTGACCCTGGGCAAGTCACTCTAACACTCTTTGCTTCCACTGCCTCATCTCTAAAAATGAGTTGGAGAAGGAAATGGTTAACTACTCCAACATCTTTGCCAAGAAAACCCCAAATGGGTTCATGTAGAAGCAACCACACTGGCATACCTAGCATGACTGTTAGCACAGGTTCTTAGATCTGCTTTACTAAGAAAGATAGCTGTTCAAGGGGTCAACAATCTTTTTAAATTACATTCATTAATTCAGGGGAAAAATCAGCACCCTGAACTTCAGAGAAAATACAAGCAAAGAAATAAAAACCAACAGACAGGGCTTCTAACTGTCTGAGAAATTAATATAGATCAACAAACAGATCCAATTGTCCAAGCAAGGCAATACATACATAATTACTAGAGAGAGAAGCACCAACATCTAGGTTTTTCCAAGGTGGAGAGGGATCTTTAATGGTTACTCAGAGTCTCGTCTGATCAAAAGAACACTCTTCCAATGAGTGAGCTCCAAAGCCAAAGCCAAATGCTAACCTCAGAGTAGATAGATATACACACACACACACACACACACACACACACACACACACACACACACACACCTTTTTAGAGTCAGAGGGCATCACAACACTCTTGATTCAGTGCCTAATTAGAAATTAACAAAAGGTTTGAAAGCCTTCCTACAAGCAAACCTCCCTTAATGGGCTCTATGTGAGGCCTATTTATGGGCCAGGAAGTTCTTAAATTCCATTAACATTACAACTCACAAAGAAGCAAACATGACTGAACAACAAATCTTATTTTGTGTACTACTTTTTATGTGTTATTTCATGATCATTTTATTAGGACAAGTGCATATTACCAAAATTAATGTTTCACTATAATGAATTATATGCAAAAAAAAAAAGTGTGTTTTCAGCAATCACTACTGAGAGATTACAGTTTTAGGTATTGTAAGAACCTGACCCTCTATTTTCCATAATTCCAAAGTATCAATTGTCACATTTCTTATTTTCCCACCATTATCTAGGAATATTACCTCCTTGAAAACTGGTGATTGTCTGTAATTCCTCCTCAGCTTTGCCTTTCAGAATCCTTCTTTCTTCAAGGATTAGTTCAAAGTGGCGCTTCCTCCTTGATCCCCCCAGCTGTAAGAACTCTTTTCCACCTCAATTTGCTTTAAGTTATATACTTAGTGTGACGGCTGAATATCCTCCCCATCCAACACTCCAAGTAGAATATAAGCTCCAAGAGCACAGGGATTGTTTTTTTATTTATCTCATATCCCTAACCCTAGCACACATACTAGCTGCTATATGCTAAATTGTATTAGATTGAATTGAAAGTTTCAGGGATTAACAAATGAAGAAACATGAAAACAGACCCAATGGAAATTCCCTTAAATTAGGCCAAGATGAAAGAATGAATGATTTTTTTTAATGTATTAAGTGCTTCCTGTGTTCCAAATATTGCCTTCAAGGAGCTTATATTCTAATAAGCTCTTAGAGTTGGGGAGTGGGGTGAGAGATTAAGTGAAAGCTCACCTAACAGAGCCTTGGATCAAGTTCCAGTAGAAGGAAGAATAAAGCCAAAATGTAGTCATGATTTTGACCAGAGATGACCCCTAGGACACATTCCACCAGCAACATTCCCTAGTGATTCCTGAACCGGATCAAAATGTAACTGGGAAATGCTTAACAAAATAAATAAAACATAATAATGTTTTTTGTGGTTTTTTATGTGTGTACATTTTTTAAGTCTGGATGCACCCTTGAGGATCCTTAAGTACTGCTTAGTGCCTCACCCCCTTTCTATCTGAGTTTGACATCATTGTTTTAGACAACAGACCTTTGGGGAATTTTGACCCTTAAATGGTATAAACAATGACTAAACTGAAAGTGGAGATTGGTTCATAGTAGAAGTGGCAGGGTCAGTCAATTTGTAACCAGATTAACATGATGCAGGATACTAAATTCCAATTTAGTACTTAGCTTACCGCTACCAGGAAACATTCTATATCCTCGGGGAAATGTTATAAGAACTTATATAAGCATTTTTTTAATTACAACAAGTAAATGCAATGTGCATGAAAAGTATATCTTATATGGAAATATGTGAATATTGCCTATGGCATATGATTTAATTTACAGGACTTGGAATCTTTTAATACTTAAAAAATAGTCCCTTCTTATCCTTCCTCTCCCAGATGATTTAGGAGGATGGCAGTAGTCCAAGGGTATGCATGTTTCAGGAATTGCTAAAGACACAGTGTCCACCCTGAGGTAGAGCTGGCAACTAACACAAAATTTGGCTGATTCAACTAATCCTACCCAGCTGCTTATTAGAGAGTAAAATCAGGGACAGGCAGGAAGTTTTATCAGTCTGATCATGAGTAGAAAGCATTTCATTGAGCAAGAGACCCTCATCTCCAATATCAAGACCCAAAGATCAAGGGAAAGGGAATGGGTTGACCACTCTTGGAATCGGAGTCTATTCCAAAGACATGTTGATGAAAGATCATTTTTTAAAAATAATAATAATAACTTGAACAATGAAGGACGTATGTGTTTCCTTAAAAAGTCAGGCTGAGAATAGCCAACTAGCCAGTCAAGCCCTGTCCTCATTACTCTTCAGTTGGTGTTGTTCCCATGGGCTTTAGAGCACATGTAGACTTTCTGTAACTGGTTCAGGTCCACTAACCACATGGTAAAGAGGAATCTTTCTGATTGGCTATGGAAGTAGGACTGAGGTACTTTTAAAGAGCACTAGTCAGCTAGCGTTTGTCCCTCCTGACTTTTTCCTGCCAGGTGTGTTCAAGTGAGGAGGCAAATACTAAGCCCTCAGTGGAGAGAAAGGTCTTAGGCCTGAGTCTCCCCACCAGGATCCTCAGGATGTAACCCATGAGTGCACAATCCTTTAGCCACTTCTTTTGCTATTGTATCGGTTCTTCCTGCTTTTCAGTGATAAAGACTGGAGATAGCCATGACTTTTGAACTTTGACAAGGTAGGAGACTGACCTGCCAGCAGATCTGAAAGTGCAAGCCATGCTGAGTTTTGTAGCCATCCAATCCAGCATTAAGGCTCTTAGAAATGACTTTCTGTATTCAGCCAGTGGGAGCTAAGATATGGATTCTTCTATCAGCTTAGGTCACATCTGTTGTAGAAACTGTTCAAGTCTATTTTCTCCAGTACCTGAAGTGGTATAGTGGAGAATACGTCCCCAGGTGTTGGGAAGAAAATGTTCCTTCTTCTGGCTATAGCTGAAAAGTAAATATTCCTTAAAAAAAAAAAAGTAAAGAAAAAACGACACTTTGGTTGAGCCAAAGTAAGGAAATAATACTCTCTCGCTAGACCTGCAAGATTTTGTGGAGAACTGTTACCCCAGCTACATAGGAAAAGGAATTACCTGTGTACCACAAGGATAACCCAAGAGAAAAGCGGGTTACCTAGTGTCAAAGGGAAAATACTGTAAGTGAACACACCAACTTAGAGCAAGGAACAGTCACAGCTGAGATCACAGAGAGAATAGAAGAAGCAGTGTGCCACAGAAGGCATCCTAGTATGAGAATTTCACAGTGGAGAAAATGAATTGTGAAAAAGGGATAATGAAATCCACTTGGAGCTAGCAGAATATTATTGGATATGCTCTAATATTCCTTACCATCAATATAAATTCATTTTGATATTTTATGGCCATCATGCTTGCAAAATGTGTAACCCCTATTTTAAACCCATTGATATGGGACTCTATCATTATTGGTGGAGATGAATGCCCAATCCTGCATGAGGGGAGGGATGGGATTGATGAGAAGCAAGAAGAGAGCTCCAGCCTCACTTTGGGACTCTTCGGGACCAGTTCCTCTTTGGGTTTTTTGGGGGGACAGCTCCCCTTTAGTAATAATCAGGGCTAGTCCTCTTACAAGACTCATCAAGCTTCAAGTCTTCAAGTGACAAGTGGCTTCAAGGCCTCTGGCTTCCAGCTTCAAGAGAGAAAATGGAAGAGGCCAACCTTACTTTAAGTTGCTGAAAGAACATACTGAGAAGTTAGGAGAGTTGGCAGTCTCATCATGTCCTTGTTCCCAGCTTCCTCTTCTGGAGTCTATGGGGAGTCTCCCCTTTGATGAGATCCAGGATTTCCTTTCTGTTGAGCTAAGTTATCTCTCTCCCAATGGGAAAGTCTTTCACATATAGCCAAGGCCAATATCCTAGTGTGTGACTTGGAGGAAAACCAAATAGACATCTCTGTTGTCTTCTCTCACACCACCACCCCACTTTTCTCCAAAGGAAGAGAACCAGGAAGCTGGGGCCAGATGCCACTCTGTTCTATTCAGAGAGAGGAGGTAACAGGTTAGAAGTATTTCTATGTGCTACTTTTAAATATTATTAGTCTATGAGATGATAGTGTTCAAGTTAACTTCTCATCTCTTTTATTTCTGGGGAGAATAGGGACCCCAAACTCTATATTCAAGACGACCTTTTTCCCCAACAAATATCAGTTCCACAATGGATACACATAGCAAATAGCAAAGAAACTCTTTTATCTAAATCCTAACAAAATAGAAATCAGGAAAGGTATACATAGGAGAATATATAATAGACAATACAGAGTGAAGGCACTCTCTCTTTGTAAGTAAAGTCATTCAGCTCAGGAGAGAGACAGAGACAGAGACATGGTGTGCCCTGGATCTCACCCAAGAGGAAACTGCTCACAGTCTCTAGAGTGGCAACTTGAGGACAGGCATTTGATGGAGATCACCAATTCCTCTCATGTCTTCCCAGAGTCTTTTCCTTCAGCAAACCTGAAGTGGGGTTTGTCTCTTCCATATTCTCTCTCAAAGCTAAAAGCCAGAAGCCCTGGAAGCAACTTGGCACCTGAAGATTTGAAGTTTGATTAGTACCCAAAGGAGACTGGCCCAGAAGAGTTTTAAAGGGGAGTTGGCCCTGGAGAGATCTGAAGGATTGACCCTCAAGGACTTGAAGAGGGATTGGTTCTGAAAATCTCCTCCTCTCCTGCCTCTCACCAACTCTGCCCCATCTCTTACATAGGGCAGGGTACTCGTCTCCACCAATAAGGAGAGAGTCCCATCCCAATGGGCTTTGGGACAGGGGTTACTCATGGAACTAGCCAGTGTACTAGGTAGCCAGCAAATGGTCATAGGATCATATATCTAGAATGGGAAGAGTTCTGAAAGGTCATCTAGTCCAGCCTCTTCATTTTACATGTAGCAAGGCGCATCTTAGCAAGCCCCATCTCCAGGATGTAGCTGGCTACATCTGCTCCTTGTGGTTCTAAGGGTTACCCTGAAGGATAATGCAATTGACTTGATCTCTCATTCTGGTATGTTCTTTCAATATCATTGCCAACAATTTGTGCCCCAGTATTATTTAGCCCATTGATATTATCAATAAGTAATTTAGATTAATTAGCTTTAACAAAGGGACATTTACTAAAAAGATAGATCCAAAGTACAAAAAATTTTCCCCTGAAATAGGGCCCAATCTTCCTCCTATCATCTTGGTCCCTGGGTATAATGCACTCAAGTCAACTACCAAGTTCACTTCCATATGCACTATAGCCAATGGATAAGTGACTTGTTTGCAGTGCACAGTGTCTCCACTTCCACATAGACTCTACTGCTGAACTGAGTCAAGCAAATCACTCCTCAGAGTAGGCTCTTTCCCAGGTTTGGCCACTGGACTTGTGGTGGTTCCTCTGACCTTTTGAGATTTTACAAGGTATCTCCTGTACCAAAGGAAAAGAGACAGAAGGCTACCTCATCTCAGACACAGGCTTGCTTATGAGACTATCTGCTCATAGGTTCACCTAGCAAGGGGTAGGAAAATTCCCCACACTGACCCTCCAGAGTTCATAGTTCTGGCTCCACAGTTAATTAACTGGAATTTTTTAAAACCACAAAGTAAGTGGATAGGAAATAGTCACAGCATAACTATGCATGCACTGAATGAGGCAAGATTCCTCCATTTCACTTCATCACACATTCATGAAAGCAGGCTCGCCCAAACCCCTCATATGAGTTGGCAACAGACAGGTAGGTCCCTTGTTTATGCTCCTGGGTACAGAGCCTTTATTGGCCTGTTCCCCTTTCCCCCCCCACCATCATATATAGATTAGGAAATTGGGGATCAGAGAAGTTAGATGAGTTGCCCGTCGTCACACAACTAGGAAGTATCAGAAGTAGAATTCAAACCGAGGTCTTCCTAATTCCAGGTCCAACACCTACTCTCCTGCTTCAGATACAGGTCCTAAGACTCCAGACTCAGAGTTCTTTCCACTATACCATGCTGTTAATCTAAGTTTCTGCATTGGAGTCTAAGTCAAGAAAAGTCACACACAAACACACACACACACACACACACACACACACACACACGAAAATTTGCTCCAAACCTTCCATGTCACAAATGCCTCCTATACAAAGGCTACAAAAGGAACTGAGAAACAGCTTGGTCGGTCATCTGTGATTCTGAGAAAATATGAATAATCTATTTAGGCTAGTGATTTTCTGGGTTCTCTATAATTTTGAGCTTTTCCTGATAGAACAAAAAAGATGTTAAGCCTGAGTGAAAAAAAAGAGGGCATCAAATACTGCTCAATAAGACTGGATGTCATTTCCTATTAAGCATTTATCTATCCATAAAATTTGTTAGGTTTCCTTGATTTTAAATAGGAACAGGTACTAGATTTGTGATTTAATTAGTATAGAGAACTTCAATGTGTGTAAACTCCCTCTAACAATGCAGGTCTGCACCTTCTCTGAAATTTAGTAGTCTTGAATATTTGCCTATGGTACTGAGGGGTTAAGTAGCTTGCCCGGGATCATGAAGTCTGTACATGTTGAGAGGCAGAGCTTTAACCCCAGTACTCTTGACTTCAAGGCCAATTCTTCAGGCTTATACCCTATACTTCTCTGATTTTAAAGGAGAAAAATCTGGGATAGTTGTGTTAGTGCTGAATCAAATAGATGTGTATGCCCTTTGAGTTTGCTTTTTCTTATCACTTGTTTTTAATCACTTTTCTTATGCTCACCCTTCCCTCCTCCTCCAGTTCACTTATGTGGGCTTCAGTTTCCTCACCTGTAAAATAAAGAACTTGGACAATATGATGGCTAAGGTCCAGAGGGTGTTAATACTTGATACAAAGAATACTTTTCTCTAAATAACTTACAGCAATAACTTCATGTGTTCAAAGCAATGGAGAAGCAAGAATCAGAGAGAAGTCATCTATTGGCAAAGTATTCCTGATGTCTGAGCCTTTAAAGGAGTAAAGCTCAAAAACAGAGGGTGATTATAAAAAGAAAAGCAACTAAAGTCTGAAAAAAAATCTTAAACCTGATAGAAAAATAAACTAGTATCAGTAATCTATTCACCATGTATAGGATTTCTTTCTGTTAAATTTTTATTCTCAGTTCTGACTTCTCACACTTGCTCCCCAACCTGTTGAGAAGGCAAGAAATACAATACCCATTATACATATGAAGTCATCCAAAACATTTCTACATTAGCTACATTGGGGTGAGGGGTAAAAAAAAATAAAGTTATAGAATGTATGCTTCAATCTGCACTCAGAGTTCTCTTTGGAAGTGGATAGCATTTTTCATCATGAATTCTTTGGAATTGTCATGGATCATTGTGCTGCTTAGAATAGTTTAGTCTTTCACAGTTGATTGTCATTGTAATATTGCTGTTACTGTGTGCAGTGTTTTCCTAGTTCTGCTTACTCTACTTTCCATCAGCTCATATAAGTCTTTCCGGTTTTCTGAAACAATCCCTTTCATTATTTCTTACAGAACAATAGTATTCCATCACAATCATATACCACCACTTTTTCCTCCATTTTGTAATTGGTGGGCATCTCCTCAATTTCCCATTCTTTGCTGCCATAAAAAAAAGAACTGATATACATATTTTTGTATGTATGGAGTCTTTTCCCTTTTTCTTTGCTCTCTTTGTGGTACAGACCTAGTAATAGTATTATTGGGTCAAAGGTTATGCACAGTTTTATAGCCTCTTGGATATAGTTCCAAATAGCTCTCCAGAATTTTTGGACTAGTTCACAACTCCACCAAAAGTATGTGGGTGTACCTATTTTCCCACATATCCTCCAGCATTTGTCATTTTCCTTTCTGTCATTGTAGCTAATCTGATGGGTATGAGGTTTTCCTCAGATTTGTTTTAACTTGAATTTCTCTGATTATTAGTGATTCAGCATCTTTTCATATGAATATTGATAGTTTTTATTTCTTCTTCTGAAAATTGCTTGTTCATACCAACTATCAGTTAATGAATGGCTCAATTCCCTGTATATTTGAGAAACGAGACCTGCCACTGCTGCTGCCACCACTGCTGCCTACAAATCCCACATCTGGTAATTATTTCCACCATGCTGCACACTTAGCTAACCCCAACCCCAGGGCCTGAAGACCTCTCTTTCTTCCTAAGATGTGCTAGGCTGGAAAAGTTAGTGATTGTGACTTTTCTTCAGTTATCCCACTCAGAATGACTTTCCTAAGGCCAAACAGGTAATTAGGTGTCTGGATGGCACAGTGGATAGACAGCACTGGACCTTGACTCAGAAAGACCTAATTTCAAATTAGGCCTCCAATACTAGCTATGTGATTGTGGTCAAGGCACTTAACCTCCAATTGCTTTAGTTTTCTTATCTGTAAAATGGGGATAATAATAGCACCAGGGATGTACTGGAACCTAGAGAGTAAAAAAAAAATTTTTTTTTTGCTTTTTGGAAGGCAATTGGGGTTGACTTGCCCAGAGTTCCATGGCTAGTAAGCGTGTCCAGTGTCTGAGGCCAAATTTGAACTCAGGTCCTCCTGACTCCAGGCCGGTGCTCTATTCACTGTGCCACCTAGCCACCCCAAGAGTCAATTGTTAAATTTTTAATTTGAACACTTACACCTCAGAAATTACCCACAAATCAGGACTTAATTTATTGTTTTGCTAATTGTCTAGACTTAAGGAAGTGATGCAGAAAAATGTAAATAATGCAGATCAAATTTTAAAGTGTGTACATTTTTTTCCAGAGAGCTAATTACTAAACATTTAGTAGCACACCACTGAATAGCACCTACCTCCCCGAATTTCTGTGAGGATAAAATAATATTTGTAAACCACTTTGCATACCTTAAAGTCTCACGTAAAATGCAAGCTTTAATTAGAGGTAGAACTGAAACTAGAACCCAGCTCTTCTAGTTTCCAGACAAGAAAACCAAATACTGACTTTTTATTTATATTTCATTCCACTCTGTAGTTGATTCTATTCTGTCTTTTATATTACAATCTAAGCCCTTTTCCCTATCTCTGAGTGAAAAAACTTGAGTTCAAAAGTTCAGTCTTCCTCTCTCAAGTTAGATGCAAAAGTTTAGTTTTCCTATTGATCATTTTTAATTAAAGAAAAACTCTAAGCTAAGTTTAAAGGTTCAATGCTCTCATGAAACATTTTCATTCAAAAGGAATTGTTATCTCAGTACCACCTGCAAATCACTTTATACCAAGGAAACTTGTTATCCCTCATAACTTTATCTCCTAAAGGATTCCACAACATCTGTTTGCTATCTTTCAGGGCCTACAAACTGACCTGGCCCCACCTTTGCCTATCCTTGCCCAATTAAAAGGGTCTTATCTCATTCCCAGGAGCTAGTGAGTCTGCTATTCCTGGTCCACTATCAATAATCTCAGAATGCAAATGGGTCCCATGGGTCCCATAAGTCAATAAAGCATTCCTAAGACAGAGAGGGCTGGTCTTGGCCCCATATGAATGTTGGCCTTCCTTCTTTAGTATAACCAGTCACATTGGCCTCACTCCCATGACGCTGCCAAGCTATAACCAATTGTTATATATATATGTATTATGTCCTGGTCTACCTGTTCTATTCTTTGTTCTAAGCTTATAAAAAGGAACTGTATCTCTTCTGGGTCTTTTGGCCTAACAGAAGTAGCCATTTGACCCACTTTATTAACATTCTGTGGGGAGCCAAAGAAGCCTGGTTCAGAATTCAGATATTAAATCCTAATAGTGGACTTTAAAACAAGAATTTCTTTGAGCTGCGACTCTTCATCAAGTTAGCTCCTGAGTTCTTTGTTATGAGTTATACTTATAAGGATGTTACTTGAGTTCTGGGATCAATAGGCTATACCCCAAGATTTTAGTTATTAAGAGCTAAAATATTTGATTCATAATTTGATAAGGATTTGTTATCTAGGAGACTAAAGTCTTAGGGTAAGACCTTTGGTCTAGGCCTCAGGTACCTGCTAATGCAGCCTTAGTCATAAACAGATACAAGTGAGAGCAGACTTCAAAGCCAAAGCTGTAATCCTCAAACGACATCCCGTTTAGAACTGACAACCCAAAGATACCTGAGTATCTGAATTAATCAAATTATCTATTCTGTGCTACTTCCAGGATATGACAGACTAGGGTAATGATAAGAATACTTGAGTCCCCTTCCTTTGTCTCATTGCTCTATAAAAACCTTGAGCTAAGAATCAATAAATGGAGTTCATCATTCTTCCTTGAACTACCCACATGGCCTGGTCATTTCTTATTCATGTCTCTGGATCATACTAAGTACTGGACTATGAGCAGCCCATGGCAACATTCACACCCTCTTAATAAACTGTTAAATTGTTTGAAGAAAACATTCCTCAATCTACCTTTGTTGAATTTCACTTAGAATACAGTCTAATGTATGTTCTTTTTAAAAAGTAATTTGTTAAATTAACAGATGACTACAATAATATAAATGGAAGAAAAAAATTGAATTCTATGTAATTAAAATGGCCTAGTCTGGCCCCTGAAAAGAGATGAGAAAATGGACTTCCCTCCTAGGGAAGCGTATTAAAAACTTCCATTTTAGTTCAACTAAAAATATTTAAAAATTAATATTTCTTCAATCCAAAATTCTTCTTAGATTTTTTTTCCCTTTAGAAAAGTGTATAAAAGGTCAGGGACAAAAGCCAAGGTCCAGGGAAATATGATAATGGTGGTAAGCAAACTCACAACCAAAAACATCTTTTGTCCATTTAAATCTTTAAAATTCTGACTTTTTCCATTCTGAAAGGATTGTAAGTTTTGATCCCTTTGAACCCTTTAGGGGAGTGGTCAGAAAAGGAATTGAGTACTTTTAGGAGATTAATTCACTATTATTCCCAATTAGGCAGAGTAAAATTAACCTAAAACAACAGTGCTTTAACATATTGTATAGCCTTTTCTGCATTCAAGCTTTTTCTAAATGTTATCTCAAATTGTCTAAAAAAAAAGATGTAGGAGGGTTTGGGAGGAGGGAGGAATGGAGAAAAATCTATATCTATTTAGACAGTTTTCCCTCTGAGCTAGAGGTACTTGGATCTAGAATAATGTTAAATATTTTTTAAATATTTCTGCCTAAACTGAAAGATATCGTAATAGCCTTTTAAAAATATTTCTTTTCTTTGAAGAGGTGAGGGACTGTATGTTGAACATTTCTTATGCCATGAGACTCAATTGTGTTGACTAGTTTTTTTGAGCTGTTTTTCTTTCGTCTTTCTTCTTTCTTTTTTGTCATTAGGACCAGACAATTCGTATAGAAGGGGAAAAGACTATATTGAGAAACAAAAATGATAACAAAATGAAAGATATCAATTTTAAAATACTAAAAGAAATGTTTTATTGATGCTTTTACATTTGTAATCTATGTAATACTATGTATATATGTAATATGTATGTATATTGCTTTCATTTCCCATCCTTCCACCTCACTTTTATCTCAATAGAACTCTGTCTAATAATAAATAAGTACAGTTAAGAAGTACATGTCAACGCATTGGCCATATCTGAAAATGAGCTCTCTCCAATGAACTTATGAAGTCATGGCAGACTCCACCTTAGGTAGGTATACAGTACATAATAAAAGTTTCTACACAATTATACCAACTTAAAGTTATAGCAGCTTGTCTTTATTTCATCTAAATTAGAGTTTTTTAAGATATAAAAATGAGAAGTTTGCTTTTTGTAAACTGTTTACTGCTCATTTTCTTTTTAAAATATTGTTTACATTTTAAACTTTTTTGATGCTTTGTTTTTATATTACATTCATTTCTGAAAATATCCCTCTCTTTGCCCATAGAACCATCCCTTGTAACCAAGTAGTTGTTCTTGTTTGTTTGCTCTTTTATTTTTACTATAATTAATCCCAGTTCTGAAAAACTATCCAATACATCAATGGTGTCTGACAATATATGCAACACAGCAATAATCCCCTATTGTGGCTATGAAAGGAAAGATATATAGTTTCTCAATTCTTCTCGGGGTCCATTAGTCATTATAACTAAACAACATTCCCCTTCAATATATTTTGTTCTTTTCATTTGCATTGTTGTGTCATTGGATATGTTGTTTTCCTTATTCTGCTTACTTCGATCTGTTTCAGTTCATATAAATCTCCCTATAATTCTCTGAATTCTTCATTTATTCAACTGTGCCCCACCTACTTTGTTTACAATTCTTTGCTACCGTGAAAAAATGGTAGCAGCCTAATTTTAATTCCCCCAGCAATATAAAAACCCTAGGAGGAGAAGCTTTATTTGGTAAATTTCTTAGAAGAAAAACAAAACGATAGCAAAATAAAGTCCACTGAGTCTTATGCTTGGGTTCACAAAAATTCAACTTCAGGGCAGCTATTCAGCACAATGAATAGAGCACCCACCTTGGAGTCAGTAGAACCTGAGTTCAAATCCAGCCTCAGACACTTACCACAAAACTAGCCATGTGACCTTGGGCAAGTCACTTAACCCCAATTGCCCTGCCTTCCCCCCTCCAAAAAAAGCAAAAAAAAAAAAAAATTCAACTTCACAAGTACAAACTGAAGGAAATAACAGGGGTGGACTCCATGAACTAGTCCCTTCTAGTTCTATATCTATGATGAAAAGCATAAAGAATGAACTCTACTCCCTTTTATTAGTTGATAACTTCACCCCAGTGTAATGTTAATGGGTTTTAAGATCTTCCCCACCCATTAATTAGCCTCATGTGGAGCCCATTAAGGGGAACTTGCTTAGAGGAGGCTTGCTTGTAGAAAAGCTTTCACATCTTTTTCTAATTTCTAATTAGGCACTGAGTCAGGAGGGCTGTGATGCCTTCTGGCTCTGAGAAGTGTATATATATTCTGAGTTGGTATTTTGCTTTGGAGGCTTGCTTATGAGAAGGATCTTGTGATTCCCTGGTAGAGATTCTGAGTGTTCATACATTCTGAGTGGTCATATGTTCAGACTGCATATGTAAAATGTATAGTTGATTCAGGTAGTCAGAACCCTGTCTTTTGGTCTTTATTTCTCTGCTTGTATTTTCTCTGCTTGTGTATTCTCTGAAGTGCAGGGTTCTGACTTTTCCCCTGAACAGAATTTAAAAAGATCACTGACCCCTTAAAGAGTAAAGCAGATCTCAGAACCTGTGCTATGCTGGGTATGCCAGTGTGGTTGCTACTACAACCAGGAAAAGAGATATAGGAAAAAGAGAAAAAGGGAGAAAAAGTAGAGAAGAGAGGTACAATATAAAAAAGGAATGGAAACAGGAAGATGGGGAGAAAAAGCATAGGGAGAGGAAAAAAAGTCAAAAATGAGGAAGTGGTAAAAATGGAAGAAAGGAGACCAATGAGTTTAACTCAAGTGCTAGAATGCTATGGAAATGGTCCCCCTTCCCCTTAATCCACCCCAGAATTATGTACCCCCCCAAAAAAACCCACAATATAAATAACTGGGAGTTGGGGGGGGACTTCTCCTTGGGGTGCAGACACCTCTCAGTGCTTCACTGTGGTTTAAACTTTGACATAAGTAATGAAAAAAAATATGAAGTCAAAGAAATAAATGTCAATTCCACCATTTAATAACTTATACAATGGAATATAAACTCCACAAGGAAAGAAACTGGACCAAGTAAAAAGTAACTTAATCCTATTCAACACCTCTAGAATAGTTTTCACACAAAACACTTAAAAGGCAAAAGTTTATTTTGCCCAACATGCCTTCTCTTAGCAAAGGGAAGCTTACAGTAAAGTATACTTAAAGTTTGCCACAAGAAGATACCTTTAACCCTCTTCCTCATTAGCTGAGATTCGGGGTTCTTAACCTTTCTTGTGTCACAAGCCCCTTAGGCAGTCTGTTGAAGCCTATGAACCCCATCTCAGAATATCATTTTTAAAAGCAGTAAATAAAATACAAGACATTACAAAGGAAATTAATTGTATTGAAATAAAGGTAAGAATTTTTTCAGGTTCAAAATAATAATAATAAAAATAATAAGCATGCTAAGATCTACTGAGCTAAATCATATGGAGCTCCTAGATTCATAGACTATGGACTCCTGCCAACTGTCTCTGAGGGACATCTGTTTGGACAATCATTATACTAACCTTGTAGGCATATCTGGGATCTGTACCACTCCCATCTCTCTATAACCCTCTTATCTTCCCGCTGTAGCCCTTGATGCTTCTCAGAATGGCATAAAGACCAATCCCATAATTTCCTTTACTATAGAGAATTTTACAATGAGAAATAGTCTCAATCATTATAGATTGGCACCTTCTCTTCAATTTATGGTCTTGGAGAATTGCCTAGAGTACTGAAATGTGAAAAAAATTTGACTTGGTGTTCTGGGGTGAAACAGACCTGCCCTCTGATAGTTTACATTCAACATTGAAACAAAACAAGAAAGTCAGAGATCATTCAGAAGTTAACAAAAGGAGATTTACCTAGCCATAGCTGGAGAAGGACATTCAACAAGTATAGGCATAAAGGATCCTCAAATGTATTCACTTGAGCAAATCCTTACCTGACCTCCCCACCATTTTCCACCAGGCAAGGATCAGTGTGGGCATCTTGAGTTCCTCGTGGCTGTTTTGTACTCTGGAAATGAGGAAGTAAATTCAACGGGCTAAACCTTTAGTCCTTCGAGTCAAACAAGTCTTGAGGATGGTTTCTACACTTTTCAAAGTAAAAACTAACCTAACTTGCATGGGGAATGGGGTTAGAATATTGCTCTTACCTACTACATTATAACTCTTGGTGGTAAAGAACAGAAGTATCAAACTCAATAGTGGACCACAATCATAGACCAGTATCAAATTAAAATATCGTTGGGAAATGCTTAATGGAATAAATAAACATATGATATAACACAGATAGTGTTAATATGATTTTCTAAGTCAATATGAGGCCCACAGGGACCCATTTCTATCAGAGTTAGACACCACTATTTTAGACCATTTAAATAACTTTTAGAGCTGTTTTTGATCAACCCTGACCTCTTCAAGAAGCCTGACATGGGCAACAATAAAGGATAAAAAGGAAAACATGGCAAAAAATAAAGAAACAGTCTGGGAAAATTCTAGGAAGGGACTAAGTCCAGACTCTAAACTATCAGATTCACATGGTGGGTGACGCCCAATCTTTACAATGCACAGTGAGTCTTTCAGTGTCAAAAGATGACAAAAGGAAGAGCGGCACCAGGAACACCAGGGATACAACTAAGATTATGACCCTTCCTAGGCCTAGTTACTGTTCTTCAGTGCAGATCAGGAAGAACCGTCCTGTACAGCCACCCACTTAGCCTTCTCAGGCTGCCAGATAAGTCCTTCCCCTCCCTGGGAGCCCCATGGTGGAGAGGACAGTGAATACAGGATTATTGTCCTATGAGAAGTCTCTGAGGGACTGCCCTTCTTCATCTCTGATGCCACCTTCCCTCTATTGCTGAAGAGCAAGTACCCTCTCAATAATGCCACCTCTTTGGTCTTCCAAGTCCTCCCTGGGGAAAAGTTATATATGATGATTACTGGGTTCTGTACTGGCAGCAATGTGGAGGGTCCCATTAGATTTACATTACAGTAAGCAATGGGCTACCATGGAGCAACCTTTTGCCACTGCTCAGGCCCGTGCCCACTCTTCTGCCTCTGTCACTGGGAGTTATGCTGATGTCTGCTGCTGCTAGGACCTTTGTCTATGTTCACTGCCTACTCTACCAGTGTCAGCTGCTTCCCCTCTGAGGAGCTACAAAGGTGCAACTTCTTCTGTCCCATACTGGGAGAGCAGATTGCCATGGCTAGGACCTGATGCTGCCCTCTTATGCTGAGGCTCAGTGCTTCAGGTCAGAATGTCCCTTCCTTTGGCTGATCCATCAAAGGAGATAAGGTCAGGAATTTACCTAATGGCTCAGACAAGTCCAAAGGATTATGGTAAATTAGTGCTCATCCTCTCCAGTGCAGGAAATTCTACCTGCAGCCAAGATTGCCACCAATATCCAGCTAGAATCACCACGTTCATGGAAAAACACAAAGAAAGCAAAGTCACACTTATCTAGGCCAGGGATGACAAACCAAATAGAAACAGGGACCATTAAACCAAACATTAGGATCCCTGCAGGCTGTGTATTGACCAAGAATACCACATGTTAACATTACCCATGTTTTGCTGTATTTTTCTTATTTTGTTAACTATTTCCCAGTTACACTTTAGACTGGTGTTCATCCAAGGGCATCTCACATAAGCTCTCTATTCCTTCGTTTCTTCATTTGTACAATGGGGATAAGAATGGATATAATAGCTTTCTCACAGGTTGTTCTGAGGCTCAAATTAGATAACAGATCTTTTTCAAACAAATTCCTACATAAGCATATCTCACTCCTCTCATCCTATGCTTGTGAAGTTGATTTTTTTTTAACCTAAGTTTAACTCTGTTGACCTTTTTGTCTGCCTTCTAAGAAACTGGGTACAATATTCTTAAGTGTAAAACCTTACAATCTATATAAATGTTCATTGTTATTGTTACCACCAATTAGAACCCAGTCCAATCTCTCCCCTTCTGATGTATTAAAAAAAAAAAAACAAGAATGAAGCCCTTGGGAGAGAAGCCTGGAGGAGTTGGATTGTCCCCACATTCCAAGGTTTTTTTCTTTTTTTAATTAACTACACTCCTTTGAATTGCAATGTCTCTGAAGACAAATTATCTAGATTAAACTCACTTAAAATAAATGGAAAATAATTAGCCTAAAGAGGCATAAAATTCCACACTGAAATACAGAGATGACCTCACCTTTTTGTCTTGGTTCTAGATTTATTTTCTCTTTTTTCATCTTGGCTTGCAGTTCCTGGATTTAAAGGCCAAAGCACACTTCTTCATTCCTCTTTAACATCTAATTAATTGTTCTAATCACTTGGAACTCAAGAAGACTACATCCCCGGGAGGATTTATGCTAATTATCCCCAAATAGGCAACAGCCATTACCATTTCCCATTATTAGACTAAAATGGAGAGGTGGCCCTATTAAAAGAACTCTTCTTATTACATCCATTCTAATAATCCCCTACCTACACAAACAAGAGTTTTCATTGCAGAGGACTAAAATATGCCTTGCTTAACATTTTATGATATCCTTATTATCATCTTTTATTAGGAATACTTGTCTGACCACCCTAACTTGTGAGTCTAAGGAAAACTAATGCCAAATCAAAATTCTAACATTCATAACATTAGATATGAATAGTACGTAGCATATCTCCTGAGCTAGAAGAATTGGTTGCCAATATCTCTGAATCTATAGCTGAGGGAAAATAATGATTAAGATTATTTACAATAGAGGCATCAGACATAGCCAGAAACACTGAAATAGCCTGACCCAGATTAAAACGTAATTGAGAAATACAATGTTAAACAAAATAAATAAAAATACAATAAAACATAGTTAACATTAAAATTTAAAATTAAGTCAATATGGGGTTCCCAAGGATCCATATGTACAGATTAGTAGCCCCTATTTCTGAGTTGACAGCACTGCTCTAGAGCAAAAAGAACTGGAAACAAAGAGGATGCCCTTCAATTAAGGAATGGTTGAATAAATTATGGTAACACAATATTATTGCCCAATTAGAAGTGAAGAAAGGGACAGATTCAGAGAAGATCTGTAAGAATTGATGGAGAGTACAATGAGCAGATCCAGGAAAATAATACACACATTAACAACATTTTAAAGAAAAATAATTTTAAATATCAAATACTGATTTTATATTTTATATTGATTCTATCCTGTAATTGCCTAAGCTATGTTTCCTTGTAAGCTCAACTCGGAAATTCATAAGCTCAAAAGTTTAGTTTCCCTATAGTTAATTAAATTATATATATACATAATTTATATATATATATTATAATTAATTAAAAGAAACCTGATTTTTTAAGTTTAAGCATTCTGTTTCCCTATAAGACACTTTTAATTTGCTATCTCTACACCACTGGCTGTCCTTGGACAAATAGCTGGAATATGTTATCTCTTACGTTCAGTTTAGCTTTCCTGTGGATCACTCCATATAAAGAAAGCAGATTGTTCCACTAACAAAAAGATGTATTGTATCAATCAACTTTTCCTAACAGCAGAATGGAAGGACAGTCTGTGGCTAACCCCAAATGTCCAACCGATCATATTGATTTTGCCCCCTGTGATGTTTCTGACTTTGTAACCAATCATATTCTTTTCTGTGATGCCTCCTGTTCTTTATTCTATGCTTCCCAGAAAAAAAATTATGAAAAGATTCGCTTGCCTCACCTCGGGGTCTTTTTGTTTACTGAAAAGCAGAGGGACTGTATTTGTTGGTAATTGCTAGTCTTACCAATATATTGATCATGCTCAGAACTTTGTGCCTCAATCTACCTTAATTTTAACAGTGACATAACTTAAAAAGACTTAAGAACTCTGATCAATGCAAAGATCAATCATGACTCCAGAACACTGATAAAACATGCTATCTACCTGTTGATGTAAAGATGATGGATCCAAGGTGCAGAATGAGGCATCCATTTTCAAACACATCAAATGTATAGGTTTGTTTTGATTGACTATGCTTATTTGTTGCAAGGATTGTGTTTTTCTCTTTATAGTGGTGGAGAGGGAACAATTGGGGAGAGAGGTAAATTAGGAATAGATTTCCAGAAAAAGAAAAGAGGGTCATTGAATCCTTTTTTTTTAATACATAGACAAATATAGAAGGAAATTCAGAGAGAAGCACATACAAGCAAGCTAGCTTTGTTTAAAAGTAATGTATTGAATTTATTATATCATTTTTAGAAAAATAGCCATGTGTACAAATAGGCATTTACACTTTCACATATGATTATCTCAAGAGAAGGACCTATATTTCCTATAGGTAGCTTATATCTTCCCAGATCCCCTAACTTGTTTTTGCCCCTGTTTAGAATCCATCTGGTAAAATAATAATAATGATAACAACAACAATAATGAGTATATGTGTATATATATATATATATATATATATATATATATATATAGTTCTTGAAGGGTTTTAAAGCACTTTACAAATACTATCTCATTTGATCTTCACAACAAGCCTGGAAGGTAGGTGCTATTATTATCCCCACTTTTCTGATGAAAAAACTGAGGCAAACAAAAGTTGAATGAATTGCCCAGCGCCACACAACAAGTGTCTAAGGCCAAATTGGAACTAAGGTTTTCTTGAATCCAGATCTAGTGCTCTGACTGCTTACAATCCTGTCTAACTTTCAAAGCTGTGTCAAATTCTATTTCCCCCTTCAAGCTTTTCCTAATTAAGTCAACAACTATCCCAGGATAATAATGTCTTCATCTTCTAGATTTCATGAGGTCCTGCATGGGGGCATGGGCAGGAAAAGTTAGGGGAGGTTTTCTGGTTTTGTTTTGCCCTATGTATTTTGACTCTATGACTAGAACTACAAGTTCCTAGAGGTGGGATTATATATTATACATAATCCACTTTTCCCTAAGCAAGGCCTTGCCTATATTTAATGCAGGAGTAAACAACCTGACTCAATGGGGGGAAAATATACACATACTTTAACCTGCATTACTAACACTTAAGTCTACAATTGAGAAAACAATAAAGTCCAAATTTATAATGATTGTTCATATAGGTGTAAATATATTGAAATTTTAACAGTCCTCTCAAAACCCTGTTTGACTTGGCTCTAGCACTAACTTGATAGTAAATGTTTGTTAAATGAATTAAGGAATGAATATATAAACACAAAGATACCACCTCTAACTTGATGAATTTTCTCACAGAAATTTTAAAGCCACAAAATATAGAAGGAAAACAGTCAATAAAATATTTCAAAAATACTCAGAATTTTTTTTTAATGAGTTTAGAAGGGGACACAAACTGGAAATTTTGCAGCCTTGATATTGTCCTAGCCTCCTCATTCTCCCCCACCTTACATTTCCAATCAGCTACCAAGTCTTACAGTTTCTACCTTGCTATCTCTTACATTCCTTCTTTTCACTCACAAACTACCATCTTATTTCAAGCCCTCATCATTTCTCTACTTGTAAAAACTTGTAAAAGCCTTTAAGGGAAGAACTGCAGGTAGCTTTTCCAAGGACTCCTCAAGTACTTTAAGAACATTTGTTCTTCTGACAGGTTTAAAATATTTTTAAAAAAAAAACCTATCCTTCTGAACAGAACTGAGGGCATTGGCTAAAGGAACCATGTCTAAAGGAAAGCTTCCTTCCTTCCTTCTTTCCTTCTTTGTTGCTTGCTTACTTGAGGCTCCCTGTCTTTCCCAGGCTAGAAGTACAACCCTCAAAGTATGGTTCTATCCCAATAGATAAGGCCATTCAGTATCAAAGCTTTAACTTGCTTCATTTTTTTAAACTGGGCTAGCTACCTTCTTCTCCTGAAAACTCACCATATTGATGCAAGACTAGATACTTTACTAGCTTTAGCTCTACTGAATTCAGTTCAGCACTCCTGAGCTCTTGATCCACCAGACAGCCTCTCCAGCAACAAGAATTACAAGCACGTACCACCACACCCAGTAAAATAAAAATGGACTTAGAAAGGCCTGGTATAAAAGGTCACACTTGAGGTTGGTCTTGAAGAAAGCTAGAAATCTTGATTTCACTTCAAACAAGAATGCCAAGATTGGTATGATTCAGTTCCTTGTATAGTATGTCACTGAAGAAAGATAATCACTGACAATAATTATGTTAATAGTAATAACAACAGTAATAAAATCCATAAAAATACATGAAAAGAACAAAGTTCAGAAGTGGAGACATAAGCAAGCTCAATGTTTTCATTATTACCTTGTTAAACTTCATATATTTATGCTTTTTTAAAAAAATAGAATTTACAGATTCATGTACAGCCATAAATTTGGGATAGACTGAATGGGTGAAAAGAAAAATTGTAAATGATAACATTTGTCTAATGTCACCTATTTATAAATGGCAGAGCAGCTCTTTTATTATTGTGTATTCTCTTGATTCTGCTATTTTATTCTATATTTGTTCATACAAATCTTCCTATGTTCATTTGAATTCCTTATGTAAGATATTATGTGTGTCCATGTCACATGGATAGATATCTGGGATCTTGTCCATCCCTTTCCAAATGAGTATGATTTTTTGTCTTTGAGGGAAGCAAGAGATGGGCTATTTCAAAGTGTTGCTACTTCCTTCACCCATTTCCAAAAGATGAGATTGGATTAGAATTATATCTAGCCACATCTCAATTGTCTCTAAGTCTAGGGGTATTATACTTTGGGACCCCCAGGATACATTTCACTTTTCTTGATCACACTCTAGAGAAGAGTAATACTGAATATTTCTATCTTGGTTACTTCCAATTAATATCTGTTACACATACACACAGCTCCTCATGAATAGATAATAGTGAATAAATCCATTTATCAAAGTGAAAACAATAAATAAAAGTCTGAAAAGTGATGCAGATTAGAAGAGACTAAAAAATTTACAAAAGTAGAGTTCTTTGGCTGAGACTAAAAGTACCATAGCTCAACCAGAGAGAGTTGGGACATGAGGTGGGGAGGGGTTGGTAGTGGAGGGATCACTTCCCCTAAATGGCTGCAGTTCCAAGGGTGTATGGTTAGTCATTCAAAAGTTAATGCGCACCTCTCATGATGACCTCTTTTGAAATCCTATTGTGCAAGATGTCCTCCAACAATCTTCCTTATACAGGGACCCAGGGTCAAGTTCCTCTGAGTACAGTATGCAGCAGAGGACTATACCTTTAGGAAAACTCACCTTTCTTGGAGATACATAGAATGTTTAGGGTGGATGGCTCCTTTTTTTTTTTAACTTTATTTTGCTGTTAAATTGAAAAAGAAAAAAAAATACCATTTAGTAGAAAACAATACAGGTTAGGGAAAACAAATCTCACAATTTCCACATACAAAAACAATACCTTCTAATGACAAATCTTTTCCTTGGCCAAGTTTTACAACCCCCCCTCAAGAAAAAAAAAACATTTTGAAAGAGGCCCTGGAACCATCCCTGAACCAGTCGGAGAGCCTTGCTAATTGTGGATTTTCTTTGGCTCAATATTTGGGGAACAGAGAAGAATGGGTGGAGGAGTTTGAGCTATGGAAAAATTTACATGTCAAATACAAGCTCAGTAAAGCCTAACCTCTTAAAAGAAGGATTTGAAATGGAATTCATGAGTGATTCATCCCAGGAAGGGCTTTTAAAATTTTTTGAAAAAATAAATAACTTGACTAAGAAAAAGAAAAATGTTCCCAGCTGGTAGGAAGGAAATGGCAAAATTTCTAGTAAGTAGAATCAAAAACTAAAGCATCCTCTCCTTTGAGATCCATCCCTGGTTTTTTGTTTTTGTTTTTGTTTTAAGCAATTGGGGTTAAGTAACTTGCCCAGGACTACACGGCCAGTTATTTTGTGTGGGCATTAAGTATCTGAGACCAGAACCAATCCCAGCTCCTCCCAACTCCTGGGCGCTCTTACTCACTGCACCACCTAGCTGCCTCTCATCCCTGATTTTTTTGGTGGTCAAAAGAACATTACTAGAATATAGGATGTTTATAAATCAATCGGTTAACTGTTATTCACTCTTGCATATACCACATAGACAATCAGTTGCCAAATTGACAAGTCTTTCCCCACAACAACTCAAAAATTACATTTATTCTTTTCTTTCAATAAACCCCATTGTTCCTCCCCACCTCCCTTACCTCTAGAATCAAATCCAAGCTCCTTTGTTAGGCATTTAAAGCCCTTTACATCCTGGTTCCAGCCTGCCTTTCCAGCCTCATTATATATTTCTTCCCTTTACAAATTCTTTGATCCAGCCAAATTGACTTGCTGTTCCTCATGCACATCTTATCCTTGCCCCTTTATATTTGCCCAAGCTGTCTGCCCCCTAAGTATGGAATCCTCTCATTCCTCACTACTATTTAAGAATGTGTGTGTGTGTGTGTGTGTGTGTGTGTTGTGCCTGACTCTGTGACCCCATTTGTAGTTCTCTTGGCAAAAATACTGAAGTGGTTTGCTATTTCTTTCTCTAGCTCATTTTTACAGATGAGGAAACTGAGGCAAACAGGGTTAAGTGACTTGCCTAGAGTCACACAACTGGTAAGTTTCTGAGGCCATATTCGAACTCACAAAGTTGAGTCTTCCTGACTTCAAGACTGGTACTCTATCCAAAGAACCACCTAGCTGCCCCTAAGAATTTTAAGAATCCTTACTTTCCTTCTAAACTCGGTTTAGTTATCAGACCCCATTACATTTGTTTCCTTATGTACCCAAGTGTAATACCTAGCTAGTGCATAAAAGATATTTGTCGATTTATTGATTAAACAATTAAGTTCTCATTAAGCATCTACTTTAGGATGCATTGTGCTAGGCTGGAGGGAGGGAGAAAGGGAGAGGCAACAGGACACTGACTTATTTGTTACACAGGCCGCCTAGCAACCTCTACAATGAGTGTTAGCAACTATCCTCAGTTAGGCAAGTTCATGTCCTTGAGGAGTAATTCACTTTTTTCTGTGCACAATAGAGAGTTGCCCTCTATTAAACAAATCTAAGGATCTCATTAATTCCTGAGTGGTGGGAGCTGCCCATTATGGGGATGAGTATTGATTGGGGGGGGGGAGGGAGAGAAGAAAATATATTCTCATTATTCCAAATTAGGATTTAGAATTCACTGAGCAACTGCTGCTAATCCCACAGATGTTACAAACCTGTAGTCCTCTTTTCTGTACCAAGGGTACCCCTCTGCTCTGGACCTAAGCATTTAGTTATGCCAGGTTCAGTCTTGGACTTCAATGAAAGGAGTTAGTCTTTTTTTTCTTCACACTCACTGGATCATTGAACTCTCTTCCCTATTGCCCCAGGTAGATTTTAAGTTATGGCTCACATCTAGGGTTTCCCTAAAAAAGTATGAGTAGAAAGGCACTCAATGTACAATATAGAACAGTACTTTAAAAAGAGAGATTTAAACCTAATAAGACTATAGGGCAGTTTGCAAGACCACTCATTGGGCATTTTGTAATTCACCTTGACTCTGCCCTGTCCAAAGAACTCTCGGTACATCTGCTGGTAAAATGGCAGACCCCATGGAACTTTCAGGCCTCTTAGATTAAGGTCACATCCAGACTTACACACTTCTATCTTAGAACAGGTACTCATTTGTCTAAGATTAAGAAAGAACAGGAAAAAAGGCAGCCCAAACTACTACATTTGCCATGTCCAAAAGCACCAATTCTCTGAGAAGAGCTTTCAGAGCTAGATTTTGTCCTACCAAGTTAAAAGCTTATTTAGGCTTGGACTTGCCTAGGTCAGACTGCTTAAAGTGACACATTCTCACAGCTGCATAAGAAGGGAATAATGCCTAAAAGGTGTCAAGCAATATGCTAAATACTTCACAAATTTTTATCTCATTTCATCCTCTGGGATAAACTCTGGGAGGTAGATGCTATGTAATTATCTGCACTTTACAGATAAGGAAACTGAGGCAAGAAGTTGTGACTTGCCCAGGGTCACACAACTAGTAAGACTGGATTTGAATTCATGCTTTCCTAACTTCAGATTCAGCACTCTATCCACTGCATCACCTAATTACATGGGTTTCAAAGGGAGAGACAAAGAACTAGGTCAAGCTCCTTCATTGTTCTTACCCATCTCACTCTCCCCTCCTGCATGTATACACACACACACATACACACACACCACACACACACCTTGAAGCAGCTTAAAGCAACTCTGACAAAATTTGCAAATAGAAGAATTTGGGGCATTTATTCTCTTTTATACAACCACTGAAGTCATCACCTCTGTTAACTTTGCAGGCAGTAAGGGGACTCTTCATCATCTTAAAGTACAGTATTTTTAGCCTGAGTCAAACATGGCCAAAAGCAGACCTCAAAGCTCCCTTTGGACCAAAACCAGAAATGGCAACTCTAAGCATGCTTATTTCCTTACGTTACACAACAGTCATTTCCCCTTAGCTCCACCTCCATTGAACCTTACCTTGTAATGAAGAAAAACATATAAGCAAAGCCAACAGGAGTCATGTCTAATAATGTATATCAGTGGTTTTCATTTAGTGATCTGCAAACCCCTTGGAGGTTTGTGATGATAGTTCAGGGGGTTCATGTAAAAATTCCTTAATGGTGCCTTAAGCAATAAATAATTACAGAATATTATGAGTAGTATGTTGTGAACCTAAGGGTTCACAGAACATTTTCTGCTGTTGAAAAGGGTTCATGGAACAAAACAGTTAGGAACCACTGCTATATTGCATTCAGAATCCATTCTTGCAAAGAATAGAATTGTATATGGTAGCAAAAATGAACTAGTACTCTTGGTACAATGCTATTTATAGCTGAAATACATAATAGGCTAAATATTGTTGTTGTTCATTCTTTGTTCTCAGAGAGAACCAATAACATCAGGAGGTTGGTGTCTTAACTTGCAAGTTCTGTGAGACAGAGCTGTACACAGTCATCAGCCTCAATCTCTCCTCAAGCCATTGGAGTCCAGTGGCAAGACATAGATCAGAATGACTCGAGATGGCCCTTGAATGCAGTAGGAGACCTTGACCTTTCTAAGCTAAGGTCTTTCCCAGGTCTTTGTTTGTCTGAGGCAATATCCAATCAGTAATAGAAGACTAAGTAAGAATTGAGGCAAAAGATGGCCTAGTTAGCCTTCACAAAAGAATCAGTCCTAGAGGGGAAGACCCTCAGAGTTTCCCTAAGTTAAATAGACTTTTGTCAATTGGCCTAAGAACTTAATTACCAAGGATGATAGTTTCTTTTTTCTCCCCGCTTTATTTTTTTTGCTTTGTTTTTTGGAGGGGGTAGGGCAGGGCAGTTGGGGTTAAGTGACTTGTCTAAGGTCACATGGCTACTAAGTATTAAGTGTCTGAGGCCAGATTTGAACTTGGGTCCTCCTGACTCCAGGACGGGTGGTCTATTCACTTTGCCACCTAGCTGTCCCTTCTCCCCTCTATTAAAAAACTTTTTTTTTGCTTTTATTTTTTGAACTTAACAAACATCCCCCTCCCAAAAGTGAGCATTTCAAAATACAAAATAAAACATAAAACATTGTTGTATATAAAACCATGAATCTCTGTCCCATTTCCTTTTTTTTATCAAATGCTTTATTAACTTCTAGTTTACATCATTCATTTCCGCAAGATTTTGAGTTTTCTCCCTATTTTTCCCCCTACCTACCACCCCAAAATAGTGATCCCACTGGATATGCCCTCCTCCAATCTGTTCTCTCCTATATCTTCTCCCATACCCCCTCCGACTTTCCAGTAGGGCATGGTGGATCTCTATGCCCCAGTGCCTATATATCTTATTTCCCAGCTACATGTAAAATAATATTAATAATAGTGTGTATATATATATATATATATATATATATATATATACACAACATTTTATTTTACAGCTTTGGATTCCAGATTAATTCCCTTCCTCCCTTGTCATCCACCCTTACTGGGAAGATAAGCAATTCAATATAGGTTGTACATGTGTAGCTATGCAAAACATTTCCATAGTGGATATATTGTAAAAGACTGGCTATATTTCCCTCCCTCCTATCCCACCTCCTACTTGTTCTATTCTCTACTTTGATCCTGTCCCTTTGCAAAAGTGGGTGCTTGCAACTTCCCTCCCCCCCAGCCTGCCCTCCCTTCCATCATCCCCCCTCTCATCCCCTTTCCCCCTACTCTCCTGTAGGGTGAGATATCCTATTTAGTGTGTATGTCATTCCCTCCCTAAGCCAAATTCAATGGGAATAACGTTGACCCATTCCTTTTTGCCTTCCTGCTCTTCGACTCCATTGTGACCATTTTCCCTTGCCTCTTCTATATGAGATAGTTTACCCCATTCTGTCTCTCCCCATCTCCTGTCATTATATTCCTCTCTCACCTCTTAATTTCACCTTTTAAGTATCATCCCTTCCTATTAAAGGTCCTGTGCCCTCTATCTATGTATACCTGTACACATATATACACACATTCACATATGGTATTCATACTCCCATATACCCTCCTATATAGACATATATATGTATGTATATATTCATATATATGTATACATTTCTATTCTCTTCAACTATTCTCATACTGAGAAAAGTTTCATCAGTTATAATTATCGTTTTTCAATGTAAGGATATAAATAGTTCAATTCTGATAAGTTCCTTATGATTTCTTTTCCCTGTTTACCTTCTCATGCTTCTCTTGCTTCTTGTATCTGAATGTTAAATTTTCTATTCAATTCTGATTTTTCATCAAGAATGCTTGAAAGTCCTCTATTCCATTGAATGACCATATTTTCCCCTGAAACATGACACTCAGTTTTGCTGGGTAGGTGATTCTTGGTTTTAATCCCAGCTCCTTTGACCTCCAGAATATCATATTCCAAGCCCGTAGATCCCTCAGTGTAGAAGCTGCCAGATCCTGGGTATCCTGATTGTGTTTCCACAATATTCAAATTGTTTCTTCCTGGCTGCTTGTAATATTTTCTCCTTGATCTGGGAATTCCAGAACCTGGCTATAATATTCCTAGGAGTTTTCTTTTTGGGATCATTTTCAGGAGGTGATGGGTGTATTCTTTCAACCTCTATTTTTCCCTCTGGTTCTAAAATATCAGGGCAAACTGATTTCTCATAAAATAACTAGCTTCCATTTGCTCCAATTTAATTCTGACACAATGATTCTCTTCAGTGAGCTTTTGAGATTCTTTTTCCATCTGGCAAATTCGGCTCTTTAAGGCATTCTTCTCCTCATTGCCTTTTTGAGCCTCTTTTGCCATTTGAGTTAGTCTATTTTTTAAGATGTTATTTTCTTCAGTCAGGTTGTTGACTCTCATTTCATAAATTTCTTGCATCGTTCTCATTTCTCTTCCCAATTTTTCCTCCACTTCTCTTATTTGGTTTTCAAAATCCTTCTTAAGTTCCTCTATGGCCTGTAACCATCTCGTATTTTTCTTAGAAGCTTTTGGCATAGGAGTTCTGACTTCATTGTCTTCCTCCTGTTCCATGCTTTGATCCTTTTTGTCCCCAAAATAGGAGTGCAAAGTTGGGTTGCTCTGTTTGCTTTGCTTCCTTTGCCTGCTCATGTTGCCACTCAATTACTTGACTTTTGGGCTTTTTGTCACAGTAGGACTCTGCCACCAGACAGGGGAGCTTCGTCCCAAATGCTGGTGTTTTCTCAGCTACCTAAGGTATTATTTGGGTGCCCTCTCTGAAGCCTCCACACACTCTGGCAAGCTGGTCACATACCCCAGGACCTCCACCCTAGACCGCAATCCAGATCTAAGCAGGTTAAAGCAAGAGCAATTACCCCTCACACTGGTTGCTTGGTCCCCATAAAATCTTCAGGCCAGGAGCTGAAGTTGCCACTTTGTGGTGGCTGCATGGCCATGCTGCCTCAGCGGCTTCTCACCCCAGGGGCAAAGGCTGATCTCACTCCCAAACTACCGGATCCCAAAGTCCACACTGCACTGACCTCTCACTTTGTCCTTAGCATCCATGGGTTGATAATTCTCGAAACTGCCACAGCTGCTAGTGATCTGAAGTCCCTCCAGCCAGCAGCTGGTCAAGCCCTCCCTGAGGCTAAAACCTTCTGCTTGCATGGGGCTGGGCTTGGCTCCTAGAGCACTGTGTTGGCCACTTCCTCAGTGGGAGGTTAGCTTCTCTCTGTAATTTTGTGGGTTCTGTTGCTCCAACATTCATTCAGAGAACCCTTTATATGAATTGGTGGAGGTGGAATCCGGAGTCCCACAGAAGTCCTGTTTCTACTACACCATCTGGACTCCACCCTGTCCCATTTCTATAATGGTATTTCTATGGGAAAATATATCCTAAGTTCCAGGACACCAACTTACAAACAGATTGTTGAATGCAAACTATTCCTAACTTCAGGGCTTTCCAACACACAGTACCAAATGAATAGTCAAAATAATAAACAGCAAATTTTCCAGAAGTGGAAAAGGTCACTTCCAGTTGTGGTGTTCAAGGGAAATTTAATTGAAGAGGTGAATTTGAAGTAGACCTTGAAGAACTGATAGGGTTGAGATAACCAGAAGGAAAAAAGGGCATCCTAAATCACTGAGATGACCTGAGTGCTTCTGGAGATTTCCTCTAATTCATGTCTTATCTTTGGTTTACATGTCTTCTCAGAAAAAGCTTGGCATGAATTATGTAAACTTCTTTAAACTATAATATGTATTTCTGATGCATGTATGACTGCTCCTATTCTTTACCTCATTAATAGTAATAACTGCTCCCATTCATACAGTGCTTTAAGGTTTACAAAGTTGATCTTTCCTGGTATTTCATATTACTTGCCTTCACAAACTGTTCTAATCAACCCAGCCTACTTGCCATCCAACAGGCCTGGAATACATTCCCCTTTTTATCTCCTACTTTCTTAGGATCCTTCAAGTCCTTCAAGGCTCAACATAGGTACCAATTCCTAATGAATGCTTTTCCTCATTCCCCCTAGTTGGTTGTACTCTCTCCCTCCTCAAATTATCTTGTATTTATTTCTTTGTGTACATGTTGTATTAGCATCCTCCTAACCCCTAAAAGAATATGTAACAGATTGAGCCCCCATATATGAGGAATTTAAGGTTTAAGGATCTTTGTCAGTAGTTTTAGTTCCTAATTATAGGCTTTGTTGTTTTCCAGATTTAACAGGAGTGGTTATAGTAATTCACCCCTTTGTAAAGCTGGTCCTGTCTGGGCTTTGCTCACTTTTGCCTCAAGGGTTTATCTCAATTAGTTCTAGAAGTATCACTACATCACCCTTGCTTTTGGCACTTCCATAGAGAATCAAAGTCTACTTCCATACCCTCACACCAATGCCATTTCTCTCTACTGATCAAAACTTCTTCACAAATCTCTACTCTGTTGCCATTAATTACAACAGGCAAGGATTTGGTAACTGCCTGATTTTTAAATGTTCTGATAAGGAAAGGAGAGAAAACAGATTCATCTGCAGTGTACACTTACTCATACTCTTGCTACAAATTCTCTCTGAGTCAAACTGGCTACATTTCCTCCTCATGGTTCTAGGCATTACCCTGAAGGGTAGAGGTATCTTTTTCTAATGCTATCAGTTCAAGTCACTATTCTGAGTGTGTTCTCCACACCGTTAAGTGCAAGTGACTAGCATCCCAGCTCCATTTAAGCAATTAACATCAATTAGCTTGCTCCAAAGACAGAGCAAGATCAGAAACACAAGCCTTGCCCCATTTCCCCAAAACCTCGGGAGTACACTCTTTATTGTGCCAGCTTCATCTCGGGGGAGAAGGGAGAAGGGGCTCAGACTTACTATAGTTTTTACAGAACATTTAAAGACTCTCCACACTCCTCCAGGGATTGATGTTTTTTTTTACTGGATAACTGCAAAACCTAGCATGGACCTGAGTGCTGGATCTTGTAAAACTAAGGCCAATAGTACCTCTCATATAAGGAGGCTTTTAATCTCCTTCACCTAAAATGAAAAATAAACACCAAGACCAAGAACCAAGGTTCACATTCACAGACCCCCTATCAATCTCAGATGGGATCAAAGGAGGCCTCTCCCTTCACAGAATGTCTATCTTCTCTCACTGGAATACCGACAAACAAGAACTCACCCAAAGAGAAAGATTAGATCCTGATCAACTAGTGCCTTTTGAATGTGCCTCAATACCAGCTACACAACTTCAACCAAGCAAAGAAGTTTCTACTTATCAGGTGATTCAAAGACAGAACCAGTTACTGAAGTCCGCACATGCTCCAAATCTCTCCAATGTACTTTCAATAGAAATCATCGCAACTCTTCTGGAAGCAGGTTCCTTAGCTTCTATAACATGAAAAGTTGCATCATTGATACATGTTCATATTTTCCACCCTCCCCCACTTTGAAAATTGTGCCATCCTCAGCAAGTCAACTATGGTACATTTTTGACATTTTATCCATGCCTTCAGAAATAAACATTGTCCTTTCACTTACTTCCCCAGTACCATACAGGAAAGTATCTCAAAACTGTCATTGTGGTGTGATCATATACAGTTTCAAATGCATAGACAAAAAAATAATGCAGATTCAAAAAAAAAACTTTTTTGTAAAATTTAGTAAAGATTATTGCTTTCATGACAAAGAATTGGAAATTGATGGGATGTCCATCAATTTGTTAATGGCTGAACAAATTGTAATATATGGTCCTAATGGAATATTATTGTACTATAAGGTATGACAAGCAGGATGATTTCAGAAAAATCTAGAAAGACATGAACTTTGACAAAGTGAAGTGACAGAACCAGGGGAACACTGTACACAGTAACAGCAATACTATGTGATGATCTACTATGAATGACTTAGCTATTCTCAGCAATACAATAATCCAAGACAATTTCAAAGGACTCATGATGAAAAATTCTATCCACCTCCAGAGAAAGAATTGACAGTCTGAATGCAAACCAAAGCATACTATTTCCCAATTCATTTTTTGTGGGTTTTTGTCTGTTTTCTTTCACAACATAACTAATGTGGGAATATGTTGTGCATGATCACACATGTATAACCTATATCAAATTACTTGTGGCCTCAGGGAGACGGTAGGGGAGGGAGGGAAGGAGAGAGAGAATTTGGAACTCAAATTTTTTTTAAATGAATGTTAAAAATTGTTTTTACATGCAAGTGGGAAAAAATAATTTTAAAAAATGTTGCTTTCATAATATTCAACAAATTTCTGTCTTGGTGCTTGATGTGGCCTTCTCCAGCCCAACAGCAATAAAGATAGAAAAGGTAAAAAAAAAAAATTGACTTCCTATCTCAAAGGAATCATGGTGCCTATACACCTTCCCAGATGACATGGAGTTCTTCCTGATGGGATTTAGGACCTGTGGTCAACTAGAAGTCACCTCAGTTGACTTCTCCCTCAGGTGAGAAACTAAACCAACTTGATTTGGCACCTGTAAATTAACTCTGTGTCCAGGGTAGGTATAGAGCATTTTATCCTTTCCCTTTTCCACTAGGAGTTATCACTCTGCTCGGGACCTACATTTACAGAATGGATTTAATCACTGAGTAACTCCAAAGGAAAGGAAAATCAAGTTTCTGATTTCAGGAAGTATTGAAAGACATGGCTGATATAGTTGAATAGTGTTCTAGTATTGAATCAAAAGTGAACAAATGAGAAGAATTTGAAATTTTATAAAAAATGTAGAAGCTGCCAATAAGAGAGGATGGTGAAATTAATGCATCTCTTATAGAAGATCCAGGAGTTGTCAACAAATCTTTTTATGATTAGATAGTCAGCTGATCAAAATGACTGAGATATCCTTCATAACAAAATGAACTGATGAGTGAGAATGACTATGAGGAATACATAAAAATTACTGAGGAATGAACTTGGACTCCCAAATAAACTAACATGAAAGCACCTTACCCAGCATAATTTTGTCTTAAATTAGTAATATATGAAAAGTTATTAACTTTAACACTTCTGAAAACAATGGAAAAAAATCCCTTAACTTCTCAGAAATAACTGGATAAAATGGTTTATATTTGAACCTTTGCACAACTTTTTTCTTCATGACTTTATTAAATAATGTCTGTCTAGTTCTGAATTCATTGTGTAGTAAAAATGAGTTCTGAGATCATGTACCTCAACGATTGTATTATTTTCTGTAAAAAGCCTTAATTCAATAATGCTGTAATAATTAACATGCATCCATTACCAATTTTGGTCAGAATACATTTGGTTTTCTCTCCATGGGGATAATTTTATGGGTACTAAAATTGGAAGCCTGCTGATATGAGATGTAGAGCAATTCTATCTTAATTTTTTAATTAATTCTTTGACTAAAGCTATTTTACACAGAAAAGGCTTTGACATTGCGGCGGAATTAAATAACAGATTTAATTTTTTAAATTGTTTTAACCTGGGTAGGGGGAAGCTTTTATAATGACCAAATGTAGCCCCAAAGAAGGAATGAGAAAGTGGTTCCACTTACTCTTTTGCAGAAGGGTATGGGATATATTGTATGTGATATTGTACTTTTCTGATATGTTATTTAATTTTGTGGAGTTTTTCCTTCCTTTCTTCATATTTCATTATAAGGAATAACTCTTTGGGACTGAGTGAGAGTAGAAATCCAGTGGAAATATATTGGTTATGCCTTCTAATCGAAGGATAATGGACTCAAGGTGCAGAAGGAGATATATTTGGAGACATGGCAAATATGTGGGTTTGTTTTGCTTAACTGATTATGTTATAAATATTTTAAAGGCTTTTTTCTAATTGGGGAGAATTTGGAGGGGGAGAGGGGTTTAAAATAAATACACTACTTAAAAAATATGTACTGAGAGCCAATGACTGACTGTTGAACTAAAACAACTGAGGAACTAAGTGGCCTTCTAAAACAGTGGGACAATATCCATCTGACCTTCTCCTGCTTGTAACCCTTGAGATGACAAGGAGTATTGCCAACAAGGAATAGGAGAGAGAAAGGGTTCTTCACTGTCCTGGAGTGACGGTGCTCTTGTCCACATGGCATCTAGGGTTGAAGGACTTAACCAGGTGAGCCTGTGCCAGATACCTAGGCTGCCTTTACCTGTCTTTTGGGTTTTCCTCTCCAATAGTAAACTTGTGGTTTCAGTGATGGCAGAATATGTCTTACAACAAGGGCAGAATTTACTGAAGCAAATGAATTGCAGTACCACTAGCAGGAATGAGCATGCAAAGAGAAAACTCAGCATTAGAGAGAAACCACCAGAAAGATCAAACTGGGATGGTTGGTCCTGACAATGCCCAATGAAGAGACAGAATTGTAATTAGTTTATTAAAAGCTTTGTGGAAATTATTTTATGTCATAATGAGGTTTAAACATCATAGGTGAGCTGAATTCTCTTTTGGTAATTCTGTAAAGCACTCTTATGTTCATCATTGCTTTCTTTTTGGTGGAATAGATTACTTGTCCTACATTCAGTTTACGATTGTACCTTGAGTCCCTTTTCTACTTTCCCTCCTTTTGAGGAAACCGTATCCCTACAGTAGCTGAAGTAGTGGTGACAATCCAGTGAATGTAGAAGTGGGGAAGTCAACCCTCTGCTTAGGTAGAGGTCAGATTCCCTTAGCAATGAACCTGGCACCCAACAAGGCTAGATTATAGAGCACTTGACCAGCCTGGGACCTCCACTGAGAAGCTGCCTCTAATCTCTGTACTAGTTTAAGATCTGGTCTAACTGGTCCCAGACTAATCTTCACTATGGCCCCTTTCTCCCTCAATTGCTTTTTGCCATTTGGTGAGGTGCTTATGATCTTCCATCATTTGTCTATGCAATATTTTGTGAATGAATTTATACTCTATATGAGTTTTTCCTTTGGCTGCCATGTTTTCCTGCTTGGTAAGAATATTAAGCATTTATTGGCTAATGTGGTTTCTGGGCTTTTTCATCGTCTTCAACGTGGTAACTGTTTTGCCTCACTTAATTTTTTTTTTCTAAACAGTAACAATGAACAAAAACACAGAAATGCACAAACAATAATTCTTAAAACGATCTTTCATGAAACCACAAATTCCATTATTTACAATTCATATTTTAGAATGTGTATGTTAACCTTTTTATAAGAGTGATAAAAACATCCAGTTTTAATCTGTATGCTATTCCAAATGTTTTTCCACCAGTCAAACTTTACCACGAAAAGGTGAAATTCTTTGGCAATATGCTTATTTGTGTCCATTTCCCATTTTTCATAGTTGACCACATGGTTAAAAAGGTCAGAGTGGGCCTCTACAAAGATTTTCAGCATCCTCACCTTTTTTCCTTTCTTCTAATCTAGTTAGATAATTTTTATCTTTGCTCCTACTATTCAAATAACAGGATAGCATACGGGCAGATAAACATGAAAATGACTCCCACATCAATAACTAGTCATTTTTTGTCTAAGACATTGTAAAGTGAGCACAAGCAGCTCTCCTGAGGACTGCTGCTGCTGTGTAACTTTTTTGTAGAATGGCTGTAGTGCTCAACATTGAATGTAACCCTCTCCAGGCTCAGAGAACATCACAACCTTCATGTCCCACTGCTTAATTACAAAGTAACGAAAGGTGTGGGCCTTCCTAAAAAACAAGCCTCCTCAAAGCAAGCTTCTCTTCTTCAGCTCCAACTGAGGCCCATTAAGGGGCAGGGAAGATCTTTAAATTCCCTTACCATTTCACATAGTAAGTTTCATTTTTTTTTAAATGTTATGGTACTTGCCATATTTAGGATTTTAAACTTTGTTGTTATTCCTAAGCATAAGTCTTCTGAATAGCTACTAGTCTTTGGTCTCTTTCTTTCCTTCAATTAATTCAGTTCAGTCAGTTGGTTAATAAGCATTTATTAAGTACTTAGTAAGTGCCAGACATGTGCTGTGGATACAAAGGAAGGCAAAAGCAATACCTGCCCTCAAGGAGTACATATTCTAATATAGGAGATATTATTCAAATTTCTATGTACATACAAAATACATAGTATGGGTGTCAATTTTTTACTTACCTGTGGACTGGATTTAAATAAAGCAGAGTTGCACCAAGTTATCAAGCACACTCTTTCATCCTGAGTCATCAAAGTCCAGTGACAAGACAAGTCAGTAGCAAGACAAAAGTCAGGACTATTGGCAATGGTTAATATGCACTGCATTACCTTGATGTCTTCAATGTCTGACCAAGTTCTAAGTGCTCTGCAGTGCCTGCTTCAACAGCCTTCACGGTTATTGGAACGAATTGTTTTCATCAACCCATTCCACAGGGGAAGTCTTCACCTACTTGGGGTAGATACCTCCTGGGTTTGAGGCCTGTCAGTTACCCTCAACCTGTTTTAACCCATCTCCCTATGGGTGTGGCTGCTGTGCATACTTACAGTTTCTTGGAGCCGCAGAAGAAACCTGGGTGAAGGTAGACACCAAAGGTAGATCAGCAGCCCTCACACCAGAGGAGCTAGTCTTTCCTGAACACCCTTATACTCCTGCAAGATATAGAAAGTATAAACGGAAAGTAATCTTAGAGTGAAGGCAATTAGGGGGTGAGAAGAATCAGGAAATATAGAATTAAAGCTGAGACTTGAAGGAGACCAGAGGTGAGGAGGGAGAGCATTCCAGAAACCAGAACACCAGTACTAAGACATTGCCTTTGAAAGGGAGGGTTGTGGGGCAGCTAGGTGGCACAGTGAATAGAGCACTGACCCTAGAGTCAGGAGTACCTGAGCTCAAATCTGGCTTCAGACACTTAACACTTACTAGCTATGTGACCTTGAGCAAGTCACTTAACCCCAATTGCTCTGCTTCCCCCCTCCAAAAAAAAAAAAAAGAAATGGAAGGTTGTACCAACTGTATTGTAGGGATGGAAATAAAGTGGTAAGACTAAAAAGATAGGGATGGGCCAGGTTGTGAAGGGCTCTAAATGCTTAATAGCGCATTTTATATTTAATACTGAAAGTGATAAGGAATTTCTAGAATTTATTAAGTAAAGGATAGGAGTGGCTTTAGTAGGGAAAGTACTTTATTAAGCTTCTGCTACCGGTATATCCAAGGCACTGTGTTAAGTACTAGAGATACAAAGACAAAAGTGAAGTAATCCTAGCTATCAAGAAATTTTATTCTCCTGGAGCCAGTCATTTACATGGATAAATAAACAACAGTTGGTTTGAGAAGCACTCACTTAAAAACTTGGATGATCAAGGAAGGCTTCAGAGTGAAGATCACACCATTCCTGAGCCTTGAAAAATGGTAAGGATTTTGAAAAGCAGAAATGAGGGAAATATACCTGTGCCCTCAAGATCTTCAATTTCGAGGATGTCATAATCCTTTCCGATGCTTTCTAGGTTTCTTCTGGTAGCATCCTTTGTTCTGCATATAAATCCTCAGAAATGGGTAGTGGTTGTCCTGGTTGATATCTCTTGGGAAACTCTCTAGCATGCCCTAAATTAACACCTTGAGAAGACCTTCTGACTGTTCATATTAGATAGGAATCTGCCAAGCACATTTTGTTGCTTTTCTTGTGATGACTGTTGTACGTCCTTTTTCCCATCACTAAATGGAGTAGAATCAGCATCTTCCTCAAAGGATCTAACTCTGCTCTGTATATGTGAAGAGCTTTCAGCCTATGGCATAGCTGAAAAAAAGTCCTTCTTCCCTTCTTTCTCTGTATCACATTCCTCTGTGCTCCAGTTATTGGAACCCTCACTACTAAAAGCAGAGCAACTATTAAGTTCTTATGTTATCCTAATTATAATTTAATTCTTCAAAAGGTGGAGAAAGTAACAAGGGAGTAGCTGTTATTTGGAATCTACTTTTAACAGATGAGAGGAAACTGATTGCTGAAATAGCAATTAAAGAAAACTTAAGAGGAAATAAACCTTTATATTAAATCTTGTGATAAGTAAAAGGGAAAACTCAGATAGTCAGATGCCCATGCTAAGACTGGGAGTACATATTTTAAGAATTCAGAGAAAAGATAGCTAGAATTCCATAGCCTAAAATTCTGTAGAGGAATTCGCACAAGGAAAGATGGAAGTTCTCAAGGATCAAATTTTGAGTACAAAACAAAAAGCAATTACATTGAGGAAGAAAAAAGAAAGGTATCTAAAGAGACCAATGGGTACATAGGAAATTCATTGAAAGCTTACATTTTTTTAATATATACAAAAGTTGGAAGTGAAAATAAGGTTTAGCAGTCCAGTAAGACCATGTCCTTTAATTTTGACAATGCAGTACTCATGTTGACTATTGGATGTGATCAGATTTAGCTGACTCTTCAACGAACTTATTTTCTCATAGAAGTTATAACTGCCAAGTCTAAGAGGGGAAAAAAAAAACCTTTAATAATAAAGTTATAGTTAAACAATTATCACTACTGTAAAGAATGGGTGGTTCTAATAGCTAATATTGATCTAATCATTAGCTTAAAGTAATATATTTTTGCCAGTTTTTTCTGATAATTTGGCCAGCTAGAGGTATTAGATTTTACTATATTTAATCCTTTTTTTCATTTCAATAAACATTTTTTAAGATCCAGCAACATCCAAGGTGCTGTCTCAGGCACTGTTTTTATGAAAACAGTCTTTGCCCTTGAGAAGGTTTTCTTCTACTGGGATGTTGTGATGTATTTGCTCAAATCTGTCCCTAATACCTCTGTGCTCCCTAAGGCATTATTCATGTTAACTATTAAATGTGGGGAGAAAGAAATCTTGATATTTTTTGAATTCTTAATACATAAAATCAGCTCTGTTCTCTGCTGGCTAAGAATCACCATTGTTTTTCGGTTTACATCCTTTGGCAATGAAATGAGAATAAGATATAAATGTAAGTTCATCCCTATCTAGTGGGCTAGGCCTACCAAGTAGGCCTCATGACCAATATTTAACCCTGTTCTCTGAGTGCTTACATAAGACTAGAGAACAGATGTGTTACATGCACGTTCACATGCTTTATTCTTTGTTTTGCTTCCTGGGATGAGCTGGCCACTCTCCCAATAATCAAACATACTGGGATAATGAAGATGTGTTTCGTACATGATGATACCTTATAATTGGCATGGTTCCTTCTTTGTTTAAAGGAGAATTTAAAGTGAGGCTCTTCCATTCTCACTTTGGAGTCTTACCTATGGAGTGGATGCGCTGCTGGGGTATTTCCCAATCGGGACTCCAGAGGTTGAACCAAGACTCCCTTGCTGCATGATCCAGTCTGTAGGTGTTCTCCCCAATTTGCTGGTGTATATAAACTTCCATCTATACTTATAAGCAATAAACTATAATCTTTATCCTATAATTCTTATTCGTTGTGTGAGTGTGTATTATCATAAACAAACCACAAACAAATCCAGCTGCAGTTCATCACATTGGAAATGCAGGCAATAACAGATTAGGGTTTTTCTGTGGTTGATGATATTTCTGTTAAACTGAAACTAACATGACAATTATAAAATAGGACCCGCACAGGAATTTTGCTAATTAAAATAATTTGCTTTTCACATTGTGTTATCATCAATTGGTATTAGCATCAATTTAATTTTTATGGAATCAATTACTAGTACAGGAATTTGTAGGAGGGGCAGTACATCATGTCAGGTGTTTTCTTTTGGTTCATGAGGAGTTATAACATCTCTTTAGTGTTAATCTATAGTAAAATATTTAACTATAATATGAATTTTCAGCTTTTCAACGACCCATTCAAGAACAATGCAAACCATGTTGTGAACACAAAGAGAAGACAAAATCAGTATTAATTTATGGAGATGATGACTACAGAGGGTGTCTATGATTACTTAATGTATGTAGGTAAGGTATGATTTTTCTTTGTACTAATTTTTCATCCAATTTTTTGTCAGATGTCAAATAATATATCCACAAAGAGTCTAAACTCAGAACCTTTTTTCAGCTGGAGGTTTTTTTTAAAAAATTGTTAACACAGTGTATCTATCAGAATTGACCACTGACATGTTAAAGTTCTTAATCAGTAGTCTTTGTGGATGCAACATTGCCATACAAATGAGTATAATTTATATATGCATTACTCATAAATGTTAGGAAAGACAAGTTTATTTTAAGAACAGGATGGCATATCATTGTTTTCAAGTCAAGTGGTTTTCCCGATTCTTGATTGGTTTCATCATTTCTTGATGGGAATACAAATCCTCTTAAAAAAAAAACCTTAGAGATATATACCAATCACTATTTTCAGTGCAAACTAGAGCAGCTATTTCAGGAACACCATTTGTTCTCACTTATAACACTTCTCAGAGGTTTGTGTTTTTCATTTTTGCATTGTTTTGTGTGTTGTTTTACTAAGTGTCACTTCACTAAGAAAATTTTGTAGCTCATTGAAGAAAGTTTTATGTGCATGCTGTCTGTCCATGTTAATATTCCTTTGGAGTATAGTCGTTTTTCTACAAAATTCAGCAGTGCTGCATACTAAATTGAAATAAAAAATCGAAGAACATATTCCATTAAAAAAGCCATTTCAGACAGTTATTAAGTGCTTACTACATTCAGAGCACTGCACTAGTCACTAAGGGAAATGCAAAGTTAAATAAGGCATCATCTCTTCCTACATGAAATTTATGTTCTTGTAAGAGATATAAAATATAAATAATTATTGAGTTAAAATAGAATATAAGTGCATAGAAATGAGGCAAACAATTCTATAAAGGTTTCAAGGAAAGAGAGAAATGACTTATGACTGGAGTTATAGATAGACTTCATTTAGGGATTGACAGTCAGACGTTGAGGAACAACAAAGATTTTAACTGGCAAAGTCTGGAAGAGAACTCAGGAGAATATTCCAGGTTTCCAGGATGTGCCACAAGGAATCATAAAGAGGAAAGGGAAAAGGAGCTCTGAGTTCAGGGAACAAAGTTCTAGTATACAGTTACAGTGCATTAAGGGGAGTACTTTGAGACATAGGCAAGACAATTTGGAATCAGATTGGGAAAACAATTGAACATTAAAGTAAATAGTCTAGATTTTATCTAAGAGATTATGGGGAAACACTGGAAGTTTGGGGGGGGAATTATGTGAATTATGTGATTATGATAAGAACCATCCATTAGGAAGATTACTTAAGTAGAAGTTTGTAAAATAGATTAGAGAGAGACCAATTTGGAGGCGATTATAAGAGTCTAGGTAATGGGAATCTGAACAGTGGTGGAAACAGAAAGTTTGGATGTTTTTTTTTAAAACATTGGATGTGGCAAAGTGAGGGAGAGAGGGAAGGAGTTGCTGACTCAGGTTTATAGATTCAGTGACTGAAAAAAAAATATTGGCATCATTTAGAGGCATGAATATGATAAAATAAGGAGAGAAATTCACAAAAATATTTATAACTTTGAATGTGAATGGAATGAACTTACCCATAACAGAAATGGATAGCAGAATGGATTAAAAATTAGAAACTGACAAATTGTTGTTTACAATAACCACAATTAAGAATGAGAGATATGGGGGCAGCCAGGTAGCCCAGAGAGTAAGAGCACCAGCCCCAGAGTTGGGAAGACCTGGGATCGAATCCGGGCTCTGATACTGAGCACCCACCCAGAAACACCTGGCCATGTAACCTTGAGCAAGTTACTTAACCCCAATTGCTTAGGGGCAGCCAGGCGGTGCAGTGAATAAGAGTACCAGCCACAGAGTCGGGATGACCTGGGATCAAATCTGGGCTCTGATATTTAGCACCACACCCAGAAATAACTGGCCGTGTAAACTTGAGCAAGTTACTTAACCCCAATTGCTTTAAAAAAAAAAAAAAGAATGAGAGATATGCATAGAGTTGAAATGGAGGATTGGATGCAAAAAATACAGGGGTAGCAATTATTATCTCAGATAAAGTTATGGCTAAAATAGATTTAATTAAAAGAGATAAACAGGGTAACTCCATTTTGATAAAAGGTATCATAGACAATGAAGCAATATCAATACTGAATCTATGTGCACCAAATATTATAGCATATAAATTTTTAAAAGAAAAGTTAAATGAATTACAGGTGGAGACACATATTCTGGAGAACAATTTGGAACTTTGCCTTTAGGCACATAGGGCTCTAAAACTGTGCATACACTTTGACCCAATAATACTACTACTAAGTCAATATCCCAAGAATATAAAAGAAAAAGGAAATTTACCCATATGTACAAAAATATTGATAGCAGCTCCTTTTGTGGTGTCAAAGAGTTGGAAACTGAGATGATATCCAAATTGGGACATTGCAGAACAAGTAGTGGCATATGATGGTGATGGAATACAATAAGAAGTAAGAAATCACAAAGGGCATGGTTTCAGAAAATCCTTGGAAGACTTATATGAACCTTTGCAAAATGAAGTGAGCAGAACCTGGAGAACATTGTACACAGGAATAGCAATAGTGTAATGATGATCAACTATGAATGACTTATTTACTCTGATCAATACAGTGATCTGTGACAATTCCAAATGACTCAAGATGAAAAATGCTATCTACCTCCAGAGAGAAAATAGAACTTTAAGGGTAGATTGAAGCACTTAGCACGCAAAAAATTTCTATTTCTTACTTCTCATTTAGTTTTTCTTGCTTTTTTTTGTAACGTAATTCATATGGAAATATGTTTTGCATAATCATGTATAATGGGATTGTATTGCTTGCTTTCCTAATAGGTGGGGGAGTGACTAAAAGGAAGGAAAGAATTTGGGACTGAAATTTTTTAAATGAATATTTTTAAAAGAAAAAATCAATAAGCATTTTTTAAAATTAAGATTTTAGTCTTCGTCTAAAAACAAAAAATGATAATGACAACAACAAGAACACAACAATTTCCTGGAAGTGGAATGGTCTTTTTGTAAATATTTGTAGGTCTTTTTGCTTTTTAAATATCTGTCCCTCCCAATTTTTAACTAATTTTTCCTCAATCGAGATTGTGTGCTTTTCAGACTTTTCTCCTTACTTAATATAAATCTTAGCCTGGAGAAGGAATTTTTTTCTAGAGTAGACAGATAGGAGAATCCTAGGAAGAGGAGTGAAGACTGATAGCACTGAAACTTACTGCTTGAACTTTGGATAAAGTTTAGGATAAAGAGAACCCCTATTATTCTTTTCCTTATGTAGCTTGATGTCTTGGGAGTAAACAATTGAGAATTTTCACAGACCTTGCTGTTTGGTCTTTTCAGATGCTGTGTTCTGTGAAAATATGAACCTCACTGTCTCCAAGACAAACAGAAACAAGCAAAACAGACCTTTGAAGAAATGATGAACTACATTCCAGGTACAATATTTGTAAAAATTAATTAAGATATATGTTAGATTTTTTTTCTGTAAAATCTGAATTAGTACACTTTATTGAAGTCCCAGCAATTTTTGTCAAATAATGAGTTTTTGTTCCAAAAGCTTGGATCTTTGGTTTTATCATATACGAGATGTAGTAATCTTTCTTTTAAAAAATGCTAAAATTTGTTGCTTTCTTTAGCTCTTACAGGTAAATGCATTGGTGATGAAGCTAAGTATGAAGGTATCAAACTTCTGTTAGATGGTCTCCAGCAGGTCTCAACAAACAGGTGCCCTTTATTAAAGGTGGAATCTTCCTCTGTCTCAGGTAGTGAAGTCCTTTAGCTATATGAGGCCAAGGATGGAGCACAAGAATAGCTATTTATATTAGAATTTCCCCAAACCAAGAAATTCTGTGGGTGTCAGGCATACTATTAACTATAGATTTAAAATACATTGCCTTGGAGACAGTGGTTGTCAAGAGAAGTAAAGTGATGTTGAACAGTTTTTCTAACTTTCTTTGATACCTTTTAGTACAAATTTTTATTCTTTTTATTGATATGTTAGTTGACTTATGTTCTATTGGACATTGGGATACGGGAGCTTTTCCCAGAATTCAGTAAGGTAATGAATGATAAAACATTTTATTATCTTTGATTTTTTTTCCCTCAAAATGTTTTCAGTTTCTTATTAGGAACATAGGAGTTGAGATTTTGATTGCAATTCTTTTTTTAAAAATCATGTTTATCATTAGTGACTTTTCTAATTTCCTTAATTCCTTATATACAAAGATCGAGCTAAAGTAAACTCATTTAACACCCCAGAGCCTCAGTTTCCTGACATTTATCCTAAGGCCTTTCCAAACCTCAAATCTATTATCCCTTAAACTAGAATTTGTTTAGGAAGTAACTGAGTTCTTACTGCCTCAGCTTTGTTCTTCTTGTCAGAATAGAAAAACATGGAGTACCTGTTGCTTTCTTTCTAGAGTGGAGTTGGAATATAAACATTGGCATTATAGGATCTGGGGGCAGTTCAGCACATATATACTGAGATAGAAAAAAAGAATGTTTTAGAAATGAGGTCACCAACAGAGATTGATACTGTGTAAGCCTTGTCAGCAGCATTTGAGAATTAGTGGGCCTGAAAACACAAAAGTATAGGAAATAGGGAATTGAAATATTATATCAACAAGCATTTATTAAACACTTTGTGCCAAATATTGCGCGAAATTGTAGGCACACAAAGAGAAAATAGTCCATACCCTTGAGGACTTCTCATTCTAATGTTGCATATGACATTTAAATAATTGGGTGCATATGAGTTAGACAGCAAACAGAAAGTGATCTCAGATAGGAAAGCACTAGAAACTGAGAGGAACTGGGAAAGGCCTCCCTTTGAAAGAGGTTTTTGAGTTGTCCTGAAGTAAGCCACACAATGTATGGGATATGTTGGATGAGTGAGAATAAGGATGTGAGAATAATACTGTGGTTGTAAGTATGGGTGACTGGGAAGATACTAGTACCCTCAACAGTAACTGGGAAGTTAGGAAGAGGGGACAGTTTTGGTGAAAGGACAAGTTCAATTTTAGACATGTTTAGTTTAAGACGTCTATGGGACATCCAGTTTGAAATGCTCAGTCACCACAGTTAGAAATGGGAATGGAAATTAGGAGACAGGTTAGGGCTGGATCAGTAGACTTGAGAATCAACACAGAGATGATAACTACATCTATGGTAGCTGATGAGATCACAGTGGAATAGTGCATGAAGCTCTGTGCCTGGGGTCAGAAGGTATGAGTTAAAATTCTGCCTTAGACACTAAGCTGTGTGACCTTGGGCAAGTCACCTAACCTCTGCCTGCCTCAGTTTTCTCATCTACAAAATGGAGATCCTAACAGCACTTACCTCTCAGGGTTTTGTGAAGATCAAATGAGATGCTCTTTGTAAAGGGTTTAGCACAGTGCTTAGCACATAGTAGGCACTTAATAAATTCATTCCTTCCTTCCTTCTCATCTCCCTCCCTTTCTTCTTTCTTCTTTCTTTCCTATTTCCTTCCCTTCTTCTCTCTTGATGGAGCTTGGTGGAGAAGCTCAGAGAATCAGGAGTGTATCTGGGAGAAGGGTGAAGACCAAAGCTAGAGCAATATCTTGTTAGTATTAAGAGTGGCAGTTGTCCTGGGGGTGTGAGCCCAGTGACCCAAGGCACTCTGTTGCTGCCTTCTCCATGTTACTCATCTCTTTTGTATAAGAAGGATCTGGTGGTTGGTGGATTTTCCCCCTTGTTTTACAAAGGATCATGTAAATTCATTGAATTTGTAAAATTATATTTTTTCCATGCAAATCTATTTTCACAGAATATAAGAAGCGTCTCTTCTTGTGACCTGGTCTATACTTCCCCCTTTCTTCTCTGCTCTCTCCACCTGAGACCTTTCTTCCATTGTAATGTCTGTGTGTTCAAAGTGAACTAGGTAACTTATTTGTATAAAATGTTATTTTCTCGCAATCAATAGGAATAAAAGGATATTTTCACAATAAAAAAAAAAGAGTGGGAGTTGATATTTGCATGTTGTTTGTTTATCTGACTTTTAATTAGTCCTATATATTTATAATGGTAATGGGAACTTGAAAATCTTCCCTACCCCTTAATAGGCCTAAGGCAATTTGAAAATCTTCCCTGCCCTGTAATAGGCCAAATACAATCACATGGAGTCTGTAATGGGAGGAGTTTGCTGAAAGGTGGAGCAGAGCCCACAGGAAGCTGGCAGTCAGAGCAGTTTGGACGATGAGAGGAGAGGACACAGGCAAGCAGACAACTAGGCTTGTGAGTGTTTGTTGGAAGGCTGTGGTGTAGCTCCCTGCTGTGTTGTGGTGTATTAACTTCTTTGCTGCTATGATGGATTTGATTTTCTGGTGCTGGGATTTGGCTTTCCGGTGTCTGAATAAATGTTTTGCTTCTTTCTTCTATATAGTCTATTATATTTTTCAATTCAGAATTATGTTGGCATATTCATAGTCACTGTTGGTGCTGTGAATATTGCAAGAATGGGATCGTGAAATATCAGATCTGTTTGGAGGCAGAATGGCTCTAGAAGAAGAAATGGATATCCCAGGATGGGAGGATTTACCTTATTCCTCCCTAGCAAGGGAATGGACTAAAAGTACAGGGCTCTGTGAAAACTGGGAATCAAGGCTACAGAAGGGAGAACCTAGAGATTTAGAAATATGTTTGCAAGGAACACCAATAAAACCAGGGGAAAAGTTGGAAGGAGTATGTAGAAGATGCTGGGTTTTACTAACATGTTACCATATTATATGTAAAAGCAGAGACAAGCTGCTAAAAGAGAAAACTCATGGAAAGAAGATTAAGAAATGTTCGGTGTTACAACATTCAAGCTCTCCTTTAGAAAAGCAAGCTGGAGGGTCTCAGGTAGCAGAAGAGAGGACTGTTGTGGGTTTAGCTCAGAAAAATAAAAAAACAAAAGGAATGTTCATGCAATTCTGGCACAGGCTGAACCTAGTTGTCTCAGTGACCACTGCCAGGAGAATGTGTGGGAGGAAAATGAAACAAAGTTAGGTGAGGAGGCTTTTACAAGGGCAGAAGCTCACCCCACACTAAGAAGAGAGCAGGAGAACCACAAGGGCCAAAGAGAATTCTGGGAGACAATTGAGGATTTCACTCAGCAGGAGGTTACTGATATATTAAGTCAATTTACCCAAAGGATGGGAGAATTGTTAGTGTCTTGGACGGTGAGAATCAGTGATGAAGGGGCTCATGGGAAAAGTGTTTGTGTGATGTAGGCAGATGAGACTCTGGATAGCTATTAAGGAGTTCCCTGGCTTTGAAAACCCAGATGTTGGTGCTTCTCTATCTGCTAGCTATGTATGTATGTAACAGTCAGACAGATGGACCTGTCAGCTGATCTGCGACACATGTATTATTTGGTCAGATGATTACAAGCCCTGTCTGTTGTTTATAATTTCTGTTTGTATTTTCTCTGAAGTTCAGGATGCTGGCTTTCTCCCCTGAACTAAGTAAATTATATATATATATAAAATGTTTGATTAAAGTAAGATTTTTAACCCCTTTTGAGTTGCTTTCCTTTAGAAAAGCAGATCAAAGAACCTGTGCCATTTTTTCTCTTCACTGGAATTCTTCTTTGGTGAATCCAGAATTTCATTCTTCAACATTTCCCATTCCTCCTAGCCTGACTTCCTCTGAAAAAGTTTACTCTATGGCATCCTAGCCTAAATTTCATCTGGACCTTTTTGTGTGAAAATGGCAGAAGACAGAACAAAGTCAGGCACATTTGAGACAAATATTGTAAAGTCCTGTAAAAATGGATTCAGGTGTGGTACAAATCAAAAGTGAGCTGAGACTGCAGAGGGAAGCCAAAGATAACAAAGAGAGGGTTTGGTTTGGTTTGGTTCGGTTTGGTTTGGGGGGCAATTTGGGGAGGAAAATGAGGATCAAAGAGGAAAGGACCTTCACATACAGCAGGAGGAACAATAGCTAAAAGCAAAAGGAAAGATTGCTCCAATTTCATTTTGTTTCTGTTTGCTGAGGAAAACTGGAAATGACAGAACAAAAATAAGGACTTTGTACCTAAGATAAGACAAGCACTTAATTGCCTTCGATTGATTCAAGTCACTGGCCCTAATGAACTTCATCTTCAGTTATAGGGGGGATAAAATGGAAGAAGGCTGGTATAGTCAAAGATATGGTTTTTCTAGGAGCAATGTACGACTGTGAGAGTTGGCCTATAATGAAAGCTGAACACCAAAAAATCAGTGTTTTACAACTGTAGTGCTGAAGAAGACTTTTGAGAGGCCATTAGACAGCAAGGAGATCAAATAGTTAATATTTTAAAAAATTAATTCATGTCATTCGTTGGAAAGTCAAATATGGATCCTGAAGTTTAAGTACCGTGGCCACATAATGAAAAGACGGAACTCATTGGAAAAGACCTCAATGTTTGGAAAGATTGAAAGCAAAAGGAGTAAGGGACAGCAGAGAATAAGATGGATAAATAGTGTCATGGAAACAGTGAACATGACCTTAGACACACTTCAAGAGATAGTGGAGGGGCCTGATGTGCTACGGTCCATGGGGTCATGAAGAGTTGGACAGGACTGAATGACTGAACAACAACAAGTAATGTATCTTTCTACTGATTAGCAGGCGATGATGATGATGATGATGATGATGATGATGATGATTTTCGAAGAAAGATTCATTTGAACCCCTACTCTATTCACATGAGTATTAATCAGTTGGTATTTTACATAAATCATATGGGGATAATTAGATAAGATAGGTTCTTATAGTAGGCCTTTATGGTGGGCCTCAAACTTTACCATAACTTTACCAGTTATGAAGCTTACTTGCACAACCACAACAATGCAGACAGATATCTCCATCCTGTTTTAATCAAATTTCAGGTCCAAACCCACCATGGGTGGGATGCCTAAATTCCTTGGAAAGTCCTCCCACTTATTTTTGTAACTGCAAACCATCCTCTCTTGCCCAACATGAACAGGTGACCATCTTATGACCACTTGGTCTCCAGAGATGACTCTTGCTTCACCCATCATAATTTTTGGCTCTCAAGAGCAAGGTCTATCATAACCAATGAGACTGTATTTTGCCATGCCTCTTTTGCAAATTTGGGTATCAAGCCCTATAAACAACAAAGTCCTGAGGACCAGGGACATCTCAGATCATGAGAAAGATCTGAGGTTCACTTCATTAGAGGACACCATGGACCTTTTAATAAAGTGTCATTGACTTAGAGTTCTGCCTCAGTTTCTTTTATTGTAGTTTGGACAATTTTTTTTTGCTTTTTTTGGGGAGGGCAATTGGGATTAAGTGACTTGCCCAAGGTCACAAAGCTAATAAGTGTTAAGTGTCTGAGGCCGAATTTGAACTCAGGTCCTCCTGAATCCAGGGCCAGTGCTCTATTCACTGTGCCACCTAGCCACCCCAGGTTGGACAACTTTAAACTACACACATTTATATAGTACTTACTATGTTCCAGGCACTTTGCTATGTGCTTTACAATTATTAAGTCATTTGATCCTCGAAACAACCCTGGGAAGTAGGTACTATTATTATATCCCCATTTTACAGATGAGGAAAATAAGGCAGACTTTAAAACTTTAAGTTAAGTAGCTTACCTAGGGTCATATAGCTCATAAGTGTCTGAAGCCAGATTTGACCTTTTGTTTTCTGGATTTCAGGTCCTTCAGAATTTTAGGCCTGGCACTCTACCCTCTGCCCCACCTAGTGAACTCCCAGAAATTAATAAATATTGTTTATGCTTAAAATAAATTTGCACTCAGGGAACCGGAACAAGCATTTATTAAGTACCTACTATGTGCAGGCATTATGCTAAGTGTTTTAAGTAGGCACAGTCCTGTTTTATTCCCCCTTCTAGAAAAAATTAAAGCATTTTCAAATTCTGCTAGATGAAAGCCTTTAGATTACTCCAAAAGAGAAATCTTAATCGGTCTTCAAATATCAGTTCTGAGATAAATATCTTGCTCTTCTCTCTAGTCAGCCCATGATGAATTCCTCTCATAAAATAAATAGGGTAGTAATTAGACAAAGGACAAGGGCCAGAGACCCTTCATTGATCCACTCTGAAGAGATTTAGATAATGAAATGGAAGATGAATCCTGGAAGGACGCATCCCCAAACAGAGTAGCCATAGAGGTGTTAAGTGGTTTTAGGAAACTGCTCCTCCAAGGGTTAGCTTAAAAGTTAGATGACTCTTGTTCTAGATTTATGAAACAAAATGTTAACTTGTACCTGATGCTATTTTGTATAATTACGTTTTGTCAGATAGAGAAATTTTCCTATGTTCAAAAAACTCACAGATATTACTTCAGAGTATCTTGGATAAAGAGGTGACCAAAATCATGTCAGGATTCTATCAGTTTTGATATTTCTCTCTTGTGGAAAAATTGTATGACATTGTTTAAACCTAGCCCTTCATGGCTTAGAAACTAGACCTGTTGCTTAGAGACCCAGATTTGTTTATGCTTAACTCAGGAATATGCTTACCAGAAACCCAGTCAGATCTGAAGATTGATGCAAGGAATGTGAAGGATTTTCTCCATTATACATCTTAAGCAACCCGTGTGTTTTATCTGCAAACTGACTCTGTGCTGGTCTATCAGAGTTTCCTTGCTCCATTGTGTGAATCCTACATGACTTGTAACTTAAAGACACTTGGGGAAGTGGGCCACCCCTTTTTCGGCTCTCTCCTCTGTTGGACAATTTAATAAACTTCTTTCTAAATTATTCCAGTTAAACATTTTGTTCTCAGTTAAGACTTTCAAGCAGAACAAATACCAGAATTTAGAAAAATGATAAATTAATAAAAATTGTTCCTAAGGGGCAGATGTGTGGTATAGTGGATAGAGCACCAACCCTAGAGTCAGGAGGACCTGAGTTCAAATCCATCTTCAGACACTTAACTAGCTGTGTGACCCTGGACGAGTCACTTAACTCCAATTGCCTACCGCCAAAAATGTTTCAGACAGATTGAACCTACAATGCAGAGTCTAGTATTAATTTTTTCCTATATCACCATCAGAGTATTAGGGGAAAAATGTTACTGATATTGCTATTAAGGAACTTAATTTCACCCTGGGATTTTGACCAGCCCCTGGAATGCTGGACTCTGTAGGGGAGTTTTTATCTTTTCTTTCTGAACCCAAGCCTCCAGGTCACTTGCCAGCCATCTCCTTGGCATGCCACCTTAATGGCACATGTTCCCACTTTCCAGCTCCCCTTTATGTGTTGTTTTCCCTAATTAGAATGCTAGGTCCCTGAGGACAGATTGCTCTTACTTCCTTGTGTTTCTATTATCAAGTCTTAGCACACTGCTTAGAACATAGAAAATGCTTACTGACTGCTTTAACATTCATTTAGTCCATTTAGTGATACTTTACAAAATTTAGAAAAAGAAATTTTTACTAGATTGAGGGAGAAACTATGTTGGTTTTTTAGTCTTTGGTTTAATCTTTTGAACACAAATGTTCTCCCCACAATACCTTAAAGTTTGCAAGGAACTATAGAAAGAAAAGGAATTGGAGCTCCAGGTTCAGAGGCTCTTCTAAAAGGCAGAGCAGTAAGTTTTGGGGGTTTTTTGTCTTTGGCCCTCATTTTCCAGTCATAGTGGAATAATTGGTTAGTTCTCAGGAAAGTGATTCAAACAGGCTAAAGCTCAGAAAGTTGGGCGTGCATATAAACAAGCCTTGGAGACACAGACTTGCCTTTCATTGCTGATGAAGGATTTGAATAGGTTCATAGCACCATAAGTAACCCGGGGTAGTAGTTCAGCCTTAGGTGAGTCATGCTATCTCAATTAGCTTCCTTTAAACCAGAGAATTGTTTTTAAAATATGGTGGATAAATAGTTCTTAAGAAAGTGGACTATCAATTTGGTCCCATTGTTGGTCAAATTGATTCCAGGGATGGAGAGGTAGAAGGGACTACACACATCTACCCTTGATCATGAAAAGTTTACAACAACATAAAAGGGGTACTTTACATTCCCTTTACCAAACATGAAAGTAGATGCCCCATGACAAAAGGTCCTAAATTTTAAAATTCATTTCTTCTCCATTCAACTCAAGCAAAGGCTGACAAATAAAGAGGTGATTTCAAAAGAGGAGGAAGTCAGGGCTGCTTTTGAGATTGTGCTATGTATTCAACTTGGGTCAAACAAGAGTTGCGGTTAAATGTCATGTAGTTCAAACTCTGAAAACTTCCTTTCTAGGAGTGCAGGAGATGTCCAGGTAAATTAGTGCCCCCTGTAAGCTTGGGCACAGACTCTACCTAACCTTTCAGGAACAATGTATGAAAGGCTGTTGAGACTCTAACCGAAGCAATTTCTAATGTCTCTCCATATTTCAAAGTTCCTTCTAGACACCACCCTCCACAACATGTTTACATAGATAGATTTTGTGTCCAGTGTGTTACCTTCTCTTTCAGTTCTGTCAATAAACCGGCCCCCTCCCCTGAAGATGCCCATCACCCTTCTCCAAATAATTGTTCCTTCAACTGCCTTTCATAGTCATATTTCCTACTATTTTCCCTTATGTCACCTGACTTCCTCTCCCCAAAACTCTTTTACAATTTAGTTGACATCCCCTCAGTCATTATTTTCTGGATACTCAAGAATAAGCTCCAGATAGCTATTGGAATTCTATAATATTAAAGATAATAATTTACTAGTATGACAAATCTAATCCATGCTGATGTCCTAATGGAAAAGGGCTAGAATTTGAAGCTGTCCTCAAAAATCAAGGACCTGCTTCCCCTTTCTTAGATCCCAGAGTAACAACCCTGGTCCCATACCTTGATCTGGGATTTCCTTTTTAAGAGAACTAGAATTAGGAATCCCAGTCCAGTTTTGAAACTGTCATAATTCTCCTCACTTCTTCTGACCTAGACAATAAGAATTGTCACCATGGGGAAGTCAAAAGGGCATTCACTGAATGTGGAATCAGGATTTGGGTTAAAATCTTGGCTCTGCTACTTATACCTGTATGACCTTGGTCAAGTTGCTTGACCTCTCTGGATTTCAGTTCATCTCTAAAATGAGAATAATAGAATAGATGGTTTAAAAGATTCCTTTCCACTCTAGATGTATGGTCCTGGGAATCTACCTGGGCTTTCAGGTAGCTTTTCTTACCCAATAGATTCACCCCCACCCTGTGCAAAGGCCTAGCATTCTGTGACACCCAACTGGAAGAAAAACTATTTCTCATATGTTTAATATGATTGTACATGTATAGCCTATATAAAATTGCATGCTATCTTGGGAAGGGGGGAGAGGAGAGAGGGGCAAAATTTGGAACTCAAAATCTTATAAAAGTGAATGCTGAAAGCTAAAAATAAGTAAATAAATACTTTTTTTAAAGGCACACAAAGAAATGTGAAAGTACCATATGAGTAAATTTTTAAAAAATTAAAATGTACTATTCTTCCCTCAAAAAAAAAAAATAAACTTTTTTTTATTCAGTACAGTCAAAATTTAGTCCAGGCCCTCTAATGACCTGGTAGACATGCATAAAGCCTCAACAAATGGCACAAGTAGTTTGCTAATTCAGTACATACTTGCCATTATTCTATAGCCACAGTGGTTTTAGACTTGCCTTTCCTATACCCTTCAAACTGCCCACCTCTGCCATGAGTATTCTAACAATCAGTCTGTCCCTGACAAAACAACTCTAACCAAATCCTTGGTTTGACTCCTGGTCCAAACTATTGGATACCTGTCTGCCCATTCCTAGTATGACCCAATAGGTTCAGTCCCCTACACCCAGTTCTCATCTCTGTAGCACCATCTGCTAGCCAGGTTCCATGCATTATCCCCAACCCCAAGCCCAATAAAATATATACTTTTGCAAGGTACTACTAGAGATAATGGTATTACTTTTGCTATTTCATCCAAAGGAATGGTATTGATCAAGCTGAAGTTTGTTAGACTGCTAAACCGGCATTTTACATATCTCTTCTGCACTATAAAGATAATTATATTGTTTTAAAAAGTTTAGTTTCTGTACTGTTCAAAAATTTCCTCTAGGTTCTTATGTTCATCTTCCATTTCACTGTCGAATTGATTTTCCTAAAGCACACATCTGACTACATCATCCCTTTCTTACTCAATAAACTTCAGTGACTCCCCAATCACCTCCAGAATCAAATATAAAATGCTAATTATTGCTTTTAAAAGTCTTCTTAACCTGGCCCATTCTATCTTTCCAGTCTTCTTACATGCCTCCCCCCCATATATTCTGTGATTCAGTGATACTAACATCCTTGCTATTCTTCCCACAAGACACTCCATCTCCCAACTTTGCCATTTTCTCTAGCTGTCCCCCAAGCCTGGTAGTCTCTCCCTACTCAGCTCTGCCTCCAGGCCTTTGAGTCCTTTAAGTGTCAGCCAAAGTTCCACCTTCCACAAGAAGCCTTTCCTAGTCCTCCTTAATCTTAGGGTCTTCCCTCTTTAGATTATCTCCAATTTATCCTGTATATGTGCGTGTGTGTACACAGACATACACATACATATATATACACACTGAAATACACATATCTATGTATTAGGTGTATATTCATATATATGCAAATGTGTGTATATACATACATGTATGTGCATATATACCCATGTACATATATGTTTATATGTGCTGTTTGTACATAGTTGTTTACATCTTGTCTCCCTCCATTAGACTTTAAGCTTCTTGAGATCAGGGACTGGGATGGTTTTTTTTTTTTTTGCCTTTCTTTGTGTCCTCAGTACTTAGTTCTGTGCCTGGCACATAGTAGGCACTTTGTAAATGCTTACTGACGACTTCTGGCAAGACAACCCAGTGCTTGTACTCATACCCCAGTAAGTGGTCTCATCCTATGACCCACCTAATAGCAGTATCTTCTTTTGCATTCAAGGTTAAGATACTATTAATAGGAGGGAAGAGCAGTCAAAGAAGCATTTGAGTAGTGACAATTCTAGAATGTTAATCCAAAGTTTTATTTTGACACAGTATATTTTCCTTATTCAAGATTCATATAAGCGTTATGCCAAATCATCTTAGACTATAGAGAAATGTCAGAGGGAATGGAGGACAATGCCAGCTTGTACATTTCCCCAAACTAGAAATGCTTAGGTATTAGATTCATGATAAATTAAGTAAAACTGTTTCTGGAAGTCTTGAACCTAAAAATGCAGAGTACAGCATTCATATTTTGCTTCTTCAACACTACTGAAGACTTAGGATCTCTGGACTTCTCAAACTCCTAAGAATTTCTCCAGGATTGAACATGTCCCTCTTGGAATCACTATTTGGTTACCTATTAAAAAGAAAACAAAGCAAAATGGGCAGGCAAGACCAAAGGTTAAGACTCAGTTTCCCCAAGCAAGTCTCTGCTTTAGTTTCCATATGCCATAACTGCCATGCCGCCAAGGTGGAAGAAAAGGGCACCATCTCCCCCTATCCTCTCACAGGAAGACAATTGATGGAGAGTTACACGAGATAGCAGGAGGAAGAGAGAAAGCTATAAGCTCTCTCTTCTTTTTCACTTATATGCTACTTCCTGCATTTTGTTAGAAGGAAATTACTCTCATGGTTGAAGTTAGGTGACTTGGACCCAGAGGTCTAGTGTCTAGTATCTATGAGGTCAAGGGTCACTCAAACACATGTTCTGATTGTCATTTGCACATATTTAACCATGACTGCTTGGGGGAGGGGGCCCATAGACAAAAGAAACTCCCTCTTCTTGTTAAGACTCTAAAGGAGAGCTGATGGTCTCCTAAGAGATGAGCTCAAAAGAGTTATTCTTCTTACTCCCTTATATAACCTACTGAGTCAGTAGTTCTTTCTGATTCAGGCATCAATCACCTTCAGCAGAATCCCTCAGTCATAAAGGTACATAAGGACTAATCAGGAGGTGCTTCATCTCTTCTACACACCAGCAAAGATCTGAAGATGATCCCAGCTGAAACAGCAATAAAGAGTTCCTCCCAAGACCCTACACGAAATAAGCATGTACATTTAATCCAGAACAGAAAAAAGAAGGAAGGAAGAAAGGAAGGAAGGGAGGGAGGAAGGAACAAAAAAAGGAAGGAAGGGAAAAGCAGTTCAAACTAATGAACACATTCAACATATCTGACACTTTATGTATTATCATCATCCATAGTCTCCCAATTCAGCAAAAAAAAAAAAGGGTGGAAGGTACACTCTCACATCTCTTCTTTAGAGACAAGGTTGGTCATTATAAGTACATAGCTTTCAATTTTATTTTCTCCTGTTGTTAGCATTGTTTCCTTTTATATCATTGTAGTCTTCACATACATTTTCCCCCCTAATTCTGCTTACTTTGCTTTGGATCAGTTAAACATAAGTTTTCCTATGCTTCCCTTTATTCTTCACATTCAGTATTTCTTTTTTGTTTGTTTGTTTTTGGGTTTTTTTGGAGGGGGAAGGCAGGACAATTGGGATTAAGTGACTTGCCCAAAGTCACACACAAAGCTAGTAAGCGTTAAGTGTCTGAGGTCAAATTTGAACTCAGGTCCTGCTGACTCCAGGGCCAGTGCTCTATCCACTGTGCCACCTAGTTGCCCCTACATTCAGTATTTCTTATGGTATGGTAACATTCCATCACATTCATGTATCACAATTTATTTAACCATTTCCCAAATGATGGACATCTACTTTGTTTCCAAGTCTTTGCTGCTACAAATATTATTATTGGGTGCATGTTGGACCTTTCTTTCTTTGACATCTTTGGACTGTATGGTTAACAATGGTATTTTTGGGTCAAAAAGTATGGACGTTTGAGTTACTTTCTTCACATAAATCCAAATTGCTTTCTAGGATAAAACTGCTTTTCTAGTCATATAGACTAGACCTTTCACATCTCTACCTCAGTTAGAAGACCCTTTTAAACATCCATTTTTTAAAATTTGAGTTCCAAACCCTCTTCTTCCCTCTCACCACCCCCCTCACCCATTGACAAGGTAAGTAACATTGTTATACATGTAAAATTATGTAAAGTATATTTCCATATTAGCCAAGTTGCACAAAAAAAACCAAGAAAAAGCAAGAAACCATGTTATTCTTTAAAAGTTATTCTTCCAGTTGTACTCCATCAATTCTCTCTGAAAGTAAATAGCATTTTCATCATAGATTCTTTGGAATTGTCTTGGATCCCTGTATTTGATAAGAGTAGCTAAATCGTAGGTGGAAGACTGTTGAGAAAGATTACTTGATTCAAAGTGAGAAAAAAAAAAAGAGGCTAATGCACATAGTTCCTGTATAGCATTTATTTGAAGAGTGCAGACAGCAAGTTACTCAGATAGGGCAAGTCTGACCAAAAAACAGTAAGAGGATTGTTTTTCAGCATCCCCCAAGTATGTTTACCTTCTGGGAAGAGTCTAATCCACAGGATGAAAGAGGGTTTAACCAGAATGCCAGGGTGTTGCCTTGATAATAATCCCAAATTCAGTTGGTGGGAGGGACAGAACTGGGGATTATTTAAGTAGTCTGTGTGTCTGTGTCTGTGTATGTGTCTGTCTGTGTGTGTGTGTATGTGTGTGTTTCTGAATCGGTCCTTGGGAATTCTGTGGACTCTGTTACATTTTCTATAGAGTAAAAATAAGCCTTTTCCAGACCCAATATACGTATTGTACTTGAGTTCTAGTATTATACTTTTACTTTTTATGAAGAGTAATCAGTCCTTCAAAGCTATCCAACAGATTGTGCTCTGCCAATTCACACGGGGGTGTGAATTCTGGAAAGGAATGGGGGTGGGGGGACTGCTGCCCTCTACTTCAGAGCTGCAGAACACAGGTGATCTGTGACTGTTTCCTGTCCATTTCCTATGTGGTTCACCAGCATTTTAACTGCCTGCAATGAAAATGCTAAATATATGTACAAATGGTACAAACAGAATAAATTGTGAGCTCTCTCTTCTCTATGTCTCTGTCTCTATCTTTCTCTGTATATCTGTCCTTCTCTCTCTCTGTTTCTTTGTCTGTCTCTCTCTGTGTCTGTTTCTGCTATCTCTTTCTCTGTCCCTCTCTCCCTTCCTCCCTTCCACCCCACTCCTTCCCTCCCTGGTGCCTTTCTAGTAAGGATGACAACAAACTTCAGGAAGCCTCCAGGTTGGGGAAGGGGCCTTAAACTCTCTCTCACCCAGTCACTATTAAGCTACGAACACCTGGCACTACTATTTTTCTGTTTCATTTGTTTTATTCTTTATACCTCTTAAATGAAAGAGTGTAGGAGATGAAATTGCCTAGAATAGTGTCAAACACTCCTCTCCCAAGAAGTCAGCAATACTCCAGGGTCCATCAGGAGTCCATTGAACCAAATTAAAATGTAATTGAAAAATATTTAACAAAATAAATAAAAATACAATAGAACATATGTAATGTGAGCAATAATGTGCCTTTCTCAGTCAATATGTGGCCTACAAATATCCTTATATATAGTTTAGTGACACCATTTCTATTTGATTATGATACCAAAGGACTAGCCCATGATCTTGTGAGCTTAGAAAGGTTGGAACAACTATATGTACAAGAACTAGAGCCCATTGCAGAGTTGCCAGCAGCTAAATTGGGTTGTTATTGTTGTTCCGTTGTTTCAGTCATATCTAACCCTTCATGACCCCATTTGGGGTTTTCCTGGCAGATACTGGAGTGGTTTCCCATTTCCTTCTCCAACTCATTTTACAGATGAGAAAACTGAGGCAAACAGGGTGAAATGACTCACCCAGGGTCACAAATCTAGTAAGTGTCTGGAGTCAAATTTGGATTAAGGAAGATGAGTCTTCCTGATGCCAAGCCCAGTGGTCTGTGCACTCTGGCACCACTTAGCTGCCACATTGAACCTGGTGAGCCATAGCAACTCTGAGGAGTGATTTGCTTGACTCCACCCAGCAGTGAATGAACATATAACTTGAGACATCATGCCCTGTTTACAAGCAAGGGAGCTTGATTATCAAGTGAACTTGGTGGAAGGAATGTTTTGTAGTTAACACTTGAAGTATGAGTCCACTGTCTTCAAGAAATGAGGTGATAGGGACAGCTAGGTGGCGCAGTGAATAGAGCACTGGCTCTGGGGTCAGGAGGACCTGAGTTCAAATACGGCCTCAGACACTTAACACTTACTAGCCATATGACCTTGGGCAAGTCACTTAACCCCAATTGCCCTGCCCTCCCCTCTCCAAAGAGAAAAAAAAAAAAAACAAGAAACAAGGTGATAAAGAAAAATATGGTCAGAGTTTAGGAGGAATATGTTGTAGTAATCACCTTAAGTTTGAGGCTACCCTCCCCAGAGATCAAGATATAGAAAGGAGAGTGTAACCTGGTTCAAGAAATATATGTTGGTAATTCTGTTCTTACTGAATATTTAAGTAAATATCCCTGTGTAAAACCTAACTGATATTGTTTATGATACTGGTGTAATAATCCGTAGTGATTGATAATTGGGAGAACACAGTAGAATGGGCATTCAAACCAATTACATTACAGAAAACCCCACAACCTCTCCAAGATATACTTAAGATCCTGAGGAAAAGATATAATCAAACTTTGCAGACCCAGCCTGCCAGTTCAAGGGGAATTGGGAGAGTGTGCCCTGGGATAACATCTATTTGAGGAAACCTAGACACAAATTATACCATGAGTGTGAGATTTTCTAGGAGCAACTCTAGGTAGGAACAACAAGCTAAAGAGAGAAACTGACCTTCTTAGGATCAAGTCAACAAGTTAACAAGCATTTATTATAGTTATTAACAAACACTTATTACATGGTCTTGCCCTCAAGAAGCTCATAATCTAATGGGGGAGACAACAACAAATAAAATTATACATACAAGATATATATGTATAAAGTGTAATAGAAGGTAATTCGGGGGGGTCCTTTTGTCATACATTATAATTCTACTTACTTTTCTGTATGTATGAATTGTTTTGCCCCAGTAGATTGTAAACATTTTGGAGATAGGAACTTTTTCTTTGTATCTCTGATGCCTGCCACATAGTAGGTACTTTAAAATGTTGTTGAATTAAACTCTCTTCAACAGAAGATCCCTTCATTTACTGAGCAAATGAATCTTTGAGAGTTTAACTGAAATATTTAAGTAACTTGCTGAGAGTATCCCATATATAGTAAGTGTCAAAGGATCAGATTTGGTCCCAAGTCTTGCTGACTCCAAACCCAGCACCCTTTCTACACTATCCTCACCACATTGCCTCTATTTACGGTAGAAACAATATAAACAATATAGTTGCCTGTCTTCATTTTTTTTATTTTTATGGAAAAAATATTCTTGGTCCTGTCCCTTCAAATGTCCCCATTAAAAATGAAATCTCAGTTCTAAGCTTCAGAAAAATGAAATATTTCCCCCATGTCAGCTAAGCTTAGTCTTAGGGAGCCCATCCTGAAATACAAGCATCCCTCTTCATCACCAGCTGACTCAGAAAAGTTAGCCACTTCCTCCCTACTTCTAACCACTTTTTCTTGCAAACATCCTGATATCCCACACAAGTGGATGTCATTTCAGCCCACGGGTGTCTGGGTTGCCATAGGCAGTGTGATGAAGGCTCAATTCTAATGTCTCATGATTACAGTCTCAGACTTTATTCTATAAATATTGTCACATTTCCACTCAGAATGTCTAGACGAGGGTCAGGCAAACATTGGGCTGAAAAGCCTTAAGATGTCTCCTGATCAGGGTTATTTAGCACTTAAACAGCATGTTTCAGGTATGTCTTACTTTATACAGTAGATGAATACTTGTCATTAAAGAATTTAAATGCTATTTTACAGAATCACAGAATCTTAAAAGTGGAAGAGACATTAAAGGATGGGTTCTTAATTTGAGGCCTAGAAACTTTAAAATATACATAGTTTTGGATAACTGAATTTCAGTATAATTGACTTCCTTTCCTATGTATCTTATTTTGTGCATTTAAAAGCAATATTCTGAGAAGGGACCTATAGGTTTCATCAGACTGCTAAAGGAGTCCATGACACAAAATAAATTTAGAACCCCTGCTTCAACATTTCATTTACTCACTCATTCATTCTCTCATAAATTCATTCAACAAGCTTTTATTAAGCACCTACCATGTGTAAGACACTGTGCTAGGCACTGAGAATACAATAACGTAAATGAAACTATTCCTCAAGGACTTATGTTCTACTGGAGAGAAACAACACATACACAGAAAAGCAAATATAAATATCATCAAAGTAATACATGGTCCTTCACTAGCCTTAATGGAAGGAAAGAAAAAATGGTTTTTTTTTGTCTTTTAGAAGGGAATATTTACTTCAAATATATAATAACAAATATGCAAATATACTCCCCATTACATGAGGCATAGTCCACACACACATACCACCTCAGCCTCTGAGGACCAGAATTAGGTTCACAGTTTAGCTCAATTCCTAGAATAGCACAATCCCAAGCTCCAGGTCCAAAGTCCTTTTCCTCGGGCACATATCCCAGGCACCCTGACTTCTCTAGGCTTCCTTGATGGACTGGCTGACTGACTGCAACATCTAGCCTGGAGCCCCACCTCCAAGGTCTTCTTATCTCAGGGTCTGGTGGGGTTTTTCATGGCACTTAGAACTGAGCGAAAAAATAGCCAGATCACAAACAGAACCCCCAGACTTATTTCTTAAAGTCATAGAAATTTAAAAATTGGGGAGGAGAGGCAAGGTTCTCTTCTCATCAGTTCAACTCATTGGTTCAATCCATTGTGTTCATGACATCCTGTACAATAGATAGTGAAGCACCATACTGTACCATCAATATACTCGTATGACATCCAGGAGAGCGCTCACAAAAGAAAACAAGATTGTTCCAGGTCTGCAATCAATTAAAAGGAGGTTACTCCCTGGATCCACATGGCAGGGGAACACATATGTCTTCTCCCAGAAGCAGAGTGCTCCCATGTTAGGTGCTCTGACCTGTTACACTCTTCCCCTTGTTTGAAACAGTTGCAGTGTCCAGCAAATAGGCAGGTGTGCCTTTTGAACACAGTGCTTGTCCTGAACTCAGGACAGTCCTCTGGGGAGGCATAAGCAGTGTCATTTAATTTACTTCCCCAGTGCCATAAAGGCTCAAAACCACTAATGTTGCATGCCCATACAGATATCCACATATAAAGATAAAAGTCACTATCATCTCCAAAACAAAGTTTTGCAGATTTAACAAAATAAGAAACATTTCATGAAGTTTACCAAATATCTCTGCTGAAGCAAGTATTTATTAAGAACCTGCTAGTGGAGGTGAAGATTGGTGTTTGAACCAAACTTAGAAAGAAGTTAAGAGCGAGAAGGTAGGTATTAAAGTGGGTAGAGTACCAGGCCTGGAGTCAAGAAGATTCATCTTCCTGAGTTCAAATCCAGCCTCAGACACTTACTGGCTGTGTGACCCTAGGCAAGTTGCTTAACCCTGTTTGCCTTAGTTTCCTCATCTGTAAAATGAGCTGGAGAAGGAAATGGCAAACCACTCCAACATTTCTGCCAACATCATGAAAGAGGGAGAGGAGAGGAGAAAGTATATTCCAGCTATGGGGAGACTGCTTGCGTAAAGAGGTACAGAGGCCATTGATGGATGGGTTATATGAAAATTTTAATGTAATGAAAGAGGAACAGGAAGCAGGGTAGAGTGCAGAGATAAGAGGAGGCACCATAACTTGTGAATATCTATATATTCTAAGACTAATACTCCATGGGGTGAATAAATTCCAGGTGATCTTTGTCATTTAAAGGGGCAAGACTGATCTTCAGTAACTCTTTACCAATCTTTATTGACTTTCAAGTGTTTTTTTCCCCTGAGGATATTTCCAGAAAGAGTAAAACAGTGCCATTCACAAGGTTTTTGTCTCCCACAGGCAAATATGATTACTCAAATAAGTAAAAACATCAAGAGACAAAAAAAACCCCAAAAAAACAATGCCTTGCTTTCAAGTCAGAACAGCTGAAATAAAAACTTAGCTCTCTGTGTGTGTGTATGTGAATGTGTGTGCATATCTGTGCAAAAACATAAAGAAGGGTGATGGCATGCCATGTCCCAGAAAGAGGGAATAAGCCAGTTTGATTGAAACAAAAGGAAAATCGAACAATATGACACTGCGAAAAGAGCCCTGCCTTTGGAGTGAGGAATGTGGGAGTGGTTGGTTGGTTGGTTAGTTGGTTGGTTGGTGGGTTGGTTGGTTGTTGTCCTTTGTTCTTGGAGACAATTAAAATGATATCACTATGTCAGAGTCAAGGTACAGTGTGTTCCACTGTGGCTGATCAGAACAATATGAGCTCAGAAAGTTCTATCACAGGTTGGGCACAAGTAGTCCATGTGAAGATTTGGAAAGGAGATGTCTCTTGTGTTTTTTTTGAGCTAATGCAATTCTACTTTGCTCACAGAGCACACTGCTTTCCTTAATGTGGGCACACCATGCTGGATAGTCCTTTGATAGTGGCTCCACATCATGCAATTGATTCTAAAATTCTTCAGAGAGAGTGAGAGTAGTTACCCGCAGGAAAAGGTGAAAGATAGGCTGGAGCTAGACTGAAACAGAATTGTGACAGGTGTGTCAACTTTCTAAAATTTTGACCCTAAAAAATGACAAACTGAATAGAGCACTGGCCCTGGAGTCAGGAGGTCCTGAGTTCAAATCCGGCCTCAAACTTTTAACACAAAAACTAGCCATGTGACCTTGGGCAAGTCACTTAACCCCATTTGCCCTCCAAAAAGCAAAAAAAAACCCACTTCAGTTTGAACATCTTCATTGACAAGATAGCTCAAAATCTAAGCCCATTATGTTTTGGGACAGCTCTGTTTAATGAGATTATTAAAATAATATACACAAAGCATTTCAAAAACCTATGTCAATGCCACTTATTACCAATATTAATATTTTTATTTAAAAGTTATATTGAAACAAAATTTTATGCCTTGTAACTTCCACTCAACTATCTAATCCTTTTTTTTTTTGAGGGGAGAAGGCAAGGCAACTGAGGTTAAGTGACTTGCCCAAGGTCACACGGCTAGTTTTTGTGTTGAGTGTCTGAAGTTGGATTTGAGCTCAGGTCCTGCTGACTCCAAGGCTGGTGCTCTATTCACCGTGCCACTTAGTTGTCCCTCTAATTCTATTCTTTCAAGCAAATATGGACTAAGTTTAAATTTGCCTCCTCCTAGATAAAACAGTAAAAAAGCATGATTTAGTGAAGAATCACTGAATTTGGAGTCAGGAGACAAGTTCAGTTCTCAGCCCTGCTACCTGAGCAAGCCACTTCCCTCATAGGCATGATTTGTCAATTTTTAAAAAGCGCAGGGGAGGGGATTTAGGTGATCTCAAAAGTTCCTTCCATCTCTAAATCCTAACTTTCCAGTTTTTATAGCCATTCCTTACACAGCATGATTTCAAGACTGCTCTCCTCCCCAGTTACCTTCCTCTGGATTTACTTCTACTTGTTCAGGATTCAGAGCTAATCATTCTGTTTTCTATTATTTGTGATCAACACCAGTGTTTACTGAGTACTGACTGTGTGATGGGCCTTGAGGATAAACAGAAGTATGAGACAGGGTTTTTTTGTTTCTTTAAAAAATAGCATGTAACAGTAAAAAGTGCTACATACTTAGGTGCATTCCATAGATATAATTTGGTCTTAGAGTTTATTAAAAGAAAAAATATATATATACACATATACAGAAGCTAACAATAACAACAGCAATAATAAAACTCATATTTCAGATAATATGTAATGAAAGAAATGATTGTTTCTCTTTTGTATTAATACCCAATTATTGAACTTTTCCCCTTTTCTACTACTTCATCTTGAAATCAAGCAGTATGGGAAATCTTGGGCAAAGACTATGGATTCCTGCTGATTGTGTTTACTCAGACAGGTATGGGAAAATGTTGATTCTGCCACAGTGGTGATATGGAAATTGATAAGTCTCTTTGACCAAGGCTTGAGTGATCCAAGTCACGTACCCATGAGAACCTCATTGGAATATAGCCCAGCCCCTCATTGTAATATTCATTCTCTCCTTAATAGTACCTACTCTTCCAAGGGCATATAAACTGTGAGCCCACCAACATGAGGGGTGATAACAAAATGACAATCATTTTATTAACAAAAATGCTAGCTTTATTAATAAAAATAATTAAATGACCCAGTAATTATGTCCCTTGAACTTAGATGTCACAATATATGCTTATAAACCCTCAAATGTTACATAAATTTTAGCTGTTGATAGAATGTTTTGAAGTTTAGAAAGCATTTTCTTGACAACAATCCTCTATCTCAGAGATTGCTGAACTTTTTTTGCATTATGAACTCCTTTGGCAGGCTGATGAAACATATGGATCTCTTCTCAGAATAATGCTGTTTAAGAAAATACATAAAAAAATACATAGAATTTATAAAGGAAACCAATATGTAGAAATATAATTATCAAATATAGTTAAAAAAAAAAACAAGTTCACAACCCTCAGTTAAGAAATTTGCTCTAGGTAATGAAAGTGTTATTGTCTCCATTTAACAGATAAAGAAATTGGGTCTCTGGATTAGGTGACTTGCCCAGGGTCACAAAGCTAATAAGTGTTAGAGCTAGTTTGAACCTTAGTCTCTTGATTTCAAGTTACTACCTCACACTGCAGAGATTACAGAACTATTACTTGAAATGTTTGTACCACAGAAGGAAGCAATTATTCTCAGCTGGAGGGAGGTACTCCTCAGAGACAGAGATCCTAGGATACCACAAGGTTGGGGAAACTACCCACCTTCCCTCTCACCCCACTCCCACCTTCTTAGATTTTAACTATTTCAACTAATTATTTTGGATATTGAAGTGCTAAGTTCCATCATTTCTTTGAAAATATAGGATAGCCCCTGATTGCAGTTGTTGAGGTGGTAGGGTTGAGGGAGAAAGGGGAAGGATGGTGCTCTTGCAGCTAACAGCTAAAAGATAATTTGGGGGAAGGAGTTACTAGAAGGATTGAAGTCAGCTAACCCAACACACATCCTTCAAAGTATCATAACAGAATGTGAAAGGTTAGAAGAGACTTTACCCATTGTATTATCAAGTCCAAAACCATTTTTCAGAGGACAAATCTGAGGCCTTAGAAAGTTGAATTAACTTGCTCAAGGTCACAACAGAAGATCTATTAAATTCTTACTGAAACTGAGACTGACTGGAGTCAAAGAGAGCCAAAATTTCAAACACCTCTTTTTCCTAGTTTTCAAAGTAAAATTAAATAGGGTTACATCCCTGTTGAAGGACAGAAAGCAATTCTCTTCCATAGAAAGCCATTCTCCATCTCTGTAGTATTTTTAAAGATTGAGCCTTTTTAAAAAGCCACAGCTATCAACATAAATTTATATCAGAATTTTACTAAATTTTGTCCACGTCTCAAGAAGTTCATCATGTGCTAATGTGCTTATCCAATGTAAGGATAATCAGAGCTAGAATTGAAATAAACACCCCATGAATTAAAGCAACAAAAGAAGAGAACAAAAAGAAGAGTGAAAGTAGAAAGAGAAACTGGTTTTCAGGTTAGAAGACCTGAGTTCAAATTCTGACTAAGCTATATGTCTCTAAGAACTCACATCGACTAACTCTATAAACCTCAGTTTCCTCACCTGCAAAATAGAGATAATATTTGTATGACTTACCTCACAGTTAGGAAGACATGTGTGTGGTATCAAAGAACTAGAAATTGAGGGGATGCCCATCAATTGGGGAATGGTTAAACAAGCTGTGGTATGTGGCTGTGATGGAATACTACTGTGCTTTAAGAAATGACAAGCTCAGTGATCTTAGAAAAACATCGAAAGACTTACATGAAATAATGAAGAGTGAAATGAGCAGGATGAAGAGAATGTTATATACAGTAACAGCAATATTGTTCAAAGAATAACTATGAATGACTAAGCTATTTTGAGTATTTTAAATACTCAAATCAACCATGAAGGACCTATGAAGGAAGATACTATCAACCTCCAGAGAAAAAACTAATAAATAGAAGTATGCATAGTATGATTTTACATATATATGTGTGTATATGTATACACACACACACATATATACATGTATGCACACATATATATTTATATATCCTTGTGTTATATGTACATATATACATTATATGTAAGTGTGATTTTACACATACCTCTGTGTGTGTGTGTGTGTGTGTGTGTGTGTGTGTGTGTGGCCTTCTCTAGTGTGGGGTGGGGAAGGAGGGAGGGAGACAGGTCAGAATTTAAAATTTAATGAAAAAGTAAATTCAGTTAAATACTTTTTAAAGACTCATGGGAAAGCATATATGGGAAAATTCAGAAACTGGGTTGCTTTCAAAAATGTGGTCTTTTCCTTTTAAGGGTCCAGGTCCCATTATCCTATCACTTTGACTTGAAAGATGGCTTGAGTGCTTGAATTCTTTCCAGTCAGACCCACCCTTTGCCCTGACATTTAGGTGTCCCCAGCACCCCAAACCACATTAACTCCAGGTCTGGCTCTCTATCCACTGCGCCATCCAAGGGCAACTAAACTTAAAAATACCTGAGGCTTATACAGTTTATAAAGACAAGATAAACATTTAAAACAAAGAAAGGTAAACAGACTTTGCCCTGGCTTCAGGATCCCATGAGGCAGCTCAAGAAGAAAAAAGAGAAACAACCTCATGTCACATAGTTTGAAGATATTTTGATAGCATAACATCTGTTCTGAAATTCCTCATGCCAGTTCAGAATGTACTTTTCATCTCCCAGCTTACAGCCTCCCCTTCTCCAACTCTGGGCTCAGCTGTAGTCCTTAGCTTCCAAATATTGCTGTGCTCTTTTTTAAAGAGAAGGGATCCTTGCCCAAGGACTAGAAAATTTCTCCCCAGTTCTGCCGCCATGGAACCCTGACTCTGTAGCCATGGCCCAGGCAAGAGGTGAGAGATCAAATTCATTCCAATAAGATAGTGTCCCTCTAGACTTACCAAGCCTTTCTTTTCAATAACTCTTCCTAGTACAGGGATAGTTTCTGCCACCTTCCTCTCACCTCAGTGTGGGAGATCTCATGCTAACTTATGGTGACTATCCAATACATTTCATAAATCTTCTAGGCCATGACCAAGCAATGGCTATTTGCCTGATAATCACCAAAGAGCTTTGGGGTTCAATATTCTCTAGGTTTGTTTTATTTTGTTTTAACTCTAGGGCTCTCCTGTTAGTCCACACAAATGAGTGGGTGGGGAAAAGGTATAGAGATGATCTATGTCCTATGACAAGTTCATTGTCTCAGATTACAGTTTAGTTCAGGCATGCCCAACCTGCAGCCCAGGCTGTAAGCAGCCCACAGGAGCACCAAAGAAAAAGGATTTTGGTGGCCAGGGAAAAATGTAGAGGATGTTTTCCTCTACATTTTTCAGAGGTCACCAAAAATCCCTTGGCAGACACAAGAGGCTTATGCAGTCCTGGTTTAGTTGCTTTCCTGGCTTTTTCATATGCAAAGGAGCCACTCAAAATTTCACCTCCTTTACTTGGTACAAATGACCCTACTTACAGCTTTGAATTCCTTTCAAGGTAGGAGATGATCCACTCAAATCACAAAAGGACTCACTTTTTAAATGGAGCTAATGCTATCTATAAGATATGCCTTTACAAATTAATGACAATAAACCCCTTAGAGCTTGTGACAAATTTGCCTTTCTAGATGGTATCCCATTTAATCATTTCACACTAATGATGTGGTACAGCTCTGAGAACCCCCTGGAACTGTCTTTGAATCTTCCCACTTGATCTGGCATTCCCCAGAGGCCAAAAGCCTTCCATTATGGCTAGGCCCAAATCTCTGTTACTCTTAACCTAGCCTAGCCCTCCATTGTCCAGCTACTTCCCACCCTTGATCCTATCAAAACATCTATACCTAAATCTGTTACCCTTAAACTAGCCTAGCCCTCCACTGTCAGTCATCTCCAGGTAGCCTTCAGCTATTTCACACCCTTAATCCCATTCCTAGAATCTGACCTCAGTCCCATCAAGATCCTCCCTAGATTCCTCAAGACAATCCCTAGACCCTTCCTCCCAGACTACTAAACCACCTCTGGATCCCTCCCACAATCTTTCTGTATTTAAGATCCATCTTGACTCCATGAGGGCGTAGGAGAGTCAATCTAGCTCAGTTTGTGTCAGATTGTTCTAGACTACTTTCAATACAAGCGGCACAAATACTTAGGCTCCTTAAGAGTCTACCCATTCTGGCTAATCTTTAATAAACTTTGTTTTACTTTGGCTGAGAGAAGGCTTGAGTCAAATTCATTCTGCAGGACCTAGCGTGTCAATATTTTGAGGCCTTGAGCACCTCTAAACCACAAACCTCAACACTGCCAGGCTTTCAGAGACATCTTTTTTTCAGCCTCTTCTTGTCATGGCTTCTTCTCAGACATCCAGAAGTTGACATCATGAAAATATTAAATGTCACTCAGCAGGAAGGGAGAAAAATGGCTCACAGTATAGAACGGTAAAAACAAACAAATTATTCAAAAGTTCCCTAGAGTTTAAAGAAGGTAACAATGGGAAAGACAATCATAGAGTCATTTAGAGGTTCCTAGAAATTCACTGTGTGCACAATACTCCTACTCAATATAAGAACCAGGGATTTTAAAAAGAAAAAGAATGATAAAGAAGCAGAAAGTGAAGGAGGGAAAAGGGAAGAGAAAGAGAAGAGGGGCATGAAATTTAAAAAGGGGGAAAGGAACAAAAGGAAGAGGAAGGGGATAAGAAATCTTGATATAAACATCAAATTTATTTTAATTTTCTAATAAAAAGAAAGGAGATCCTTCCAGTTCTGAATCCTATGATCTGTAAGTAGAGATAAAAGGAGATGAGACTACTTTGTTAATGAGTAATTAAAATCCTTATTCAGTGACATAGTGGGGAAACTGGAAATGGCTACAGATTACATGTATCTTTCCAGTCCTATATTCACACATACACATAGAGGACCCTATACTTCTGTATGGAGAGGAAGAAAGAGAGAGGAAACTCTGCATATGAATGAGGCTAGCTGAATTTTTCAGTTTACTTGATTTGAGTCTCTTCACCTTATCCCTTCTCCTTTTTTTTTTTTTAACCTTTTCCTTTACTGAACTACTCCCCCTCTTCCAACTCCTTCTCTTGACTCTAATACCAGTGTTGTTGTTTGTCCTTCCTTCTTGAAGAGGACTGTGACTTCAGGAAGGTGATACTATTGTTGAGCTCAGAGAACCATAAGATGTAGAGATTAGGGGTGCTCGAGACCCCAAAATACCAACATGCTGGGTCCAGCCAAATAAATTCTACTCACATCTTCTCTCAACCAAAGGAAAACAAAGTTTATTAGAGATTCACCATAATGGGTAGACTTTTTTTTTTTTTTTGCCTTTTGGAAGGCAATTGGGGTTAAGTAACTTGCCCAAGGTTACATGGCAATGGGTAGACTCTTAAGGAACCTCGGTATTGGACAAGCGGACCAGAATCATCTGACACAGAGTGAGTCTGCAGTAGATCATTCTCCAGCTTTCTTTTCTCATGGAGGCAAGATGGGGTCTTATATACAGAAAGGTTGTGGGAGGAATCTAGGAGTGGTCTAGAGGAGGAGTTTGGGGAGGGTCTTCAGGAGGAGTCAAATCAGGTCATACTCCAGTAATGAGATTAAGGGTGGGAAGTAGCTAGAGCTATCAGAAGATGACAGACAATGGAAGGCTAGGCTAGTTTAAGGGTATAACAGATTTGGGTATAGATATTTTAGGAAGATCAAGGGTGGGGGCTAGCTGGACAAAGGAGGGCTAGGCTAGTAACAAAGATTTGGGACAAGCTATAATGAAAGGCTTATGGCCTCAGGCAAATGCCTCATCAAATTGGAAGATTCAATCAGAGTTCAAGGGGGTTCCCAGAGTCTGTACCTCATCACTGTGACTTGCAAGTGATTTGGATTTAAGTGAGAGAGGACTGTGCAAAGTCACCAGCCTTAATCTTCTCCTCCAGAACCAACCACCTAAGTCCAGTGGTAAGATTTAAATCAGGACGCCTGGAGATGACCCCAGATACAGCAGGAGACCTTGGTCTTTTTTTTTTTTAAAGCAATTGGGGTTAAGTAACTTGCTCAAGGTTACACGGCCAGTTATTTTTGTGTGTGTGCCAATTATCTGAGACCGGATGAGACCTTGGTCTTTTTAAACTAAGCTCTTTCCCAGGTCTCAGTTTGTCTGAGGCAATGCCTATTCAGTGACTAAAGGTTGGTAAGAAATGAGTCAGAGAATGGCCTCTTTTACCTAGTTAAAAAAAAATTAATCTGAGAGGAGAAGGCCCTCAGGGTTACTGGTCAAAACAGAAACAATTGCTATTTACACTCACTATGAGACATAAAAACCCAAACAATGTTGGCCAATCAGTGAGAGCCAGAGTGATTTAAGTTTAAGTCTTGGTCAAGTAGCTCTATTCAAATCAGCTTATTTCTTGAATACCAGAGTGATAAGCAAGATAAAATAACTTATGAAAGATGTTTATAAACCTTTTGTTTTTGTTTTTTTAGTTTTAGCCTTTTTGTTTTAGAAACCCCTGAGATAAATGTCAAATTATGTAATAATATTGATAGTAACATGGTCTGAAATCTACCCTTCTTTTCCCATCACTGTCATTTAGCCAACATTACTGGGGCACCAATTTTTTTCAAAAAAATTTTTATTGATATCTTTCATTTCTATAACATTTATTTGTCCCAAGTCAAACTTCTTCCCTCCCTCCCCCTCTCAGTTTCAACTGACTTGTTCTTTCCATTTTTTTTGTTGAAGTTATTGTGTACTGTTTTTCTCTGTCTGGACCAGTTCACTGATGTGGTGGAGCTTGTGGTACAGTGGGGATGGAATTCTCCTCACAATGCCAAGGCAGAAAATAGTGCTTTTGGTCACTCACAGACCAGAGCACAGGCCAGGAGGGGTGTAAATACCTCTCTTTTCATCATACCACCTTAGAAAAACTGAAAATGTACTGGTCCCTGGAAGTAACTCGGAAAACAGCTACACAAAACCCCTGAAGCTTGGGACAATACACCACCACCCACACACACTCGAAGCAGAATCCTACCTTAACAAAGAGTTATAATGTTAAGTAATTGGCTGGAAAAATGAGCAAACTGTTAAAAAAAAAACTCAGATTATAGAATCTTTGGTGACAAAGAAGATCAAAGCATACAATCAGAAGAAGACAACAAAGTCCAAGCCCTACATCCAAAGCCTCTGAGAAAAATTTGAATTGGCCATGGAAGAGCTCAAAAAGGATTTTGAAAATCAAGTAAAAGAAGTAGAGGGAAAATTGGGAAGAGAAATGAGAGTGATGCAAGAAAATCATGAAAAATGAGTCAACAGCTTTTAAAGGAGAACCAAAAAAGTACTGAAGAAAATAACACCTTAAAAAATAGGCTAACCCAAATGACAAAAGAGGTCCAATAAGTCAATGAGGAGAAGAATGTCTTAAAAATCAAAACTGGTCAAATGGAAAAGGAAGTCCAAAAGCTCACTGAAGAAAATAATTCCTTAAAAATAAGAATGGAGTAAACAGAAGCTAATGACTTTATGAGAAATCAGGAAATTATAAAACAGATCCAAAATAATGAAAACATAGAAGACAATGTGAAATGTCTCATTAGGAAAACAACTGTCCTGGAAAATAGATCCAAGAGAGATAATTTTAAAATTACTGGACTACCTGAAAGCCATGAAAGAGCTACATTCCAAAGAAAGAGCCTAGATATCATCTTTCAAGAAATTGTCAAGGAAAACTGCCCTAATATTTGTATCAACAATGCAATATTCACAATGCCTACGGCAACTATAAATATGCTGATGTGGTTATTAATCTCAAAATATACCAGGCTCTCTACATGGGGGATAAAACTAAGAATCATCTACCCAGCAAAACTGAGTTAATCTTTCAGGGAGAAAAATAGACATTCAATGAAATAGAGAACTTTCAAGCATTATTAATGAAAATACTAGAACTGAATAGAAAATTTATTTTCAAATACAAGACTTAAGAGAAACATGAAAGGTAAACAGGGAAGAGAAATCATAAGGGACTTATTACAATTGAACTTTTTGTATTCCTACATGGAAAGATAATTGTAACTCATGAGACCTTTCTCAGTATTAGGGGTAGCTGAAGGGAGGGCACAGGGTAAGTTGAATATGAAGGGATGATATCTAAAAAATAAAATTAAGGGGTGAGAGAGGAATCTACTGGAGGAAGGAGAAAGGGAGAGGAAGAATGGGGTAAATTATCTCACATAAAAGAGGCAAAAAATAAACTTTTGCAGTGGAGGGGAAGAGAGGGAAGGTGAAAGGCAATGAGTGAACATCCACAAATCATCAGATTTGACTTGAGGAGGAAATAACATAGTCACTTAATTGGGTATGGAAATCTATCTTACCCTACCTGAAAGTAGTGGGGAAGGGGATAAAAGAGGAGGGGATAATGGAAGGAAAAGCAAATGGGGACGGGGGGTAATCAGAAGCAAACACTTTTTAGGAGGGAAGGGTCAAAAGAGAGAATAGAATAAATGGGGGGTGGAATAGAATGGAGGGAAATATAGTTAGTCTTTCACAGCATGACTATTATGGAGGTGTTTTGCATGACTGCACATGTATAGCCTATATCAAATTGCTTGCCTTCTCAAAAAGGGTAGGTAGCAAGGGAGGAAGGGAGAGAATGTGGAACTCAAAGTTTAAAAAAAATGTTTAAAATTGTTTTTACATGCTACTGGGAAATAAGATTTAGAACCTATTTTGCCATATAGGAAAATAGAAGGGAAGGGGATAAGAGAAAGGGGAAGGGGTTGTTAGAAGGGAGAGCAGATTGGGGAAAGGGGAAATCAGAATGCACATCTTGGGGTGGGGGGAGGAGAGAGAGGGGGAGAAAATTTGGAACTCAAAATCTTGTAGAAGTGAATGTTGAAAACTAAAAATAAATTAATAAAAAAATATTAAGAAATTAAAAATATAGGGGTAGCTAGGTGGCGTAGTGAGTAAAGCGCTGGCCCCAGAGTCAGGAGGACCCAAGTTCAGTTCCAGTCTCAGATACTTAACACCCACACAAAAAAAATAGCCATGTAACCTTGGGCAAGTTACTTAACCCCAATTGCCCTCCAAAAAGCAAAAGAAAAAGAAAAGAAATTAAAAATATTCTGTAATTTATTTTCTTTTAAAAATAATTGTATTGATAGATAATGTTTTATAATATGAAATTCCCCTCCCACTTTATCTTTCCTTTTCCATCACCTGTAAAAGACATCCAATATGACAAAGAACATTTTTTTTCCTTTTGGAGGGCAATTGGGGTTAAGTAATTTGCCCAAGGTTACATAGCTAGTTTTTTTTGTGTGGGTGTTAAGTGGCTGAGGCCGGAACCGAACTTGGGTCCTCCTGACTCCAGGGCCAGCACTTTACTCACTGCACCACCTAGCCACCCCTGACAAAGAAGATTTTTAAAAGAAAGAAGAAAACAGTCAGTAAAACATCAATAAATTAGAAAAAAATCTGAAAGTATATGCAATATTCCTCACCTGTAGACCTACCATCCCTGCAAAGCAATGAGGGAAAGTGTCTCATCATACCTCTTCTACAGGGCCAAGCTTGTTCTTTGTAAATTTGGACACTCATTTTCAATCATTTTGTGGTTGCTGTGTCTATAAGACATCACCCTCGTGATATCATAAGTCCTCTTTGAAAGATGAAGGATGACCAGCAACAACTTGTTCTTATAGAATCAGGGGAACAATGTTCTGTGATGGCAGAAGCTGGTGAGAATACTACTTCACCTGTGCAATATATGTGGTCCAGATTGTCCCTTGGCCAGGCACCTGCCCCTTTGTTACTTTGGTCTCTGAACAATGCTGGCAAATTCTACAGTGTGTGGTCCCTTGGCTTTTGCCAACTGAATGGAGACTTCTCTATTCCTGTCAGATATCAGCATCCCAAAGCATAGGAGTACTTCCCAGTACAGGGTAAGGAGTCTGTCCTGCTGACATAAGCATGAAAGTACTTTGTGGTCAGACCCTCTGTAGTCCAAATCCACAGGAGCATATGACAGGATTTGAAGTAACTGAACCGTGTCTTACAGTAGAGCTTATACAGAAGGCTTTTTTGGAAACCTTTCAATTTTTAAAAGATCACTCATATTGCCAAGCCCTGAATAGGAGCTTAAAAGGCTGAGTTGCTTAGTGAATAAAGTCAGGAAGCAAATATTTATTAAATGTTTGCTATGTGCCAGGCAATGTGCTAAGTGGTAGAAATACAAATACAAGCAAAAATTAGATCCCTGCCCTCTTTCTAATAGGGAAAGATGATCCCAAAAAGGAAGCTAGGGAAGCTGGGTGCTGCATGGATAGAGCAGCAGCCCTGGAGTCAGGAGGACCTGAGTTCAACTTCAGTCTCAGTTTGCCCCAAACTGAGTGTTCTCTCGCCTTCTCTTTTCTCCTCCCTTTTGTGTGTTGTCTTCCCCCACTAAAATGTAAGTGCCTTGAGGACAGGAACTCTCTCTCTTTTTGCTACTATTTGCTTCCCCAATACTTAGCACAGTGCCCAGCACGTGTAGTAAATAATTAATAAATGTATGATTTTTCCTTCCTTCCTTCTTTCCTTCCTTCTTCTTTCCTTCTTTTTTTCCTTCCTTCCTTCCTCCTGCAGGTCATTAAGGAATCCTAGCTTCTTACTCAACAAGCATTTATTATGTGTTTACCATGTACTAAATGCTGAGATGCAAAGAAAGGCAAAAACGAACTTTGTCCTCAAGGAATTCATTCTGACAGAAGAAACAACATGTAAATAGTAGGCACAAACAAGATATATGTAGGATTAATTGGAGGTAATTTTAGAGGGAAAGAACAGGCTTTAAAGGGAGCTAAGAAAGGTTTCTTGAAGAAGTTGGGATTTTTGCTGAGATTTAAAGGGAGCCAGACAAACAAGAGGGCGGAGGGGAGGAAGGAACATTCCAGTTATAGGGAAGAGTCCGTGATAATGCACAGGGTCAGGAAATGGAGAATCATGTGTTTGGAACAGCAAGAAGGTCAATGTTACTGTATTATAGCATATGTGCAGGGGAGGAAATTATAGCTAGACTGGAAAGGTAGGAAGGGATCAGATTATTAAGAGCTTTAAAAGCCAGAGGGTCACACAGCCAGTATATATACAGGGCCAGATTTAGACCTGTCATTCTGACTCCAAGGCTGGCCATCTATGCATATCAATGTAAAAGAACATTAGTGAAGTCAGTTAAGCTTGTCAGTCAGCAAATATGTATTTAGCCATATGCCAGGCCCTGTAAGAAGCACTGGGGATACAAAGTAAGGTAAAAAAAACAGTCTCTACCCTCAGGGAACTCACATTCTTGTGAATGAGACAGCATGTGAATAAGTAATGACATGGAAGATAAGTAGTTTCAGGTCATTTGAAAGAGGAAGGTATTAGCATGTGGGGGATCAGGAAAGGTCTCTTAAAGAAAGTGGGATATGAGCTAGGGGAGCCAGGAGGTAGAGGTGATGGGGCAGAGAATCTAAAGGTGTATCTCTCTCCAAAAAGTCAATACTTCCCTCCTTAAATCCAATCTCTTTTCTTCATCATGCTCCTACGAGAATCATCTTATTGTCACATAGTGGTAACCCTGGGTTTTAGAAAGCTACACCAAGTGGAATGTAGTCTGGTTAAGCTTAAGCTTTGCTTAAGCAAATATAGACCCAATGACAGACACTATATCTGTCATCAAAAGATAATACATCTAGAGGCAGAAAGGAATTCAAAGGCCATTGAGTCCAACACCTTCATTTTATATTTAAAGAAATTAAGACCCAGAGAGATAAGTGACTTAACCAAGGTCACGCAGGCACTAAACATTAAAGATAAGATTTTAATCTAGGTGATCTGTCTCTAAAGTTAGTATATTTTCCACCATCCTATGCAACCTCCCTAGGACCATCCTAGGAAAGGCTTAAAACCAGTTTGGCAAAAGGATGATGAAGGGGGAGGGTGTTTGGTTTTGTTTGTTTGTTTTTTGCTACAGCAACTCTCAGTGACCATCTGCTAAGCTGGAGAAAGACTGCCCACGTTGACACAATTTGAATTCCTTTAAGTATTGAAATCTATTTTTTTAAACTTCACCAGAATACAATAATTAGTCTCTAAGTATCATTCTTTCATTGCTTATCTATTTGCCATATTTCCCTGAAAGTAAGAATTATTTGATATGAAGCATTCATTAAAGAAGAACAAGGTTTCCATTTCTCTGGAAATTCTACTAAGGCCCTTTGGACCTAACATAATAGGCACTTATTCAATGTTACTGATTACCCTGGACCCAGGACAGTAATGACCCCAGCAATTCTCAGGTTGATGTAATTGTCCTCAGCCTTAACCTTTCAGATTGTTCAGATGCTGACCAAGCAGATTGCACTTCATCTCACTTTCTCCACTTTTTATCACCCTCAAGAATTACCAGAGGAAGGAGGAAAGAAAACACTTTGTCCTTGAACTAATTGTCCCAAAAGAGAATTGAGTTTATTGCCTTATAGAGTGAGTTCATGCCTGATCTTTTCTGAGAAATATTCCATCAAAATATTATCTTTCCAAATGATATTCCATTTCCAAAGCATAAACAATGAGATGTGCAACTTTGATATCTGGGGTATAGAGCGTTTAGTTTGGACTTCAAACAAACTTCATATTTCCAAGTCCCTAGAAAGAAGAAAAAAAGAAAGACATTTCAAAACTTATTTCATTTCAATTCAGTTTGCTGTTGTTGTTTTTAACTTTCTCTTCTTTCACTTTATTTTATTTTTTTTAAAGCAATTGGGGTTAAGTAACTTGCTCAAGGTTACGAGGCCAGTTATTTCTGGGTGTGGTGCTAAGTATCTGAGCCTGGATTTGATCCCCAGGTTATCCCGACACTGGGGCCTGTGCTCTTACTTGCTGAGCCACCTGGCCTCCCCTACTCTTCTTTCACTTTAGAATAGGGGCATCTTCAGTATCAAGAGTTTTAAACAAGTCCAATCTTTCAAAGAGGTCTACGATATGAACTGAGAGGCACCAAAAAGATCTCTCCTCCCAAAGATATTTCCATGATCTCTATGAGGAGGTGAAGGAAGAAAAGGAGAAGAAAAAGGAAACAAAGAAGAAGAAGAGGAGGAGAAGAAGAAGAAAAAGAAGGAAGAAAAGGAGGAGGAGAAGGAAAAATAAAAGGAGAAAAGTGTTATGAAAACCAAGAGAACAGAGATTATCCAGGAAAAGAGGTTTACCAAAAGTATCAGTCCTGTAGAGTTGGAGAAGGATATGGATTGAGAAAAGGTCATTGCAGTTGATAATTAAGAAATCACTCATTATTTTGAAGACTTTCAGGTGGGTGATGTGGTTGGAAACCAGATTGCAAGGGATTAACAAATTAATGAGAGAAGAACATATGGAGGATGAGGAGAAAAGGTTTCTTTTTCTTGGACTTCTATTGTGAAAGGGAGGAGAGATATAGGTCAATAGCTTAAGAGAATGGTCAGGTCAATTGGGAATTTTTAAGGATGGGTAAGACCTAGACATGTTTATAGGGTATTGGAAATGAAACAGTAGACAAAGAAAGATGGAAAATTAGAGCAACAGAGGGGATGATAATAGAATCAAGCTGTAAGAGGAGACAGGAAAGGATGGGATCTAGGGTGAAAATAGAGGAATTGTTATCCTCTCTACAGAGTAAAGAAGGGCCACCACTTCACTATAGACTAGATTAAAGGAAGAAAATGGGAAATGTTTTCAAGGGATTTCAAGTTGTACAATAGGGAGTTAGTTAACAGCTGAGTACTAAACTCAGTTGTTTCTCTGCTACTGGAGAAGTTTAAGCACTGCTAGCACTAATATTTTTTTTCTTTTTTAAATTTATTTTTAATATTCATTTTGAAAAATGTTTAGTTCCAAATTCTCCCCCTCCCACCAGCCCCTCCCCTACACATTGAGAAGGCAAGCAACATGATACCAGTTATACATGTGAAGTCATGACACTATCTAAATTACAGTACACTATAAACTTTGGTGCTCTGGAACAAAGCCCTGATTGTATTCCCAGAGCTACTGCTCTGGAGCTGAGGACAGAATGTTAGAATGGGATATTGGAGGTTTCTTATTCTGTCCCTAACTGTGCAGCTTAAATCTCAGCATCTGTACTCTGTATTATTAATGGCAAAATGTGGATTCCAATGTTCAAATAATGTTTAGAACCTCCTCTATTTCCCTGACTTGTATTTAGGATTGATCCAGTAGAACAGCTAGCTGGGGACAGTTGTATGGTTGGGAAGTCAAAAGCACCTTAATCTCATACTAATAATTCTGAAGAGAAGGAGATTCATTTTTTTTAGACTATTCCCAGCTCCTTTTAAAAGCTTCTCAAATTTAAAGCCATTCAGTCTACTGTTCTGGGAAATAAGGTCTCTACAAGTTTACAAAAGTATTGCCAGACCTGTATACATCCATGTTCATTGTCATGGAAATTATTTGAGTACCAGAGATAATCATGAAACATGCATATCAGTCAAAATATAATTACCTTGAATATAGGCTCCTTGAACAACAGAATTATTTTTTCATTTTCATATCTGTATCCTTAGTTTCCCTAGCACACTTCCTTGCACATGGTGGACACTTAATAATTGCTTATGGGACTGAATCCATCTATTGCCCTTTTCTGGGAACGGGATGATTTTGTGGTTTTGAGAAGCATTTCTAAAGTTATTCTCTCTAAAATCATTCTAGTGATAACTAAGAATTAAATCTGTCCTACCCAGAATTATTTCTCCCCTGAATCATTGCCAAAGGATGAGGATCATGGATTTAAAGTTGGGAGGGAGCATGGAAGGCATATAATACAACCCACTAAGGTTAAGATGGGACAACTAAGACCTGGAAAGGTTTAAGTGACTTGCCCAAGGTTGTCCATGTTAGCAGACACAGAATTTGAACTCAGGTCTTCTGGCTACAAATCCATCATTTTTTACATGCTCCCTCTCTGCAAAGTACATCTTTTTGTTGTTGTTCAGTAGTTTCAGTCATGTCTGACTCTTTTTGACCCATTTCGGGTTTTCTTGGCAAAAATACTGGAGTGTTTTGCCTTTTCCTTCTCCAGTTCATTTTACACATGAGGAAACTGAAGCAAACAGGGTTAAGTGATTTGCCCAGGGTCACACAACTATTAAGTGTCTGAGGCTGAATTTGAACTCGAGAAGAGGAAGATGAGTTTTCCTGACTACAGGCCCAGCATTCTATCCACTCTGACACCTAGCTGCCCAAAAAAGTACATCTTTAGAGAAATATGATTTCAAAACAAGAGAATTAAAAAGAAATAGTGTCTGAAAATAAAACAAAATTTAATTTTAAAAGAATGGTAGTATCATCACAGAGGTATTTGGAGCACAGGAAACATCACACTCATTAGGAAGTTGTTGGATTTGGAAAGAAAGGTGGCTCTGGAATCAGAGATCCTTGGCTTGAACCCTACCTCTGACACCCACCAACTATGTGATCTTGGGTAATTTATTTAACCACTGTGAGCCTTAGTTTTCTCATCTATAAAAACATAGCTCTAGATCTATAATTTTACGTATTAAGGTGTGTGCCCTAATGTAGGTTATATATACCCATTTGGATTGTCTAAATGTTATTTGTGGGTGGCACTGATAAATATCTCTGAAATTTTATCTGTTCTCCGAGGGAGACTGCAATTCCTGACTTAAAAAGATCAGAAGAAAAACTTCAGGGTTTGTTACTCTGTTAATCTCTAAAAGGGCTACTAGGTGAGAATTACATCTATAGACCCCTCTACATATTGCTGATCTGTAGGCACAATTTTGTTTGAAAAAAAAAAAAAGCTGTTTTCCTGACCACTATCCATTGAAGGGGGAAGGAATGCTCCAAACTTACCTTCATGGACTTGTCTCCTTTCTGCCAAACTCTGATTATACAAAGGACCATCACAAGCAATGAATAGCAAGCAAACTCATTTATCCAAGCAGATAGCAAGAGAAATTGGGGGATTTATATAGATTAGAATATAGCAGTAAACTCACAAGTGAATGAGTTCTTTAGATGGGAGTAAAATGAGATCTTTCAGTTCAGACTAGAGAGAGGCCCTAGTATCACCTAAGAGAAAATTCCCTGAAGTCTCTAAGGAGGCAAACTGAAAATTGGGAGTTGTTCCTGTCCTTCCCCTGTATGTCTGCTGCTTCCAAAGTCTCTCTCCTCATGCCTGGAATTCATCCTCAAGAGAGTCTAGAACATGTGTCCTCTCCCAAGCTAGAATATCTGTCCTCTCCAAAACTCTGACATAAACTTTGCCCCTCACTCTAATACACAGCTTCCTGTCAGCATTCTCTCCACCAATTAGCAGAGTCCCAGGCAAAATGCCCAAGGCTTCGAATAAACTTGGGTTACATATGTAAGTTATCAGTCAGTAGAGATTTATTAAGTATCTACTATGTATCAAGCAATACAATAGATGTATCAGATACAAAGACAAAAATGACACAGTCCTTTGCCCTCAAAGAGCATGTATTCTATGCAGAGAGACAACATGTGTACATAAGTATACATATAAATGTAATAGGGGGTAAACAGCAGGACCCATTGGTTTTCTTTGGCTAGAGTACACCCCATGAAGTATGAAGTCTGTGCCAGGCCACTTCTTGGGAAATGCACTTATTTCTGAAGGGTTTATCACTTTAAGATGACCTAGGTAGTACCTTGGACACCTACCCAATGATGGTTGAACAGGGAAAGGGAGGCTGAGTGAAAGCTTCATCAAAAAAAATTGGCCACTAAGCCAAGAGGAATAACCAACTCATTAGATCTTAAAAGAAGTGACTCTGGGGATGGCTAGGTGGCACAGTGGATAGAGCACCGACCCTGGAGTCAGGAGGACCTGAGTTCAAATCTGGCCTCAGACACTTAACACACACACACATACACACACACACACACAAAAGACTAGCTGTGTGACCTTGGGCAAGTCACTTAACCCCAATTGCCCTTCAAAATAAAAAGAAAAAAAAAGTGACCGCTCTCTGCCTTGATCTCTCTCTTTCCTTCTGACAATGATATTAGGTTCTTCAAGACCCTTCCTCTGACAGGGGAAGGAAGGACCTCTGAAAAAAACTCACCCAGCAGCATGGGACAAATGAAAGTTAAAACATATGTCTTGGGGCGGCCAGGTAGCACAGCAAGTAAGAGCACCGGCTCCAGTGTTGGGATGACCTGGAGATCGAATCTTGGGCTCAGACACTTAGCACCCACCCAGAAACACCTGGCCATGTAACCTTGAGCAAGTTACTTAACTCCAATTGCTTAGGGGCAGCCAGGTGGCTCAGCAGGTAAGAGCACTGGCCCCAGTGTCAGGATGACCTGGATCAAATCCGGGCTCAGATACTCAACACCACACTCAGAAATAACTGGCCGTGTAACCTTGAGCAAGTTACTTAACCCTGATTTTTTTATATATATATATATATATATATATATATATATATATATATATATATATATATATATGTCTTGCCTAGGCAAGCCTGAGCTTTGGTCTTGGGTTACCTCTTCTGTTATGGTTTTGTGTGTGTGTGTGTGTGTTTTTTTTTCTAAGTATATATGATTGAAGAGGATGTTTCCAGCTTGGGAGACAACCTTATGAATTTAAGAGTCTTGGAGTTCCTGAATCCTAGCTCCTGGGAGATCTCTTGTGCAAGAGGCCTGGGACCACAGAAAGAAACTGTAGGGGAAGAGAAGATTCTAGGAATAAAGGCACCCAGAGTTGTATTTTTGAACAGTAACATAGACAGCCCAGGGAATCTGAAGGCCAGAGAGTTGGTCTCTTGTGAAATAGAATGACCACCATCTTCTGGGAGTCAAGGAGAACTAAATACAGTCAAGATGATGAAAGCACTGCCATAGTGGGAAGCAGCAACCAACATTGCCTTTAGGGAATGGAATAGATTTATAGGTGGTGGGATATGAAGTCAAAGAATGCAGGAAAGAGAAAGGGACCTTGATAGGAAGCAGCCACCAGTAGCAACTACAGAAGCAGCCAGAGAGGTAAGCATTAGGAAAAACGGTACTATACTGAAGGACAGAGGAGCCTCAGACAGGATCATCAAAGTTGTGAGAAATGCTTGTTTCTCTTTAATTTTAATAACTAATTGTTGTACTAGGACCAAAGTTTTTCCCCTTTTCTACTTCCTCATCCAGAAACCAACCAGTATGGGCAATCTCTCTTTAAGATTTGCCCAGGCCAAGATCTAATCATATAGTGAAAGAAATTCTAAATTTAGGTTAATGGGCACACTCCTGCTCATTGTTGTTTATTCAGACATGTCTGGGAAAATGTGAATCTCCCTTTTTGTCAGACAAGTGATGTGGAAATTGATAAGTCTCTCTGACCACGATCTGGGTGACCCAAGTCACATACCCCAAGACTCTCATTTTAACATAGCTCACCCTTTCATTATAATATGAATTTTCTCATTAATTGTTAACCAGAGTTGATTGCCACCCTGAGGAACACCTGCTCTTCCAAGGGTATATAAACTGTGAGCCCACCGCCATAAAGAGTCTTTGGTCTAAGAGAGATGACCAAATGACCATCCTTCTAGTAACAAACATGCTGGTCTTATTAATAAAATGATTAAATTAACCAGAAACTATGTATCTTGGAAATTTTTTAAACATCAGAAGATCAACCTGTAATGGTAATGTAATTTTCAATTTGAAGATCCCTTTGTGTTGGCAAAAGTAGCAGGTACTTAACACTTAGTAACTGATCAAGCCTCTAATTGGGGGAACAGAAGGTATGACTTCCTGTCTCCTAGTAACTGATGTAAAAGGAAGGGGTTGGCAGAAGGAAGTGAAGTAGGTAATACTGTGTATGTAAGAAAAGCCCCAGAGAGGCACAGTCAAAATTTCCTTAAGACCTAGATCTGGTGGCAGAACAGCTACGGAAGAATGGAGAACTGAGTCCTGAAAACTTGTGGTGGTGGAGCTTCTTATGAATAGGATCCCAGGAGCCCAGAGCCCAGAGCCAGGAGCCCAGGAGCCCAGGAGCAGGAGCCAGGAGCCCAGGTGACTGAAGCATGACCAGGATGCTGAGACTTTGTTTGTTTGTGGCTTGGTTGAGCCTTGAATTCCTTAGAGCAGAAATGGTGAAAGAGCTGACATGGACCAGACCCCGTGAACACCAGTGTGGAGCAGGACCTCCCCAGAGAGCTCGTCAAGGAACTGGGAGCTGTCTGCCATTGAACCCAGGTGACAGTCTGTTGAATCTAGGTAGAATCTGGGACTCTGTACAGGGAATCTGAGAATAGGCCCCAAGCCAAGATGAAAAGACTTCTCTGATACTTAGTAAGACTTTGCTGAATAAGTGACTGATTGTACTTTGAGTACTTTGACTATTGTTACTGATTAGTGATTGATTGAGTTAAGACTTTGCCCCAAGAGTGGAAGACTTTGATTGTGCACTTTGATACTACTGATAAGTGACTTATTGAATTAACTTGAGTGACTATTTTACTTTGAGACTATGTTGTGAATATCATATTGTGATTTTCTGTGATAAGTTGAAATATGGTGAATGCTGTATTTTCAATTATCCTGTACCTTGATTTTCCATGGATGTTTTGCTTTTGTTATGACACAGAGTGATCACTATTCTGAGTAATCAGAACCTTTTTTTTAAAAAGCTGCTCACAGTAGCAGTTCTTCTGGAAAGCTTCTGTGAATGGCATTACAAAACCCTTGGGTACCCCTTTTTGGACCTCTGTCCAGGCTAGTACTATAAATGACAGAGATCAAATAGGCCTCTGGAGGAAGGGTTGCTGACATGGCATTATTATTTCTAGAGGTGCTTGTATAACTTCTATTTGTTTCTCTTAGCCTCTAAATAAATCTGTTGGAGTTTTGAACCTTGTTAGCCCAAGTGCTCATAGGGGAAGTAGGTAACTACAACTCTCACGAGAAAGATAGTTGTCAGATTATCTTTGTGGGGACAAGAAGAAAAATAAATTAATGAAAAATCCATAAGTGTACTGGGTTCTTCATGTCTAAAGGTATTTTTTTTTTGCTTTTTGGAGGGCAATTGGGGTTAAGTAACTTGCCCAAGGTCACACAATTAGTTTGTGTGTGAGTGTGTGTGTGTGTGTGTGTGTGTAAGTGTCTGAGGCTGGATCCGAACTCAGGTCCTCCTGACTCCAGGGCCAGCATTCTACTCACTGCGCCACCTAGCTGCCCCATCCAAAGAATATTTTATACAGGGGTTATAAATCACAGATCCTGTTAAATGGATCAAAAGAACAAGTTTAGTTTAGGTCCATCCTTCTTTGTTCTCATAAATAAGTCTCTCTGAAGGAGTGTGTTGGTCCAATAGAAAGAGTACTGCCCTTAGTGAGAAGATGGTGAGGTCAAGAGCTCTTCGACTTACTAGATGTGTGACCTTGTATAAATCAATTAACTCTTCTGAGTCTCAATTTTTTCATCTCTAAAATTTTTTTAAAGCACTTACTTCCCATTATGAGAATCAAAAGAGATGGCAGATATGAAGTATTTTATTACTATAAAAGGTCTAAGCACATACGAGTTACTATTATTTATTCTACAAAAATAAATGAAACTGTTTTTTTCTCTAAGTGATTGCTCTCTTCCAAATGCTTAGAGTTTTGGTTTTGGTTTTCTGTTAGTTTGCTTTTATTTTTGGAGAGCAATTGGGGTTAAGTGATTTGCCCAAGGTCACACAGCTAGTTTTTGTGTTAAGTGTCTGAGGCTGGATTTGAACTCAGGTCCTCCTGACTCCAGGGTCAGTGCTCTATTCACTGTGCCACCTAGCCACCCCAAATGCTTATTTGTTTTTCAAAACAAATGGTATTGGAACCTACAAGGTAACTGTGAAAATGTACAAATTTTATTATTGTAATTGAAGAAGTAATAACAGCCTGAGTTAAGAGAAGAAAAAAAAAAAGACATCAGGAAAACAACACCCCAGAGAAATTCTAGAAATAACCAGCCTTTCTTAATATTAGAAGAAGAAAAAATAGTGAAAAGCTGAAAATTAAAATGGGAAAGTAATAAATAGATCAGAATGGATGTGGAGGATATTTGAAATAGAAGTAAGAATTAGTGACTTCTTCCTCCCACAGTCTCAGTGACTGATGTGATGACTTGAAAGGTTTGATTTTGCTAGCATAGTCAGAATTTCTGTGACTCTTCCCTCTTCCAGACCCTTGGGAAATGAGGGGCAATGAAGAGGAAGCTAGGTCCTCAGGTCCCAATACCCTGGATCTTCCTCAGGGCTTCCTTGTTCATAAGCTCTGGGTTGTGGATAGAAAGTTTTTCAAAAATCTACTAAATTCAGAAGAGCTAAGCAGGTGGTCCTGAGGGGACCAACTCAAGTCATGTGGTGGACTAAAAATAATTCAATTTTATACCAAAGTCCCTTTACCCTGAGTGTAACAGATATTGGCAGTAGATGGATCAAGTCTAGGAGCTGAGGATAAAAAGGAAGCCAGAGGTTAGAAAGGCAGGATACAGGTAAAAGGACAAATCATTTTTCACAGTTTATGAGTTCACACTGAAAAGCAACCCAACTCGAATTAATTGCAACATCCAATCTTGGTCCCAAAGAACAGATGATGAAACATATTTCCTTTCCCCTAGTAGGGAAGTGGGAGGCTTCAGGTGCAGAATGCTATACAGGCATACCTCAGAGACATTGTGGGTTCATTTCCAGGTCACTGTAATAAAGCAAATATCACCAAAAAATGAGTCACATGAATTTTTTTGTTTCCCAGTGCATATGAAAGTTATGTTTATCTTATACTGTAGTCTACTGTAGTGTGCAACAGTATGTCAAAAAATATACATATATCATTTTAAAATGTTTTATTACTTAAAAAATGCTACCATAGGGGCAGCTAGATGGCTCAGTGAGTAAGAGCGCTGGCCCCGGAGTCAGGAGGACCCGGGATCGGTTCTGGCCTCAGATACTTAACAGCCACACACAAAAAAACTGGTCTTGTAACCTTGGGCAAGTTACTTAACCCAAATTGCTTTAAAAAAATGCTACCATAATCTGAAGCATCAGGGAGTCATGATCTTTTTTCTGGCAGAAGGTCTTGCCTCGATGTTGAAGACTGATCACTTTTTGCTAAAGGTTGGGGTGGCTGTGATAATTTCTTAAAATAAGACAACAATGAAGTTTACCACAATCAATAGACTCTTCCTTTCACTTTAACACTTGGAGGCTATTGTAGGATTATTAATTGGCCTAATTTCAATATTGTTGTATCTCAGGGAATAGGGAGACCCAAGAAGAGGAAGACAGGGAATAGCCAGTTGGTGGAACAGTCAAAATAACACATAATTTATAGACTGTCTCCCAGGTTATATGGCCACAGTTTGTAGCACCCCCAAAGAATTACAATAGGAACCTCGAAGATCACTGATCACAGATCAGCATAACAGATATAATAATAATGAAAAAGTGAAATATTGCAGGAGTTACCAAAATGTGACACAGAGATGCAATGTGAGCACATACTGTTGGAAAATGACACTGATAGACTTACTCAACACAGGATTGCCACAAACCTTCAATTTGTTTTTAAAAAATGCATTATTTGTAAAGTGCAATAAAATAAGCTATACCTGTATACGCTGTCATCTTGTCAGGTGGTTTTGGCCTTTTTTTTCTTTGTAACAAGAGAGAGTTCAGTGGGATGACAAGAGGGGCCATATCAAAAAATAACTATGATGTAAAACCAAAATGCATCAATAAACCTTTTATTTTTTAAGTTTTGGGGATTTAAGAAGACTTTTGGTAGATTGGGGAACTGATTCCTTAATATACAGCATAATCCTTTCAGAGCAGCTTTCAGAGCAATTATTGTGGAGTACTTTCCTCATCCTTATAATCACAGTTAGCCCTCTAGATCCTCAAGTGTAACCTTTGACCTAATCCAAACTTCACAGAATAAATCCCCTTAATAAAAGGCCACAAGTGGCCATGAATCCACAGGTTTCCTACTCCAGCCCTAGTCCCACAATCTTCTTTATAGACTTCCTGGATAATATCTCAAAACCTAAGGATTGTCTTTTTCTTCTAGGTATTATTCCTGCAATTTGCCACCCATCCTTCATCCCCCTCAATTTACCAATCACCTACTTCCAAGAGCTACTACAGGGCAGCTATTTATCTAAAACAGGTCAATGGAGATTAGCACAGAACCATTAGGGTGAGGGGTAAAGCCTGGGTCTGATTAGCTTTTCTGATTTTTAATTCTTGGAGAAACTTCTCATCATTTCATTTTCCTTAACTCCCCAAATCTAACTACTGTTCTAAGGTCTCTTTTTTTTTTTTTTAACTGTAAGCTGGTTCAGTGGGTTGACAAATGCTAAAACTATATTCCCCATTACCTAGAACCATCAAAAGTCTGGGTTCTGCCTGCTGGACACATAGATATTCCTCAACCCCACACTCTCCAGAATTCTAAGGGGCTAATTTAATGCTTCTAATAGGAGGAACTTATCATGAAAGGAAAGAGTAGCCAAAAAACAGGAGGCAGACAAAGAACTAAGAGAAAAGAATGAGCAGAGAAGCCTTAGGCAAACTTCTGAAGTAGGCAGGTCATAGGATCGTAGCTCCAATTTTTCATTTTATAAAACAGAAAACTGAGGCCCAGGGAAACTGTGATTTGTTGGAGGTCACACAGGTAGATGGAAGGTTTTTGTTTGTTTGCTCTTTTTTTAGGGCAATTGGGGTTAAGTGACTTGCCTAAAGTCACACAGCTAGTAAGTGTGTCAAGTGGCTGAGGTCAAATTTAAACTAAATCAGATCTTTCTGACTCCATGGCTGGTGCTCCATTCATTGCACCACCTAGCCACCCCTACATGGGGTTTTAAGAATTCCTTCTCTATGGCCACCACTTTCTGGTTATGGAAACAATCTCATCTAAGGTCTTAGTTACTTATTATCCTCTTGTTCAACTTACTATCAGTCTTAAAAGCCATTTTCCGGAAAGATTCTGATAACCTTATTCATATTGTAGTATAAGGGACAGATAATTCAACTTTGGTGACATTTATATTTTAACAGAAGGAAAGGAGCTTGTTTTAAGACCAAAAAAAAATGAAGTTCAAATTGTGAAATTTCAGGTACAAGTCTCCAGTCCAGATCCTGAAACCCTGCTTCCTCTACCAAGCCACTGAGCTCCAATCTCTAAGACCTGGTTCCTGTATATAATTTGTTTGTAAATATTTGTTTGCTAATTGTCTCCCAGTGTGAATTCCTGTCCAGGTTTAGACTGTCTGACTCTAGAGGGATGGTTCCACCATAACAAGAAGGTACTGAGATACCAAAGAAAGGGGCCATCTCGCAGTTTATCTATTCCACATCATGACTTTCTCCATTGTGGTTTCTATATATTGCAAGTTAACATAAGAAATTAAGTGAGGGGAGGGGAGGAGGCTAGGTAGCGCAATGAATAGAGCACTGGCCTTGGAGTTAGGAGGACCTGAGTTCAAATCCAGCCTCAGATACTTGACACACTTACTAGCCATGTGACTTTGGGCAAGTCACTTAACCCCAATTGCCCTCCAAAAAGCAAAAAAAAAAAGAGAGAGAGAGAGTTGCCTGTGGGGCAGCTAGGTGGAGCAGTGAATAGAGCACTGACCCTGGAGTCAGGAGGACCTGGCTTCAGATCCAGCCTCACGGCTTAACACAAAAACTATCCGTGTGACCTCAGGCAAGTCACTTAACCCCAACTGCCCTCCAAAAAGCAAAAAAAGAAAAAAGAAAGAAAGAAATTAACTGGGAATTTGGGGGGAGTTTTGCAGAAACCACAGACAACATGCAAAGGCCAGCAGATAATACAGAAAAAGTTTAGAAACTCAGAAATGCAGAAAATATATGTATAGCTCTATAATACCCCATAAAAGAATAAAAAAAAAAATTCTGACTTCTCTGGTACAAAGGGAAGACCAAAAAATTTTACTCAGATTTTCCAGATCATGGGGGTGCCATGTCCCTAACTCCCATGATGTGGAAGGGATAACTGTAGGTTTTATTTGTCGGTCCTGGGCAACAACAAGAAAATGGCATATCTCTACGCCACACCCAGAACTGACCAGATATTATATAGAAACAGAACAAAGAAGGCTTAGGGCCAAAAGATAGTCCATGACCACATGGGTGGTTATGTAAGTTTTCTCATGGACAGTTATCTCACAGAGCTGTTTTGCTATTTCCGATAACTGTGATACCTGGATATAGAAATATGGTGCGGTCACGTTCTCATGCTCTTGCTCTACTCCCAGCCCACGTACAGCTCCTTGAAGACAGGAACTATCTTTTGCTTCTTTATATATCCCCAAAACTTAGCACAGTGCTTGGACGTTTAATCAATGTTTAATAGGCATTTAATAAATATTTATTGACTGACAGAGGTTGGGGAGTGGATCCAGCATCAGTTTGGATTTTTGGGTGGTGATAGATATCATGCTGTTTTGCTCTGGACATGGATCCATATAATTCCCCTTACTAAGGAATAAGCAATTATTCCTAGCCCAAGTGACCTGCAACCTGTTCCCAATGAGCAAAATGGAACTCTGTGTCAGGTTAAAAGGGTTCCCCTAGTGATGAAAAGCTGCATTATTATGCATCTGACCCCGTCCCCTCACATCAGGTCCAACCTCCCAGAAGCCATGTACATGACAAATTGGTGCCACTTGAGAAAGAGGAAGGACTCCCTTATCCAGTGGGATAAGGGATTCTTGGATCTGGTCCCCAGGAAGATGTACCTGATAAAAATGAACTGTTTTGGGATATAGCTCTGGCTGATACTCTCCAATTCTACTTTATTCCTTCTCTGGCACAGAGTTGCCTTAGGCTTAAGGTCTTTGCCCCCTCAAGAAGGCTCTATATACCCTGAAGAAATTGCTTAAGCCTCCTTCAATTGGTTCCCTGAACCACACCAATTTCCACTGGGATAGTTCAGGGAACTCCTTCCCAGGAAAGGCTTGGGAGTCCACAAAATAGTATTTTGGGGAAGCGTCTTACTTTCTAATATAATGAGGGAGATTAAATTATTGCTATATAACTAGTAGGTGTGTGTTTACCTGGTAGAAAGCAGATCCCTTCCTTGACTTGGTGCTAATTCTGAGTTAGTAGATGAGGCTGAAGTGGAGTGTTTATTTAGACACTGTGGAAGAAGTGGGCAGACCCTCCATCGATGCTTCTAAGGGAGCAAAGATTTGGGATCATTCCTCTGATGTAGCTCTCAGGGAGGAAAAGATTTGGTAGGTGGGTCAGGGGATACTGGGTGGGTGGTGGTATAGGAAAACCAATTTAGATCCTAGGATAGGTTTCAGGCAAGAAACTTATGACCTCTAAGCCAATTTACTAAGGATAACCCTGATGTAGGATAAAGAACTGTTGACTGTACCAGAAGTGTCCACGTAGAGGCTTTGCTGTACCTAGAGTATCTCATCATCACCAGTTCACATCAGGAAAAAAAATCTGAGATTGTACAGGGGCTGTCTCCATTTTGCTTGGAGCTCTGGTGTTTTTGGTGCTTCTGTTTCAACATCACCATTTTACATTAAGAGACCCACTATGAACCTTAAAGACACGGCATCATTCATCAGATGAACTTGACTGTGAGACTCTTGAGACAATTTTTCTGAAGGACAAAGGAAAGGCTTAGGACTTCTAGCTTTTGTATTCCTCCACATTATTGTTTTGTTTTCATTTAATTTTGTTTGTTTCTCTTCCCCATTTTTGCATTAGTATTGCCCGTGCTAGGAGAACTGTCCTGTAAGAAAGATGACACTTGGTTTTTCCAAAGAAGTGAGAGAAGACCTAGATGTCACATTTTTGGTTGGGTTTTTTTAGGAGTTTTTTCCCCCCTTTCTGCTTTTTCCTCCCTCACTATTATATATTACAGGAAGAATGCCCATTTAAATGATGAAAGACTTGGCCACCAAGGGGTGGTATGTGATAGGACCAGTGGTTTCCTGACAGTTTTTATGACTCTGACACAGCTTCTTCCCCACCTCCACCCTCCCAGTCAGGCAACCTGATTGTTTTCTGCTTCTGTCATACAGCTTCTTCGTCTGAAGGCATAAAAGATCCAAGCCATGCATTATTGAGATCTCTCAGAAAAGGTGGGTGCCTGAGACCATGTGAGTTGCCATGTCTTGATGACTGACTGACTAGACCCGTTTCCAGATGGAGATAAGGGGGCTACATCCAGAGAAGCTAAGTACCACTTTATTCTTGTTGCATATCCTTCCTATGCTTCCTCCTTTGTTCATTGACTTGCAAGTGTCTCACTTCATCCTAACATCAAACCTAAATAAAGAGGGTGTTAGCTTTAGAATTGCATCTACAACAAATGTATTATCAGTTCTAACTCTGAATCGAAGATCAAGATTCTTGCATTATACATCACCATGCCTTTCCAGAAGCACAATCCACAGCTTCTTCTGGGTGGCAATAGACAAAGCATACTGCATTCTCTGAAGATGGGACTCCATTGACAAGACCCCATTACATCTAAATTGGAGGTTTGAATTTTATCCCTAAGATTACTTCTCACTCTAAATCCTATTATCGCACAGAATATGGTGTTTTGATTTCAGGGGCACCAGGAAGGTCACCCTATTGCCTTCTCAATTAGGAAACTGGTACCTGAAATTTCACAATTTGAGCTTCATTATTTTCATTTAAAATAGTCTCTTTTCCCTCTGTTAAAATTCAAATATCATTGAGGATAAATTATCTGTCATTTGTACCACAATGTGACTATACCAGAATGTGGTATGGAAGACCCTTGAGTGAGGGTCACACTCAATTACATAGTCACATACCCACATACAACAGTCTCTGGCATAATCACTACCTGTTTGCAAAGGGCACTAATACCAGAGGGACTTAGGTTAGAGTGATTTCAGATATACAATTTCCATTTAGCAATAGAACCCTCCTGTGCTTTCCTCGTCTTGCTAGAGAGACCATCTGGCATCACCCAACCCATAAAAGGCAACTTTGAACAAAAGGTAATTTATGATCTTATGTCATCTGTTCAATAGCAACTAGGACCCAGTAAGAGGCAAACAACTGTTTTTCTTTTTTGTTTGTTTTTAAACAATATTTCCCCCAATTACATGTAAAAACAAATTTTAACCTTTGTTGGGTTTTTTTTAAGTTTCAAATTCCAAATTTTAATTCTCCCTCCTTCCCCACCCCTCCACTTCCTAAAATAGAAAGCAACCTAATAGAGGTTATACATGTGCAATCATGTAAAACATTTGCATATTAGTCATTTTGTGCAAGAAGACTTGAACAAAAAGAGAGAAAGAGAAAGAAGGAAGGAAAGAAAGGAAGAAAGAAAAAAGAAAGAAGGAAAGAAAGAAAAAAAGAGAAAGAAAGAAAGAAAGAAAGAAAGAAAGAAAGAAAGAAAGAAAGAAAGAAAGAAAGGAAGGAAGGAAGGAAGGAAGAAAGAGAAAGAAAGAAAGAAAGGAAGGAAGGAAGGAAGGAAGGAAGGAAGGAAGGGAAAAGAAAAGAAGGAAGGAAGAAAAAGAAAGGAAAGGGGAGAGAAAGAAAGAAAGAAAGAAAGAAAGAAAGAAAGAAAGAAAGAAAGAAAGAAAGAAAGAAAGAAAGAAAGAAAGAAAGAAAGAAAGAAAGAAAGGAAGGAAGGAAGAAAGGAAGGAAGGGAGGAAGAGAGGAAGGAAGGGAGGGAGGGAGGAAGGAAGAAAGAAAAATAGTATGCATTAGTCTATATTCAGACAACATTAGTTCCTTCTCTGGGGGTGAATAGCATTTTTCATTATGAGTCCTTTGGGATTGTCTTGGATCATCGTATTGGTAAGAATAGCTAAGTCATTCACAGTTCTTAATCATACAATATTGCTGTCACTGTGTACAAGGTTGTCCTGATTCTGCTTATTTCACTTTATATCAATTCATGTAAGTCTCTCCAGGCTTTTCTAAAATCATCCTGCTTGCTATTTCTTATAGCACAATAATATTCCATCACAATCATATACCACAACTTGTTCAGCCATTCCCCAGTTGAGGCGCATACCCCTGACTTCCAATTCTTAGCCACCACAAAAAAGCAAGCAACTGCTTTTCAAAATCAGTACAGACAGTTTTTGCTTTATATAAATTCACATTACACAAATTTGACTTCACAGTAAAGAATTCTTAAACAAATCTGCATTCCATAAAAAAACCTATGTTAACTTTACAGTATTGTGATCTTTTTCTCTATTCCTGCCCCTCAACTAGGTGCTCTCTGAGGCCTCCCACCCCACCCCAACCCCACCCAAAAAAAATCCTTCAAGTGAAGACAGAAAAAGAGATGTACCCTATTGTGGACTTAGCAGAAGAGCTCCACTGAGAAAGAAGACCTTTGCTCAGTTCTACCCACCTCCCCATCCCCCATGTGTCTAAACTGAGTATCTGACTTCAGTGTGCTCTCTGATGCCCCTTGTCTGTCCCCAGCTCCTGCACATCACCCATCCTCTCCTGTCTGTATCCCCATCAGGGCCACCACCCCATTCAGCCAGGCTCCATATGGCTTGCCTCAGTCCCCTATGTGTTCCTCCTCCTGCTCTCACTTCTCTGTCCCCCACTTGTCCTTAAAGTCTCCCTCCAGGGGTGCACAGCCCCCTTCCTGCCTCCCTCCCTCCCTTCCCCACATCCACACAGTCCACTTAAATAAAGTGAGAACTGTCTGTATAGTGAGTGGCTATTCTGGGGAGCTTGATGCCTAACAGTGTTTTATTCCGGCTACCCTTTGGTGCCTGCCAATGGCTCCACCCAGCCTAGTGCTTAAGGACAGAGATCCCAAGAAACACAGTCCTTGAAAGGTTGTAAGGGACCATGGTAAGAGATTGCTGGACAGACTGCTTTACATCTTCCAGGGCTGGAGCCCATTCTGGAGCCCACTTGAACTTTTGGGTAACTCAATAAATGGGGGTCATTAGGAAATCCAGGTGTGGAATGTGGGTTTTCCCAAGCCTAAAGGGTCTGAAATGTCTCTGAGGTTCCTTCTCAGATTTTGGGGGAGTGAATGTTCACTGCCTTATTCTGGACTATGCTCAGAGTCCTGTGCACTTTTTCTACCCACTATATTTCCCAAAATTTGACTGAGCAAGCTAGACACTGGATTTTGTTAGGATTGACTTCCTACCCCTTGTCTCTCATATGGTTCACCATATGATTGAAGGCTTCTACCACTGTGGCCTCATCTGGTCCCAGTTAACTTTATGTTATCAATGCAGTGCCCTCAGATCTTTCAAGTCTCTGCTCAGTATAATGTATGAGGAGAGTTCAGGTAGCACTAGGGGAAGGACGGTGAAGATTTATTGGACTCCTCAGGTGAAAGCAAATTATTCCTTATTGGTTTAAGGTCCAAGAATAGAGGGAAAAAAAGTGGCAAGATTGACTGCCTCACACTACTTACTCTGAGTTTAACCTGCCTGGTCTACAACATCAATGAGATTGGGAACAGCTGTAGAGATAGGCCTGCTGACTTTGTTCAGCTCCCTATACTCCACTGTAAACTGCCAGGTACCATCTGCCTTCCTCAGGTGACACAGAGTTGTTACAGAGGGATCTGGTATAACACAGGACTCCAGCTTTCTTCATCTCCATTACTAGAAAAGAAATATCTTTCACCCCACCCTGGGAACTAGGTAGTGTATAGTACTAATATCATGGAATGGCAATTCTAAGGGTTTCCATTTGGTCCTGCCCACAGTAATATGCCTAGAGGTTACTGTAAGGGTCTATAGAAATACCATGCCCATGGGGCAGCCAGGTAGCACAGCCAGTAACAGCACCAGCTCCAGTGTCGGGATGACCTGGGGATCGAATCTGGGCTCAGACACTTAGCACCCACCCAGAAACACCTGGCCATGTAACCTTGAGCAAGTTACTTAACCCCAATTGCTTAGGGGTAGCCAGGTGGCTCAGTGAGTAAGAACACCGGCTCCACTGTCAGGATAACCTGGGGATCAAATCCGGGCTCAGATACTTAGCACCACACCCAGAAATAACTGGCCGTGTAACCTTAAGCAAGTTACTTAACCCTGATTGCTTTAAAAAATAAAATTAAAAAAAAAAAAGAAATACCAAGCGCAGTGGCAGCTGAGATCCCTGACTCCTCTGGCAGTTGTACAAAATTTGAAAGTTAACCTAGTGGAACAAATGCTTTGTCATTGTGGCTGAGTCGTTTCAGTCATGTCCTACTCTTTGTGACCTCATTTGGGGTTTTCTTGGCAAAGATACTAGAGTGGTCTGCCACTTCCTCCTCAAGCTCATTTTACATTTGAGGAACTGAGGTAAGCAGAGTTAAGTAACTTACCCAGGTTCACACAGCTACCGTGTTTCCCCAATAATAAGACCTATCCCGAAAATAAGAACTCCCCTTACTGTGTAAGATTCCTCTAAAATAAGCCCTCCCCTGAAAATAAGCCCTATTGAGATTGCTACTGTAGTGAAGGTGATCCCCTGCGCTACACGCTACATTACAGTACCCTCTGTATGCACCGTCCCCCCGTGAAATGCATGCCACGCTCCGAGCTACATCCAATCAGAGCTGCAGCAGTGAGCGC
>NW_027187302.1:3009362-3020365 GCF_028583685.1 Petaurus breviceps papuanus
CTGTGAAACGCACTCCGAGGTCCGAGCTGCATCTAATCAGAGCTGCAGCAGTGAGCGTGTCATCCTGTTCTTCCCCAGTGATTTGCTTGCTGGCACCATTGAGAGCAGTGCTGTGGAGGAGAGCTGAGGCAGGACAACATAAAAACCCGTTATGTAAGCGGGATTGAGGGGGCATGATGGAGGATAAAAAGGGCATGATGGAGGAAAAAAGAAGAACTCAGGGGGCATGATGGAGTGAAAAGAAGGACTGATGGTCATAGTTTTATTATTCTGTCTGTTTTGACCCCCAGACATGAGTACAAAAAGGAAGAGCTATACTGTTGAGTATAAGAAAGCAATTGTAGAGGAGTCACATGTCATTGCTGTCAATGTTCATTAAAATAAGCCCTCCCCTGAAAATAAGCCCTCTGGTGTTTTTCTGTCCAAAAAAAATATAATAAGACAGTGTCTTATTATTGGGGAAACATGGTAGTAAATGTCAGAGGCCAGATTTGAACTCACAAAGATGGGTCCTCCTGACTCCAGACCTAGCATATTATCCACTGCACCACCTACCCATGCATAAATGCTCTGTAGAAATAGTGTTAAGTTTAAGCTCACTCTCTCCAGAGACCAAGGTAGTAAAAGGAAAAGTATGCATTCAGATGGGGGGGGGAGGATATTTTTTTTGGCTCCATCTTCTCAGTAAAAACTAATTCGTGTTAATTAGTTAAATTATTCTAGAGCTCTAATCACTGGAAACTAATCTAAGAGAGGATGATAATGAGGACTTCAAGTCAACAGTATTGGAGATTTCCCTCCTCACAGTGCCTCAGGGGGACTCCTAGAACTCTAAGGGGAAGGTGTAGTTATGTTCAGGAATCCAATTCATTGGTGTAAGTGTGAGTTGAAATGAGGATTCCCCAGAGCTATATAAAGACCATATCTACATATAGATATGGATATATACATATCTAGATATATACACATATATGTTCATGTACATATACATGTGCTGAGGCTTAGCCAATCACTTACCAGAGTGCTTGGTACATAATAAGTATTTAATAAATGTTTACTGATTGATAGCTTGAGGCTCAGAGAGGTTAAGGGACTTGCCTACAGGTAATAAGTAACAGAATCAGGATTCATCTCAGCCCCTCCAGCATTCTCTTCACCACCCAAAACTGCCTCTCTAAGGCCAGGCCTTATGGTAAGAGAATTCATTTTCCCAATGTTTCTTACTGAGAGTTGTTTCCCCAATGACATCAGAAACCTGAAATGCTAATCAAGAAGCTATGACTGTGGCCCCAGAAATAAAGTAATCACCTGGTCCAAACTGCTATAGGAGACTGTAGTAGCGCTGGTGGCTGCCTGACATCAACCTTTGTATTTAGAGGGCATGCTGACAAACTGACTCTTTTGTTTGTCAGAGAAGGAAGACAGGCACAATAGTCCTTGATGTGTCAGATGGAAAGAATAAACAACAGAATCTCACATGAGTTTGACCTATACTTGTCTTTTGTCTTAGGAGAGTGTTCTCTGAGGCGTAGCAGTTTCCTGAAACGAACTTTAGAATCACAACTTTTCTGCAGCAACTTGGTGCACTCCAATCCATCAATTAATTTCCAACAATAATTTTCAACAGCCAACAGATGTCTCTGTTACAAACACTCTAAAACTCTGCCAGCTGAAGGGAATTGCATCCATTCCTTGGAAGGCAAAGCACACTGCATTTCCCTGGTCTGAACCTTTTATAATGTTTCTTTGCAAATCCTCCCAGAAGAATGATCTAAGCATTCTGTAATTCTCCTTTTATCTGTTTCTGCACCAGGCCACATTACGTTCCATTCACTTTGGACTTAACACTCCCTTTATGAGGTTTTTTTGCTTATTCTAGGAACTTGACCCTGAGAGACCATATACAACTTTGTGGTAAAGAAGGCTTGGTGCCTGATGGATCCCAACTTTTTTTTGTATGTAACAAAAGTCCAGATTCTTCTGGGGCTAAGAAAACCATGACAGATGGGGGGGGGGGGGGAGGGAAGCAAGCCAGCTGTAAACCCGGTAAGTGTTAACAGATGAAGCAGAAAATGTACAAAGTATATTATTCATAACAGTACTATTTGATTTTTTAAATAACATTTTCAGTGTCTTTGTTTTTATTCCAGACCTGGAATCAGGAACTCTCATCTTCCTGAGTTCCTGAGTCAGGAACTTCTCATCTTTATTTCCAAGCATATGTCTTTCCCTCCTCTACACAGAATCCCTCAGAGCAAAGGTTTTTAGGAGGAAGAGAAAAAAAGTTCCAAAAAAATAATCAATTATAACTAAGAGTATGTGATGCTTGACAATCACCCAAAGAGAAAGAGATTCACAACTAATTTGTAGGAAAGAACTAGGAAAAAAATGGGCACATATCAATTGGAAAATGACTGAATAAATTGTGGTATATGAATATAATGTCATCTTATTGTACCATTTGTTGGTCCGGTCATGTCTGACATTTCATGACCCATTTAGGGTTTTCTTGGTAGAGATCCTAGAGTATTTTGCCAGTTCCTTCTCCAACTCATTTTACAGATGAGGAAACTGAGGCAAACAGGTTTAAATGACTTACCCAGGGTCACACAGTTAGTAAGTATCTGAGGTCATAATTTGAACTCATGAAGATGAATCTTCCCGACTGTAGGCCTAGCTCTCTATCCACTGAGTCAATAAGCTGCCCTTATTAAGCCATAAGAAATGATAATTATGAAGAATTTGGGGAAGACATATAAACTGATGCAGATTCAAGAGAAATTTACATGATGACAACAATAATGTAAAAGTCAGAGTTGAAAGACTTCAAAACTTGACACTAGTTAAGGAAGGGGGGACTTCCTTCAGGGACTGATTGTGGATCCTGTCACCCATCTCATCACTATCTTTCTGGTAGTGGAATTTAAGTGTACATTAAGGTGTATATGGTCAGACTTGGACAATATATTGATTTATTTTGATCAACAGTATTTTGTTATTGTTGTTGTTATGAGGGTGGTTTCAGTGGAAGTCATTGGGATGTGAAAACAATATAAAATTTTTAAAAATAATAAGAAGCAAGATAAGGGAGAAGCTGCTTTTGGTGTTCATGTGAGCAATAGTGCTAATCCTATGTTGGATTTGTGAGACATAAATGCCTCCTTATCTGACATTATCACCAGCCTGAATATCCTCTGAGCTCTGGGCAAATTGGTGCCCTCACGGCCACACCTTTATTTATCCCTTATATTCTTCACCAGCAAAGTCATTTTGCAGAAAAACAAAAACAAAAAACTGAGACACAGAGAGATAAAAAGACTTGTCCAAGCTCTCCTATGTACCAAAGGAAAGAGTGTTCTTTCCCCTATATCATGAAGCTTCTCAACACCCTGGCCAAAGGTTATATGCGTGACTGCGCCTTACAACCCAAACCAGTACCACTATGTCTGAAGCAAATGTCATGTTATTAATGTGCCCATCGATCTGCCAATCTGTAGACCTGTTATTGTGTAATCCTTGAGTCGACATCCGGAAAACTTTGGGGAATTGCTACTTCTCTGAATTATGCTGCCCCACCCAGATAATTTGGGAACCTCTTGTACTGACGTAGATCACATGGCTTAAAGAATGAATAGGCAGTTAGGTGACGCAGTGAATACACTGCCAGGCCTGGAGTCAGGTGATCTCATCTTCCTGAATTCAAATCTGGCCTCAGACACTTACTAGCTGTGTGATCCTGAACAAGCCACTTACATCTATTTGCCTCAGTTTCCTCATCTGTAAAATTAGCTAGAGATGGAAATGGCAAACTACATTAGTGTCTCTGCCAAGAGAACTCCAAATGGGGTCACAAAGAGTCATATATGACTGAAAAAGACTGAACAACAACATCAACAACAAAAGAAAAGATTTATTTATGGATCAAGAAGAAATTAAATTCACATTACAGATTATAGAAAATAATACCTGCCAACAAACATATACACATAAGTGTATATACATACATATAAAAATAACATATATTGCCTCCCTTGATGCCCCTAAAGTAGCTTGTTGAATCTTCTACCAGGGCTTTTTTATAGATCTGGGATGTTGTATCATAGGGCTGACTGGGTCACTTTACAACTCAACAAATTTTACTGTCTTCTAATTGACTCTAAGATAAACTGCAAAGTCCTGAGCCTGGCATTTAAGGCTCTCTGCAATGTAACTACAACCTACATTCCCAGTTTATAATGATTACAACCTATGTTTCCCTACTTTATGTACTCTGTGTTCCAGCTAAACTGAACTGGCAGCTGTTCCCCAAATTCAGGATTCCACTTCCCTTCTCTATACATTCATGCAAGCTGACCCCATACCAAGAAGATGGCTCTCTTCTCACTTCTTTTCCTCAGAATCCTTCTCTTCCCTCGATGCTCGGCTCTGGTCCCACTTCCTCCATGAAGCCTTTGCTGATTCCCCTCATCTCAGTAGTTAATTCTTTTTTCCTCCTCAGATTACCCCGTATCATGCTTATGCGTGTACATGACAATGTCTCCTGCCCCAGCATCCCGGCAGACTGTGAATTCCTCGAGAGAAGAGATTGTCTTGTCTTTATGTCACCACAGGTTTCTGGACTAGTTAATGTGTCACAAGTTGTACAAGAGGAATATCCTATGTTAGATCCTACACCCTGATTTTTGATGGTGAGAATATGGCCACAAATCTCTCTGACCTCCCACAGGGTCTGTTGTTGTTACTGTCGTTGTTGCTGTTGCTGTTGTTGTTCAGTCATTTTCCGTTGTGTCCAACTCTTTTCAACTTCATTTGGGTTTTTGTTGGCAAAAATAATGGAGTAGTTTGCCATCTCCAGTTCATTTCACAGAATGAGGAATTGAGGCAAACAGGGTTAAGTGACTTGCCCAGGGTCACACAGCTACTAAGTATCCGAGGCCACATTTGAACTCAGGTCTTCTTGACTCCAGACCCAGTGCTCTATCCACTGTGCCATGTAGCTGCCTAGTGTTATATAGATAAATAACAGACATTCATATTCAACAAGCAGATACTTGTTGAATGAATAGTAATAGCATTTATATAGCTCTTTAAGCTAAACAAGTGCTTTAAATATATTAGTTCACTTGATCCTCAAAATAACCCTGGGAAAGAAATGCTATTATCTCAATTGCCACTTCTGATAACAAATATATGACCCCGGGTAAGTCACTAAACCTCAGTCTATCTTAGTTTCCTCATCTGTAAAATGTAGCCCAATAATAACTTCCCAGAGTTATGAGGATCAAATGATATAATATTTTAAATTTGCTTTGTACACTTCAAAGTCTTTAATAAATAAATGATGCCTATTATCATTATTATTATTACTCTAGTATAGATGAGGAGACTGAATCTAAGTGACTTGCTCAAGGTAAATATCCAAAGTAGGATTTAAACTTTCGTTGTCTCATTTTATTCCTGTCTGACTCTGTGTGGCTCCATTCTGGGGTTGCCTTGGCAAAGACCCTGAAATACTTTACCATTTCTTTCTCTAGCTCATTTTACAGATGAGGAAACTGAGGCAAACAGAATTAAGTGACCTCAAAGAGAAATCTATCTTTTCCTAGGCTGTTTACAACAGAGAGAGTACAGGACTTTTCCTTAGAACAGAAATTCTTAACTTGGGGGCTACTGACCTTGTATTTAGATTTTAGGAGGTTCATGAATTTTGTTGAGGCAGTGAGATGGCGCAGTGGATAAAGTACCAGGTTTAAGGTCAAGAAGAATCATCTTCCTGAGCTCAAATCTAGCATCAGATACTTACTACTTGTGTAACATGAGCAAATCACTTAAGCCTGTTTGCCTCAGTTCTCTTATCTATAAAATGAGCTGGAGAAGAAAATGGCAAACTACTCCAGTATCCTTGCCAAGGAAATCCCAAATAGGGTCATGAAGAGTCAGATATGATTGAAATGACTGAACAATAACAAGGAACATGGATGGAAAAACAAAATTATCTTTATTTTCACTAACCTTTAAATGAAATTCAGCATTTCCTTTGCTTATTTAAAAACACGGTTCTGAGGAGTCCATAGGTTTCACCAAACTGCCAAAATAAAGATTAAGGACCCATGCTGTAGAACATGAGTGAGGCACCCATTATGTATGGCCCACCATACTATGCCATAAAATAGATTAAAGTCTTTCCTTCTCAAAGATTTGGTTGAATCACTTCAAATTAATAATTTTCATATAATGATTTGTACTCTAGACTTTGAATCCAGGGATCCTGTCCAGTCAGTGGAACTTGAGGTTTTTATAATACTCATAATCAGCATGACTCATTTTGGCCCTTACTCATATGTTTCCTTGCCCTGTGTTTGTACCATGGAAAACTGTACCATGGGTATTTGTCATATTACACCAACAAAATCGCAAACTCTTTTAGTATCAGGTCCATGTCAGCGATTTAAGTATCTCTAAATGGCATAAGCATTAAATAATTATCCAATAAATACTTGTGGGATTTAATTGCTGAAGCAACTACTCTGCACTCTCACCAACTCTTTGGGGAACAGAAAAGTAAAAACGAATGAATGAATGAATGAGATGAGGTTCCTGCCCTCAAAGTACTTACAATCTAGTTGAGAAAAGAAGACAAACATACCAGACACAGCTACAGAATAATAAAAGACAACCCATAATCAATTGTGAGATTATATGGTATATTCTGTAAGTGGTATTTAAGAAAAGAAAAGCTCACTGTGGTCTGAAGTAATCAGAGGAGAAGTAGAGGGTTCAGATTTGCAGAATAAATGGGATTGGGTATTCTGGTCCAGAACGGTGGCTAGCTGTTGTTTTTGTTTGTCCTTCTTTCTTAAAGAGGATCATGACATCAGGAAGGTAATATCTTGACTTGCAAGTAAATTGAATTTAAGTGAGGGTGGGCTCTGCAAAGTCACCAGTCTCACTTTCTCCTTTGGAGTCATCTGCATCCAATGGTCAGATACAGATTGGGACACTGGAGATGGCCCCCAACTGGAGATGGTTAGCTAAGTACAACCTGGATGAGGCTGAGAGGGCTGGTAACCTATCAGTCCTTACCCTTTACCATATCAAAAACGGATTTCATTCTCTTTCTCCCCAAACCTCCCTACCTTCTTTCCTATTACCGTGAGGGCACCAAAATCCTCCTAGTCCCTAAAGCTCACAACCTAGGTGTCATCATAGATTCCTCACCATCTCTCACCCCCCATATCTACTCTGTTGCCAAGGCCTGGTGATCTCACCTTTGCAACAATTCTCAAATATACTCCCTTCTCTCCTCTGACACTGCCGCCACTCTAATACAAGCACTCATCACCTTGAAACTACGACAGCTTGCTGCTGGGTATGCCTGCCTAGAGTCTTTCCCCAGTTTAATCCATCCTCCATTCAGTCACCAAAGTATGTCTGCCCATGTCATACACACTCTCTCTCTCTCTCTCTCTCTCTCTCTCCCTCCCTCCCCCTCTTCCCCCCCTTTCCCCTCCCCCTCCCCCCCTCTTCCCCTTTCCCCTCCCCACTGGCTCTGGATCACCTTCAAGATCAAATATAAAATCCTCTGACATTCAAAGCCCTTCATAATTTGTGCACTCCCCCACCACCAACCTTTCCAGTTTTCTTATACCTTATTCCCCACCACATACTCTTCTATCCAGTAACACTGGTCTCGTAGCTATTCCATGAACAAGAACCTCCATCTCTCAGCTCTGGGCATTTTCTCTGGCTGTTCCCCATGCCTGGAACCCTGTCCCTCCTCCTCTCTAATTACTAACCTCCCTTGCTTCCTTTAAATCCCAACAAAAATCCCACTTTCTACAGGAAGCCCCTCTTAATTCTAGTGCCTTCCTTTGGTTAATTATTTTCTATTTATCCTGTACATAGCTTGTTTGTAAATTTTTGTTTGTTGTCTTCTTCACTAGACTGTGAGCTCCTCAAGGTGAAGGGGAGAGGGAGGGGTGTTATCTTCTGCTACTTCTTGTATCCCCAGCTCTTAACACAGTTTCTGGCACCTGGTAGGCACTTAATAAATGCTTATTGACTTACTGGTCTGCCATTATAGTTTGCCAGGTGTTCATTTCTCTGAGGTTGCTGGACTGCTCCCAACTATTCTGGGGAAAGTGTTAAGAGAGTCGCCACTTATAAAAGTGATTATAAACTTAAAGTCTAAAGGTCTCCCCAGTAAGAGGGTGAGTGAAAATAGTATCCAACGTACCCATATAAACCATACACAAAAGGGAATAATTTTTTTAATTACCATGGATTGATTTGAACAGTATACAATGACTTATCTCTACTAATTCAGATAGTTGGAAAGCCTCATTGGAATACAAACTGTTTCTGCAGGACTGCCAATTAGCTCACATTTTAAATTGATACAAAATTGCTCCCTGGTTGGTGATGGAGCTCTGAGCTTTAGTGATTCTCTGCCTGGGTAACATGGGTTGGCATCAGAAAAATGTCTTCCTTCTAATGCCCTCGTGTTTATTCTATTTCATACACAGGTCTCTGTATTATATAGCAAGGTTCAGGCAGCCAAAAGTGAGCAAAAATCTCCCTCTCTTCTCTGCAGAGATGGGGCACTATGGTCAGACACCTTTGATGTGTTTCTTAGTTTTGTTTAACTGTTTCCTTTTTGTCTTTTGTTATAAGACATCACTTGCTAGGTAGAGGATGTGGGAGGGATGTATTTAGAAATGAAAGTGACACTTTGTATATATATATACATATATATATATATATATATTCACACATACAATACACATAAAATGTTCTTAAGTGCACTGAACACGTTGTGGTACATGAAAAATATAACTTTACTGAGGGTTTGGGGTGCAAGTAGGAAAACTACCAATGGAACCTCAGGGTTCAGGGGTTTAGAATATAAAGGCTTATTCTTATGTACCAGGTGTTCAACTGAAAGGCTTTTCAGATGATTCTAGGCTGCGGATAAATGTGAAATAAGTTACTGACTCCTTAAAGGAGCTCCATGATATACATCCAGCCATAGGCTTAGGATCATGCCCCCCTTGCGTAGAATTTTATTCCTCTTCATTGGAATCTTGCATTCTCTTTAAGAATCAGTTCTAATGCTACTTCATCTCTGTTCTGATTCTCCTTTACACAGCTGAATCATAATGTATTACACACACACACACACCACAGTATTTACTTATCTGTGAACATTCTTCAGGCAGAATGGAAACTCATTGGGGAAAGGGATTGATTATCTCACTTTTGTCCTTTGATTTCTAGCCCTAGCCCTGAAACGCAGCTTGAAAAAGTACATGCTGAGGTGAACTTTTTCCATCAGGAAGACTGAGTACAAGTTGTGCCTCTGATTTTTTGTTGTTCCAGTTGTGTCTAATTCTTCATGATCCCATTGGGGGTTTTCTTGGAAAAGATACTGGAGTGGTTTGCCATTTCCTTCTCCAGTTCATTTGACAGATGAGGAAACTGAGGCAAACAGGGTTAATGACTTGCCCAGGGTCAGCCAGCTACCAATACTTAGTGGCTATATGATCCTAGGAAAGTCACTTGAATTCTTCAGTGCTCTAAGCACTAAGATTTGAGAAGATGATGGTTTGCACTATGAGAAGAGCTCTTTGTAAAATGTTATATAAATATGGATTATTTTAATAAAGGTTTTTTAGCTCTTAAGATTCCCTGACTTTGGGGCCCATTTCATGTCTTACCTCTTACAAGAAACATTCCCTGACTATCCTACTTGGAGATGATCACTTCCTCCTTGAACTTCTATTGTCAAATAGAATCTTTGTCTTACAAATGGGGAAGAGTGTGGTGAAGTGGTAAGAGCTGAACTTGTATTAACAAGACCCTGCTTCTAATCCTGGTTTTACCACTTACTACCTGTGTGACCTAGGACAAAGTCACTTAAATTCTCTATGCCTAAGTTTCCTCCTCAATAAAAGGAGACCTTCAAGTCCTCTCCAGCTCTACATCTGCAAATACCTAAGTATCCCCTCTAGAAGCACCATGACCTCTAAAGGTTCTTAACCATTTTGTGTGTCTCAGACTGCTTCTTAGTCAACTTATTAGGCACTGGGCACTGTAATGAGCACTGGAGATACACAGAAAGGTAAAAGACAATCTCTGATGTCAAGGAGGTCACAGTGTGATGCAGGAGAAAACATGCAAACAATTCTGTAAAAAAAAAGGTATGTATACACACACACACATACACACACATATATATGATAAATTAGTGACAGTCTCAGAGGGAAAACAGTAAGGTTTCAGAATAATGTTTTTAAAGGTAAAATATATAAGATTACAAAGGAAACTAATTTTATTGAAATACAGTTGTCAAAATATTTTTATAACAAGTTCTACAAAGTAATATAAGTTTATAGCAAGGTCTACAGTAGTCTCAACAATGGTTTATATTTTAGCCTCTGATTGTAGTCCTCCAATGACAAGGAATTCAATAAGTGAGGAGACCACCACAGGGCCCTAATGGTTCATGTTTAATTGTTCTTTAATAATTTCCAGGAACTTAATTTTGTTTCCTTAATTGGAAAGCAAGCTCCTTTAGGACAGAGTGTGTTTATATTCTGTCTCCTTTCCAAAATACCAAAACACAATACTGGCACTCAATGAGTCGCTCCATAAATGCTTTATTGACCAGAAAATTACATGCCAAGGAAACCTGACTTACTGACCTTAGAACCTGAAGAATTCACTGGGTCCTTGACCCCTTTATCTACCTTTCAGCTTCCTGTTTCTCCATGAACTGAAAGAAATGGAATGGTTCTGAAAATCAGACAAAAAAAGTTCTTGGAAATTTCCAATGCTGACTGAATCTTTTTTATTTTCAAAATTCAAGTTTTCTTTAATTTTCAGTCCCCTTCCCATTGAGAAGAAAAAAAAACAGGTTACAAATATGTATAGTCAAGCAAAAGGAAAGGAAGGAAAGAAGGAAGGAAGGAAGGAAGGAAGGAAGGAAGGAAGGAAGGAAGGAA
>NW_027187302.1:3020375-3033408 GCF_028583685.1 Petaurus breviceps papuanus
GAGGAAGGGAGGAAGGGAGGGAGGGAGGGAGGAAGGGAGGGAGGGAGAAAAGAAAATATACTTTAACCTGCACTAAGTTCATCAACCATCTGAGGGTGAGTAGTGTGTTTCATCATGAGTCTTTTGGAATTGTGGTTGACTGACCCTCAAATGAGTCTCTCTCAGCTTGGGTTCAAGCAATTACTTGTTTCCCACTTATTTGTCCACTTCCATTAGTGCTGCATTAAAATTTCAATAGTGGCTCCCCATCAGATTAGAATCCACCCTGAGGCAAGCAAATATATGGTTGGCAGTATCACATTCTTTATGATTGTGTGGAAGTGAGTCATCGTCCTCCTGGACTGGCCCCAGAAGTGTTCAAAAGATAATGATAATGACAACTACGACGATAATCATAATAGAGTTTGCAGAGTGCTTTATCCTGTATTCAATTTCTCCTCACATTAAGTCTGGGAGGTACAGTAGGGATTGCTTTAGTACTCCTACTTTACTAATGAGGATAGTGAGCCTGAGAGATTGAGTGCCTTGCCCCAGTCAGAATCAATTGCACAGAGCCGCCTTCAGGACTTCATGGCTGCTCAGAAAGTGGACACAATAGCATTGAATGGCTGGGAGCCAAGGGCAGCAGATGTGGAGTTTTGGCTTGGCCCGAACCGGGTTCCCACTGCTCTCTCTGTTCATTTTGCCAACTGGGAGGTACATATCGTGGCCAAAAATATATAAATACCATCCGACCCCTCGGTGCTTAGCCAAAGCACAGATGGCAGTAACAGATCCGTCTCCTCTCTGTCTATGACACGCACGCACGGCTTTTCTTAGATTACTGCATCTACACAGACTTAACCCGAGCTGTCAAGGAGGAAAGAAACGAACTGTCAAGGAGAAAAGAAAAGCCGCCAGGAACGGGGTTGACTCCGTGGATGCGCTTGTAAAGAGGTTCCCCTCCTTTCCCTTCTCCCGAACGCCCACACCCACGTGCACACCCACACACGGGCTCATTCTAAGAAAGTAGAGGAGAGTGTACCAGTTTTAAATTTGAGCCCGGGGGCGCTCCTGCTTCCTTCTTTCCACCTTCTTTCCGCCCGCAGCAGTTCTGAGCAGGGAACAAACTCTCCCCACTTGGAATCTGCCCAGGGCGCAGGACAACTCCGGGCCGGGAGCCCGGCCCAACCTCGGTCACTGCTCGCTCGGGCAGGCGGAGCCAGGTGGAGAAAGGGAGTGTGTGCGTTTTGTCCCAGGCCAGGCTGGGGATTGGGGGTGGTGCTCCTCACTCTCCCCGGGTCCCTAGTGGGAGAAGAGGAGGAGGAAAAGGGGGAGAGCTTGGGTAGCTTCTTCTCCGAGGCGCGGCTCCTTGGCCCCGCCCCTACACCCCTGAAGCCGTAGGACTGCCCTGGACTTCTCTTGGTGCGGCGGAGGACAGCGCGCAGAAGTGAGCCCCTCCGGAGCCTGGCCGGGATGTGCCGAGTTCCGGGATTCCCGAGAGTGAGAGCCAGAGCCGCGAGCCCCAGTTGGCTCGCACAAGGCTCGTGGTCCGCGCTGCTGCGGCTGCTGTTTCTGCACGCACTCCTGTGGGCCGGAGTGAGCTCCTGGAAGCTCACCATCCTGCACACCAATGACATGCACAGCCGGCTCGAGCAGACCAGCGATGACTCTGGCAAATGCGTGGTCGCTCCGAAGTGCGTGGGCGGTGTGGCCCGCTTGTACACCAAGGTCCAGGAGATCCGCCGAGCCGAGCCCAACGTGCTGCTGCTGGATGCCGGGGACCAGTACCAGGGTACTGTCTGGTTCACTGTGTACAAGGGCTCCGAGGTGGCTCATTTCATGAATGCCTTGGGTTACGATGCTATGGTAAGAGGAGTGATGCTTGTCTGCAATGGGAGTAAAGTCCCCACTCGGGGTTGGGTAGTGGGGGGGGGGGGGAGAATGAATTCGGACCAGCAAAATTGTGGGTGTCCTGCAACTAGTGAGAGGCAGCAAGGGTGTCCGAGAGGTATCAGGGTAGAACCAGGTAAGCTTCTGTCAAGGATCTGGTTGGAGACTAAGGTTAAGCTGCTCAGGACTGGTAGTCTTTGAAAGGTGGTCAAGGGTTTATTTCCCCCGTGTATGTATTTTTAAATACAGCTTAACCCATGGATGGGGATTAAATTAAAGGGATGGGAAGGCTAGAAGCGATAGGGAGTTTAAGAGTAACTGAGAATATTTAGTTCGGCTCATTTTCGGCTAAATTTAAGCAGCCATTTATTTGTCAACGAGCATTTATTAGTGTCTCCTGTATGCCAGGCACTGCATTATTCACTGGAGATACGAAGAAAGACAAAAGACAGCCCCTACCCCAAGGAGTTCACAGTCTGATGTAACTAAGCATAGCTAAGTATTTTTTTTTAACGCTGAGGTAATATATCAAACCTTAAAGCTACTCTATTACCTGTGCAGGCAGTTTCCACCCACGAAAATCGCTTTCCTCTCTGTACCATTAGGTAGTCGATCTGAGTTGCTTAATGAGAGGCAAAAAAAAAAAAAAAAAGTTGGCACCTGATGGCCAACTTTCAGGTGATAATTCTTCGGTAAATTAGCTAAACAGCCTCTGTTGACAGACGTAATCCGTTCACTGGAGACTGTGGTCAAAGCCTTTCTGATTTAGCAAAACCTGCCACCCTTGCCTTTCTGCTGCCATAGTCTTCTTGTGAACCTGGGGTCACATACTTGCTATGATAGGAGTTGTAAAATAGGACTTTAGAGAAGGAATTTAAACATAATGGCTAGTATCATTTATATAGTACTTTAATATTTGCAAAGCATTTTACAAATATTATCTTATTTGATCTTGCCAACCCTATAAGGTAGGTGTTCTTATTAGTGCCCCCATTTTACATATGAGGAAACTGAGGCAAACAGAATAAAGAAGTATCTAAGACCCAATTTGAACTAAGGTCTTACCACTGACTCTTGGGCCAGTGCTCTCTTCACTGTGCTTATATATTTTGTGTACACATACACATATAAATGCTTATCTGTGATGTATTTACACAAAATAGAAGGGGCAAAGTAATGTAGCTAGCCTAGGAATCAAGGAGTAAGCCCCATTTCTGACAGCTTCTTGCTTTGTGACCCTTGGCAAGTCACCTCTTTGCAGGGCTCAAAGGCAAGTCCCTGAGCAGATGTTGATTTACAAATATCTGCTTTGATCCTCCCAACAATCCTTGGAACTATTATTATTATCCCCACTTTACAGATGAGGAAACTGAGGCAAACAGAAGTTAGGTGACTTTATCACTTTGCCCATGGTCATACTGCTAGGAAGTGCCTGAGGCTGGGTTTGAGCTCAGGTCTTCACAGTGGCTAGTGTAGGGCTAACCCTGAGATAAATATTTTGAGAATCTTAAAGCATTATTGAAAAATGAGTAGTAACTTGGCCTTGTTACTAAGCCTTTGTCTTCATTTCCTTTGAGAAGAGTAGAACAAACTTTAGTGTCTTTGTATTTCATACATAAAGCAATACAGTTATTTCCTTTTTTGTGGAACAATTAGCTACACTATTGTAGAAATAGAGTGCTCTGTGATGCATCTTCATTTAAGTCTCTCTGTTTAAATCAAATTAGGGAACATGGTAGAGAGGTGCTGATAAGAAACCAGATTTGTTTATGGAAGGGGCTTCTGGGTGACTATGATAAGATTCATGAGAGAAGGTCACTATAAAGTAATTAAAGGGAATGTCCAAATCCTCTTTTTGTTGCCCTGGAATTTCCCTGTTTTTCATAGTGCTCAAAATAATTGGACTAGCATTTGGAAATATAATGGAACTGTTTTAGAATGTTGTTGCTAGGAAATGCAATTAACCTTAGATATCAGGCTTTTACCATAAGGTGTTAGTACTCATTTATAGTGTGTTACATAACTTTTCCTGTAATATAATTTAATGTGTTCAATTTGTAAGTAAGCCATGTTATAAAATGGGGCTTTTGTGTGTGTTTATGTGTGTGTGTGTCAGTGGATCTGGTCCCAAGACTTTGTTTTCATTTCATATCCACCACCAGGATAGAACACACACCATCCATATCATTTAGTCCTGTGTGGTTGTTGTGTTTCCCCCCACAAACCCCCCATGGAGGATCTATCCAACATACCGTACAAGTGCAGGACTCACAATATTCATCTGTCATCTTTTGTTCTCACTGTGTGACTTCTGACCTACCTCTTTCTTCCAGTTCCACAAATTCTTTGACATTGCCTTTTATTCCACTTTTCACATGCAAGTCATTATTGTTGATACCAAATGCCCCAAAACTCTCAGTACAGTTTACAGCTTTATAGTGTGACTTGCTTATGTCTACTATACACAAAAATGTCTGTTGATTGATTGGCATATCTCTTTTTTTTGGAGGGGGGAAGGCAGGGCAATTGGGGTTTAGCGACTTGCCCAAGGTAACAGACTAGTTAAGTGTTAAATGTCTGAGGATAGATTTGAACTCAGGTCCTCCTGACTCCAGGGCCAGTGCTTTATTTACTGTACCACCTAGCTGCCCCCATATCTCTATTTTTAAATTATATTTTATTTTCCCCAATCACATGTAAAACAATTTTTAATATTCACATTTTTAAAAAAGTTTTGAATACCAAGTTCTATCCCTCCCTATTTTCCCTCTCCCCTCCCTAAGACAGTAAGCAAGCTGATATGGGTTATACATGTGCAGTCATGTGAAGCATTTCCACATTAGTCATTTTGTAGGCACAAATTTTTTTTTAATATTTTCTAATGCTCTCTTCTCTTTTATATCTTTTACATCTCGGTTACTCCCTCACCTACCTTTGAAACCTCACCATTGAACCCTCCTTTAGAACGAATAAGCACAGTCAGGCAGAATAAATCAACGTGTCTGAATATACAGAGTGTCCCCAAAACAATTAAAGCTTAAAATTTCACAAAGACTTGTGGGATGCTCTGTATATGTCTTTTCCTACAACCGTCATCCACCACCCCTTTTGAGAGGTAGGAAGCATGCTCACCATCTCTCTTCTTAGGTTATAAATGGATGCTGCATTGATCTGAGTTCTAAAGCAGTTCACAGTTTGTTTTTTATTTATTTACCTGTATATTATTGTGGTCACCATGTAAATTATTCTCCTAGATCTAATTACTTCAATATGCATGAGTTCAAGTCATTTCCACTTAGTATAGTAGAAAGAACACTGGTTCTAAAGTCAGAAGACCTGAATTCTAGACCCACCTATAATATTTCTTCAGAGTGTTTTAGCATCTTCTTTTTCCTCCTATCTCTATCCTTAGTCTTTGATTTAGGATTCAGTGCCAGAGCCAGGTGCTGTCTTCTCCCACAGTCTTGGATAGGATAGACAGGTCCTGTTTAGTCCTGACTTCCCTTACCTGGGTTCCAGTTGCTGACTTAACCTTTGCTTGATATGTCTGTACTTGGAGTCCTGGTAGACTTTAGTGTTCCTGGTCAAAGCTCTGTCAAAATTAGAGCACTGGGTGGTCTTGTCCCCTCCCTGAATCTTCCTTAACAAGGGTGCTGCCTCCTCTGTGTCTCCTGGGGTTTCCCTGGTGAGGAACTTGCTATGATTTGCTATTTCCTTTGGGTTTTCCAGGTCACCCTGACATGCCCTGGTTAAAGTGCTGCTGCAGCTGCTGACTACTGCCCTCCCTAGCATTTTTCTCAAGACGTTGTCTTTTCGGTGTCCCCTGTGTTCCCCTTATCAAGCCACAATAGATATCCTGCCTCCCTGCAGTTTTCCTGGGCAAGTTGTTGCCAACAGCTCCTCTTTGAGAGATTCTGACTGTTTACCTGTTTTTGTGCTAACTTCTCTGGCAAGATCCCTCTTCCAGTATCTGCAGCTTCTCATTATCTTTTCAGTTAGGCCTTGGTTAGACGAAGAAGCTTGCTGAAGTTTTTCTTTGGATGTTTTGACTATTGTCAGATATGGTACTCTTTTCAGATAACTGATGGGATAAAAATCAGAGAGTTGGGTGCCCTCATATCTTTTTACCTTGGAGTTCTCAATTTCTTTGAGTTCCTTACATTCATTAGTGCGATGACATAACAATATTATATCAATCTTCTACAATTTAGTTCATCCACCCTCCCACCCACAATCAAGAAGTATACACTTTCCTTCCCGTCCACTATATAAAATGCCAATAGAAACATTTCTAAGTATCACCATAAGTTTCCTATTACCTTTTGGACCACCTGAAATTTTGATCCCTTGTGTTATTCCACAATTTGCAACCATATAGAATCATTAGGAAAATATTGGTGCTAAAATATACTGCTTTTGTAGCAGTGAGCAACTTGGGGAGCTTAGGAAGTGTCATATGGTTTCTGCCTATTGACTGCTTCCTCTTCAGTTCTGAGTTTACTTATTGTCCATCTACAGTATCTGTCCAAGGTGAACGACCTGATGGACTGGCTGCCTTTTCAAATGCACATCATGATCCAGGCTATTTGTTTTTTATCTTTTTTCTTTTCTTTTTTGGAGAGGGAAGGCAGGGCAATTGGGGTTAAGTGACTTGCCCAAGGTCACATGGCTAGTAAGTGTTAAGTGTCAGAGGTCATATTTGAACTCAGGTCCTCCTGACTCTAGGGCTGGTGCTCTATTCACTGCACCACCTACCGTGTTTCCCCGATAATAAGACCTATCCCGAAAATAAGCCCTCCCCTTACTGTGTAAGATTCCTCTAAAATAAGCCCTCCCCCGAAAATAAGCCCTATTGAGATTGCTACTGTAGTGAAGGTGATCCCCTGCGCTACACGCTACATTACAGTACCCTCTGTATGCACCGTCCCCCCGTGAAATGCATGCCACGCTCCGAGCTACATCCAATCAGAGCTGCAGCAGTGAGCGCGTCATCCTGTTCTTTATTGAATTCATTATTGAATAAAGGTACATTTTTTTGTTCACATTTACCTGTTTATTAAAATTGCTGTCAATGTTCATTAAAATAAGCCCTCCCCTGAAAATAAGCCCTCTGGTGTTTTTCTATCCAAAAAAATTAATAAGACAGTGTCTTATTATCAGGGAAACACGGTAGCTGCCCCTTTTTATCTACTTTTTATCTATGTGTAGACTGATATAATCCAATAGGCAGCTAGGTGGCACAGCAGATAGAGCTCCAGGACTTGATTTAGAAAGACCTGAGTTCAAATTAGCCTCAGATACTTACTAGCTGTGTGCCCCTGGACAAGTCACTTAACCCTTTTTGCTTCAGTTTCCTCATCTATAAAATGAACTGGAGAAAAAAAATGACAAATCATTGTAGTATCTTTGAGAAGAAAACCCCAAAAATGAGGTCATGAAGAGTTGTACATGACTGAAACAATCCAACAACAGCACTCTTTTAAATAGTTGTGGAGGGAAGTAGTATCATAGGGATAGAAACTGGCATAATGTTGTTGGCAAACAGCAAAAAGCCTCCCAGCTTTGTGCCGCCTGCAAATTTGAGAAATATCGTTTCTGTCGTTATTCATGTCATTGATAGCTATGTTAACCATCAGAGAGCCAAGCAATGTCTTTTTCCATCTAGGTACTTAATAAATGCTTACTGATAACTGATTCTATTTAGACACCATTCTGAGTACATATAAATGTACTGAGCTCCATAACATTTCTTGAATCTTTTCCTTTCTGAAGTCATACAGTGGCTACCCTAATTCAGGCTTTCATTCATTAGCCTCTTCACTTGACAACTGCAATAGTCTCCTAATTGGTCTCCCTGACTCAGGTCATTCTTCTCTGCAAACCATCTTCCACAGTTACCAAAGTGATATTAAGAAATCACATCTCAATAGAGCACCAGCCCTGGCGTCAGGAGGACCTGAGTTCAAATCCTGCCTCAGACACTTAACACTTACTAGCTGTGTGACCTTGGGCAAGTCACTTAACCCCAATTGCCCCTCCAAAAAAAATTTAAAAAAACCCAACCCAAACCAAAAACATTATTTGGATAAAGGGTCCGTAAGTTTCACTAGAATCACCAAAGGAATTCATGATACAAACAAAAGTTAAGAACCAATGACTTTATGCAATTTCTAGGCAAACTTGACCTATTTGTGGTTCTTTTCATGATATCCTATCCTCCTGTTTCATGCCTTTGCACAGGCATGGAATATACCTCCCCACCTTCATCTCTGAGGACAGGTGAATGGTACAGCGGATAGAATGCTGGGCCTGGAGTCAGGAAGACTCCTCTTCCGGAGTTCAAGTTCAGCCTCAGACACCTACTAGCTGTGTGACCCTGAGTAAGCCATCTAACCCCATTTGACTCAGTTTCCTCATCTATAAAATGAGCTGGAGAAAGAAATAGCAAACCACTCCAGCATCTTTGCCAAGAAAACTCCAGACAGGTTCTCAAAGTGTCAGACACTGTTGAACCTCTAAACAACTTCATCTCTGCTTCTTAGCAACCCTAGCTTCCTCCAAATCTCAACTCAAGTACTGCCTCTTATACCAGGCCTTTCCTGATTCCCTTTCTAGCTGCTAGTACACCTCCAAATACTTTGTATATATTTTGTATTTTCTTAAGTATACATGTTTTTTCCCTTGATAGAATGTAAATTCCTTGAGGGCTGGGACTGTTTTGATTTTGATTTTGTGTCCCCAGCACCTTGAGCAGTACCAGATATATAATAGGCACTTGATAGAAGCTTTGTGACTGGATGATTGACTATTAGTGATCATTAATATTAATGATAGGTACATCTGTTGGGAAAAGACAAACTTAATAAAGCTTGTTGAAGCTTCCAAAAGGGCCAAAAAGCTACCTAATCCATTTTTAAACTTGAATGGCTAAATACAAACACTATTGTAAAATTAAATCCAGTGGCCAAAATGCAAAGCCATCCTTGGAATCAAATCAATGGTCAAACACATGATTATCTGTTGGGTGCTTGTTGCATTCAGAGTCTTGGATTAGATCCTTTAGGAGCTATAGGAGCCAGAGAAGTCTTCATGGTAGAGGTGAGGCTTGGGTTGGATTTTGAAGGATAAGCATAATCAACATGGTAGAGAAAAGTCAGCATTCCAGAGGAAGGAAATGCATGTGATATAAACAGGGGACAATGAATGGACCACTCTGGTTGGCTGGAGAAGGTAGATAATCCATGAGCCTGTGCATCAGTCAAGCAAGCACTTAAGTACCTCCTGCCTAATGAAACAGCCCCTGCCTTGAAGGAGTCTCTCTTCTATCAAAGACAAGATCAGTGTATTAACCCAGAGTTCCCAACAGATGTGATACTCTGCAATGGTAAGGTGAACTCCAGGTAGTTTTTATTTTGAGGAGGAAAGATGTTCTCCTCATAAGATGACCATAAGAGATCATGGCTAGGTTGAAAGGTGAAAAAGTTTGAGAAGGTTTGTTGTAAAGCAAGCAAAGCAAAGCACATAGAACTTTTTTTTACAGGTTTCTTTAAATGCAGACCACATGATGGATTGCTGTAGGCAAACAGACTGAAGGGATGTAAGAACCTCATCCACTTGGTGTCTGACCCACTTGGTGTCTGACCCATTGCTGTCTCAGTACACCTCTATTCATTGCAACTTCCACCCCTACCTTGTGATTTCCTGCCCACAGGGATAGGAGACAGACACTGGACTTGTGATTTCACTAGTATAAGAAGTCCCTGGGAGAGGAAGCTCTCTCTTTCAATGCAAGTTGGTAACTTCCCTGCAATTTATAGCCCTAGAAAGTTGCCCCAGAGCACTGAGAGATTCAGATTTGCCTAAGGTCAATTGGCCTATGTGTGTCAAAGACCATATTTAAACTCAGGTCTTCTTGGTTCTGAGGCTAGTTCTCTAGTCACTGTACCACTGGGACTCCCTTCCTACATATCCCATGCCCAAATTTTACATTTGCTTTCATTGTCTAGGTAACCACTAACACCTCCATACCATTTCCCACCTCCCCACACATACACACACACACACAAACACACACACACGGCTATCACATCTATTACCACCCTTTGTCCCCTTCTTTCTAAGGATTATGATTGAGGTTCAACTTTCTGAGCTTCATTGAGATCTGGACTCCAGATGGGAAGTCAAAGGAAGCATAAGATTTAGAGGTAGGAAAGACTTTGGCTACCATCCAATCTACCATTCTCACTTTGCACATGAGGAAATTGAGGTCCAGAGAGGCAAACAAACTACTTATTCAAATTCACTCAGCTACTCAGTTACTAGGAGGCAAGCCAAGAGTCAAATCCATCTTTTCTGACTCCGTATCTAATATCTTCCACTCTGGTGACCTCTTAATCAGAATAATTTCTCATTATGACCTAATACCCTGTTTATCCAGCTATGAATGTTAGAATTTCAACAACCACTTTCTGACAGTGTCCTTGACTTATCTCACAAATGAACTCTGGAATACCACGAAACTAAAAAACAAGCTTTCCCTAATGGTGGAAATTTAGAAATTCTGTTGCTCATTGCCCTGCACACCTCCCCTTAGTTAAATGGTTACTGCTTTATAGGCTTTTGATGGGGCTGTTTTCCGATTGGAATTCTAATTAAATACTGTCTGTATGTTCCTTTCTGGGGGATAGTAGGACAAAAATCAGTCCTGCCCTTTAGAAGCTTACATTTCTATGAGAAAACCATTGCTCTAAGACTTTGTGGATGGAAAAAGTCAGTTAAATGCTGAGAGGCTAGTATTCATTCATTTTTTCCCTTCCCCCATCTTCACTGCCAAGGATTTTTCCCACCTCCATTCAGGTGAATTGCCACCATTGTACTGCCTGGGGCAGGGCCTTGGCCATGGCATAAGTTGGGTAAATTGAGCTCATTTCCTGCCAAAGATTTGTTGGGCACCGCAGGGAATAAAACAAACACTAGCTATAATTTGCACTCCTTGGGCTTATATATTTTTTCTACCCTCTGGTTTTGGCAGAGCATTCATGAGGGTTTCGAGAACCATCTTTAGTCAGCAGTTTGGGTTCACTGTAAATCGGTTTTGCTTTACTGGCATCCCAGACAGAATGTGTGTGTTTGTGTGGCAGGTGGGTATTGGACATTACAGGCATGCCTTGAGCAAAGTTGACTGGTGTTCCTTTCACAGCCACATAACTAATTATTGTGGCAAAACCCACCTCAGTATCATTACATTATTAGTGTCATAGGATCATAGATTTAGAACTAGAAGAAACCTTAAAGTCCACCTCATACATCTACTCATTTTGCAGATGAGGAAACTGAGGACCAGAGAGGTTAAGCATCTTGCCCGAGGTCATGTAACTAGTAAGTATCTGAGGTGTCATTTGGAATCAGGTTTTCTTGACTTCAGGTCCAGTGTCCTAACCACTAATTCATGATATGCTAATATTGTTAGGGAACAAGTGATGAATTATATTGCTCTTGCGTTTATGAAGTATGTCCTATGTTCCTCACAACTCTCAGGAATGATTACTCCCATTGCACAGATGAGGAAACCAGTCAGATCAGAAAGGTCAATTAACTTGTGCATGGTTACACAGCTAGTAAGTATCTGATTGTAAATGAAGAAATTTTAAAGCTTGTAAAATTTCATGATCTTGTATAATTTCATAGCCTCTCTCCCCCATTGCATTAGAAACTCCTTGATAGTGTTAGAGTCAGAGAATCTTAGAATAGGAGAGAGACTTTACAGATCATCTGATCTTTTCATTTTATTAGCAATGACAATAATATGGTTTCTGATCTGGGATCTAATACTGTAGCAGCATGTAGAGATAGCTGGCCCTCCATGTTCAGACTACCAGCTCCAAAGTGTCTTTACCAATCTAATTTTATAATTGAGGTTGTTGCCTTTATTTTTTTTATCATTTAAGACTTTATGCATTCCTATTTCAGAAAAGATTTGAAGTCACAAGTAATTTACAGTTACATACACATGCCATAAAGAACAAGAAGACATTTGATTGTTAGGCTTCATTTCTTTATGCTCTTCCAGAATGAAGGAATGTCCGAGACATTGTACACAAAGATTTCAGCAACAGACTTAATGTATCTCTTTTGATAATTCATGTGGACAAGATACAGAGGTATCAACAGTGAGATAGGATGGTTAGGTGGCTTTGGATCTCATTAGAAGCCTGAATTCGGGGCAGCTAGGTGGTGCAGTGAGTAAAAGCGCCGGCCCTGAAGTCAGGAGGACCTGAGTTTGGTTCTGTCCTCAGACACTTAACACCCACACACAAAAAACTAGCCATGTAACCTTGGGCAAGTTACTTAACCCCAATTGCCCTCCAAAAGAAGCCTGAATTCTCTGGTCAACGTACCCACAGACTTTTTGAACCTAGCTCCAAATTAAACCAAGATGGAGACTAGGGCCAGGAGGGAAGGGAGGAGAGGAAATGTGCAGGGGCCATCACCAAATTCTATAAACCCAGATTTTTGACAGCAAATAACTCATCATTTGGCTTATAAATTGTGTTGCGATGAATTCTCTCCCATATTGAGTAACTGCATAGTAGATAATGCCTGTAGTCTGGGCCCTCACAACCATACATACTCATCTTTACTGATTTATTTTGGGACCAACTAACCAATCTCTAGTCTAGATCACAAGCTTTCCTTGTGTCGTTTTTGGGTGCCCAGTGCATAGCAAGTGCGACTGAATTCAGGGATCTTATCATTTTATAGATGTTTAGTCACTGAGAGGCAGCATGACATAGTGAAATAGAAAGCTGGCCTTGACACCAGGATGACCTGGGTTCAAGGTCTGCCACTGGCTGTGTAGCCTTGAGCTTCTCATTTAATCTCCCTACACACTAGACAGCTTTTATTTTTTCTTTTCTTTGTTTTTTTTTGGGGGGGGGGCCGACCTTTATTCCCTCACTTAACAAGAACTTATTCTCCTCCACTCACTATAAAGACAAATAAAGCCCCTGTAAAAAGCATGCATAATGAAACAAAACACATTCCCATTTTGGCCATATTTTTTAAAATGCATGTCTAGACAACTCTCTAAGATGGAGTTGCAAAGAAAAAACACTTATTGGTAGAAACAGTTTTTTCACCCATGAGTTTACCTAACCCCTGA
>NW_027187302.1:3033418-3248418 GCF_028583685.1 Petaurus breviceps papuanus
TTTACCTAACCCCTGAAAGCCCAAGTCAAGACCACATTTGGTTCCCTCCTTCACCAGAGGTTTTCAAAGCAACTGAGAGCCCAAAAGCAAGCATAATGACCAGCTCAGAGGGGGAGGACCAAAAGGTTAGTGGGGCTTTGTGGTTTCCTTAGGAGACATTTCTAAGATATAACTCAATTTAATGGAGTTTCCTGTGTTCACCACCAGGCAGATCCATTGCATGTAAATGAATAATAAGATAGTTTCAATTCTTCTATTCTGACTCTTCAGGGAAAGCATTGTCTTCATTTGGTCCCCTGCCCTTTCCTGTACTAAAAGGAATATTCATATTTACATGTGGGAAACAAAAAAACATGTGAATGGCACTATACTACTCCTGCTAGTAATAGCCTCGGGGCAACAAAAGATTGAAAGTTATTTCATTTCCCAATGAAGATCAGTTGTGTTATTTTAAGTGCCCAAGGTCATCCTGACCTCCATCCCCCAATCAGGGCCCACTGAGTATTGCTCTTGGAATCCACCAGCCATTTCCAAGTTGCACTACCTCTCTGTTATAACTATACTCTAGCCATACTTCCTACTCCTTTTTTAAAAATTTTTTTAAATTTTTAATTGTTTATTTATTTTTAAAATTCTGAGTTCCAAATTCTTTTCCTCCCTTCAGCCCCTCCCCCCATGAGAAAGTAAGCAATATGCTAATATACATGTGAAGTCATGCAAAACATATTTCCATACTAATCATGTCTCAAAAAAACAAGAAAAATAAAATGAGAAAATTTTATCAATTTGCACTCAGTTTATCAATTCCCTCTCTGGAGTGGTTAAGTATTTTTTATTATGTCCTTCAGAATTGTCTTTGATCATTGTATTGTTCAGAGTAACTAAGTCTTTCACAATTGATCACTGTTACAATATTGCTGTTACTGCATGTAATGATCTCCTGGTTTTGTTCACTTCACTTTGCATCAGTTCATATAGATCTTCCCATGTTTTTCTGAAACTATTCCTCTTGTCATTTCTTATAGCACAATAGTATTCCAACACAATCCTATACCACAACTTGTTTAGCCATTCCCCAGTTGATTGGCATCCTCTCAATTTCCAGTTCTTTGCAACCACAAAAAGAACTACTATAAATATTTTTGTACATGTAGGTATTTTTCCTTTTTCTTTTATCTCTTTGGGATACAGATCTAGTAGTGGTATTTTGGGGACAAAGGGCATACAGTTTTATAGGCCTTTGGTTATAGTTCCAAATTGTTCTCCAGAATAGTTGGATCATTTCACAACTCAACCAACAGTTCATTAGTATACCTACTTTCCCACATGCTGTCCAGCATTTGTCATTTCCAATAACATGTGAGTTGGTACCTCATAGCTGTTTTAATTTTTATTTCTCTAATCAATAGTGATTCAGAGCATTTTTTTCATATAACTATAGATAGCTTTGATTTGTTCTTCTGAAAGCTGCCTCTTCATATCCTTTGATCATTTATCAATTAGAGAAATTCCCTGTTCTTACATGACATTCATTCTTCATTCAATCCATCCATTCTATGCATTGTGGGAAATCTAATGAGAAAACTGTAAGTAATATGAATGTAGAGGGCCAGCTGTAGACTCTACATCTCTCTACAATGTCATCTCTGATGCCTGGGATGCACTCCCTCCTCTCCTGTATCTTGCTTCCTTCAAAATTCAGCTCATGACCCACCTCCTACTGATAACCATAAGCTCTTCTAGAGCAAGAGACTTCCATTTTTGTTTTTGTGTTGCCAGCATCACCAGCACAAACCTGGTGCCTAATAGATGTTTAATAAATGCTTGTTCAATAAATTATATTGAAGTGCTTGCAGGAAAGGAATATTTTCCCCTGTACTGGTTATTGGCTCAGTTTTAACTATTATTGAAAGGCAGTAATCTAATCCCATATTTAAAAGTTCGCCCAGGGTAAATTCTTTCTAATTTGGTATCCAATGGATATTAAAGATAATTTAAAAAAAAAAATTAGGAATTTGAGACAGAGGATCCCTATATTTTCCTCTTGCAAACGATCAAAGCTAATAAAGAAAATTATGACTATTGAATAAATGGATACATACATAGGCAATTTATGTATTTTTTGTTTTATGATTTAATATTTTATTTTTCCCCACTTACATGTGAAAAAAATTTAAATATTTTTTTAAATTTTGAGTTCCAAATTCTCTGCCTTCTTCCTCACCCTCTCCCTCACAGAAAAGGTAAGCAATTTGATATAGGTTATACATATGCAGTCATTCAAAGCACATTTATATATTTAGAATAGTAGAATCATAGAATTAGAACTGGAATGAAATTTAAAGATTATCTAGTCCAATTCCCTCTCCCCACCCCTATTTTATAAATAAAGAACTGAGGTTGAGAAGTGTATAGTGATTTACCCAAAGTCACATTGGAAGTAAGTGGTAAAGTTGGGACTTGAACCCAAGACATCTTTCTCTAAATCTGACTCTTTCTACTATATCAGACATGCTTATTATATAGTGTTTATATATATATATATGTTTAACTCTTTTGACCCTCACAACAATCTCATGAAGTAGATGCCATAGGTATTATAAGCCCCAATGAGGTGCATAGGTGGTGAAGTAAACTAGTGTGTTAGACTTGGAGTCAGGAAAAGACCTGACTTTGAATCCGACCTCATATGCTTACTTAACTGTCTGGCACTGGTCAAGTCACCTAACCTCTCTCAGCCTCAGTTTCCTCATCTGTAAAATGGAGATAACAATAGCATCTACTTCATAGGGTTGTTTTGAAGATCAAAAATAACTGACATCTGTGAATCACTTTGCTAACCTTAAAACCTTATTTTGAACCTTAAAACTTCATCTCCTGACTCCAAACATTTTTACTGGCTGTCCCCCTATGCCTGGAACATTCTCCTTCCTCATCTCTGCCTCCTGCCTTCTGTGACTTCCTGCGAGTCTGAACTAAAGCCCCATCTTCTACCAAAAGCCCTTCTCAGTCCTCCTTAGCCTTAGAGCCTTCCTTTTGAGACTGTTCTCAATTTTGTATATATGTTGTTTGTACATGGTTGTTTGCATGTTGTCTCCCCCATTAGACCCCTTGAGAGCAGGGACTTTTTTTCCCCCTTTATGTCCCTTGAACTTATCTCAGTGCCTGGAACATTATAAACACTTAAAAAATGCTAGTTGACTTAAGACTATATAAACATTATTATTTTGCAGAGCTTAGCACAGTGCTTGGCACATACTGGGCACTTAATGGATGTTCACTTGCCACTATATAAATTTTAACTATTTTTTATTTTATACGACAGTGCTTGGCACATAGTAGTCACTAAATAAATGTTAGTTGACTTGATATTGTATAAATGTTAACTATTATTATTTTACAGGTGAGGAAAATAGGAATAAGAAAAACTAAATTATTTTCCTAGGGTCACAAAGCTAATAAGTATTGGAGGTGAAATTCAAACACAGCTCTTTTCTAATTCTGGTCCAAACTCCTCCCATTATGCCATGTTGCTGCCTTTTTATATAAAAAGGTATTCTTTTTTCATAAAAAGGTATTCTGATCAGTTATTTTTCTAGGGAAGAAGTATTGTAGAGTTAGAACTAGAAGTCACCTTTGAAAATCATCTAATCCAACTTCCTAATATTACAAATAAGGAAACTGAGTTCTAGAGGGTAGACAGAACGCTCCCAAGATTGAATGTGATATTTGCTACACAGGTTTTGTTTTGGTCTGAATTTTTTTTTAAGTGGTGGAAAAAGGTGAATGGAAAAGAAAATAAATATTTGTTCATTGAAAAAAAATTTGAAAGAGATCCCATGTAAGTGGCAAAGTAGGGACTTGAACTGCATCCTCTGGCTCCCCAGGCAGGTCTCTTTTTCATTGTATTATATGTGATACTGCTTTTGCAGTCTAGGGATGCTAAGGTTTGGCCTGCCATCCAGAATTCACACAGTATTACATATCATAATTCATGTGTAAATTCACTGAGATTTCCTCTGTCCAACCTGTGCTCTCCTCCCATACTCCTGATTGGTCTTATGAGCAGTGTTATAAATAATCAGAGCAGGGCCGCCAGGTAGCACAGTGAGTAAGAGCACCGGCTCCAGTGTTGGGATGACCTGGGCATCGAATCAGGGCTCAGACACTTAGCACCCACCCAGAAATACCTGGCTGTGTAACCTTGAGCAAGTTACTTAACCCCGATTGCTTTAAAAAAAAATAAATAATCAGAGCAAGTGACTCCAATTCAAGGGTCTTAAGTGTGTTCTTTGCTCTGCACTGACTCACAGCATGACTTAGAAAAAGTTCTGAGACCCATTCTTGGTAAACACAGAATATTCCCTGCCATCCCCAGGATTCTAATAAAGCAGCCTGGCCAAATGAAATACTGGCAGATACACAAGAGGAAGGTATGAAAGCACCAGACTGTTCTCTCAGCAGTTTACAAAAAGTTACTCCTGCTTTGCAGTTGCTGTAGAATTGGAGAGGAAATGTAATTTGATTCGACTTTACCAGATGCCGATCTCCTTATTTTGTTTATTTTTCATTTAACTTTGACCCAAATAGAAACCAGTACTTTAGACATTTAGCTTGTAAAAACCATTGAATGGACTTGGTGGAAGATGTGAAATCCCCATCCCTTGAAAACTTTAAATAGTTGGCCATTTTTTCCTGATAAAGTCACATCCTTCTTTCTGAAGGAGGAGGTGAAACCAAATGATCCAACAAGATCCCTTCCAGCCTTAAGACTCTAGTATTGCTAATGAAAAAGGTGACAGATGGGCAGTTAGCACATTGCTTCTCTGTAGTGGGTGCTTAGGGTTTGGTGAATTGATTTTAAATCCTTATGTTGTGGGAAAGTTTATTTTTTTACATGAAGTTTTTGGGTATAAAATGAGAGGGTTTCCACATTGATGCAAGGGCTTAGGGAATGAACATGAACTAGAAGTAGAAGGGTTAGAGGATAACAAATAATGCATTTATTGGTACAAATAACAAATAATGCATTTAATGGTACAATGCAAAGACCACTGCCTGTGGAGTTGGGGAAACTGGGTTCAAATCTTGCCTCTGTTGTTTATTCCCTGCACGACCTTGGCCAAATCTCTTAACCTCCCTAGGCCTCAGTTTCTCTGACATTTATGGGTAAAGAGCCAGGCTTGGAGTTGGGAAGACCTAAGTTCAAGTTCTGTCTCTGAAACAGCAGTTTTGTGACCTATGGCCTAATCTTAGGTGACAAGTCACCTATACTTTCAGGGCTCTAGGTAACTTTCTAATACTATTCATTTCAGACTGGGAACTGCTCTGCATTGGTTTATTAGGAGATCCCTATACCCATGAAGTCATAGATTTAGCTGTGTGACTTTGGGCAAGTCACTTAACCTCTGTTTGTCTCAGTTTCCTCATCTGCAAAATGGAAATAATAATAACACATGCTTCCCAGAGTTGTTGTGATAATCAAATGAGATAATAATTGTAAAAGGCCTAGCCCAATACCTGGCACATAGCAAGTGCTTTATAAATCTTAACTATTATTATCATTATGTCCAAAAATATTTTAGAAGGTTGCATAAAATAAAAGGTTTGGGGAAAAGTAAATATGTATGTGACACATATTGAACTAACAATCAATATAAAATTGTGCTTATAAAATAATTTAATTTTAATAATGCATAAAACATCAGTGCATAAAATATCAGTGCTAGGGTTCAATTTTCATCGATTCAGCAAACATCTATTTAGTATCTGCTTTGTGTCAAGCAGTGGTAGGTGTGAGAAATTCCAAGATGAAAAATGATACTATCTTTTTTGGGTTTTTTTGAGACTGTGTTTCTTCATCTTTTCCCAGGCTGAAAGTGCAGAGATTAGTGATGGGTCTTGATCCTACTGCTGAGCAGTATGGGAACTCTGACCTTCTCCATTCTCACCCTATTATAGTTCACCTCTCATTAGGTAACCAGATAACTCCCTGCTCCCATAGGTTCATTGTATTATGCCAAACATTTTACAAACAGTACATTCCACTGAAGGGTAAGATCTTTTTTCAGAGATCCAGGAATGTGAGCCTTCAAAATAATTTTGTACATAAATGAATGTGGACATAAGGATACCAATTTTAGGAAACTGCATTTAGAAAGAAATAGAACAGTTTCAAAAAAAGAAAAAAATGATGCATGTTTATTCAAAAGTTCATAGATTGATCCATGGATATGAGTTATATAAGCTTATGAAGGAATCTACATATTATTTAATTATTAATTATTTGCATTTACATGACAAAGCACTTTTACATACATCATCTCATTTGAGATCTCATTCTAAAGATAATGCATATGATTTTAAAATGCATACAAGAGGGGCAGCTAGGTGGTGCAGTGAACAGAGCACTGGCCCTGGAGTCAGGAGGACATGAGTTCAAATCCAACCTTAGACACTTGACACACTTACTAGCTGTGTGACTTTGGTCAAGTCACTTAACTCCAAATGCCTTGCCTTTCCCGCTCCAAAAAAAAAATGCATACAAGGGATGAAGGTGAATTAAGCTTTGAGTTTCCAATGAGAATAAATGTTTGTAAATACAATAAGTAGATATTAACAACGATATTTGGTGAAAATGGTATTGGACTTGGAATCAAGAAGTCCTAAGGAGGCAAAATGCCTGTGATTGAGTCTCATTTCTGACATTGTATAACCATGACCAAGTAACCTAACAATTTTGCACTTTAGATTCTCTTTAAAATGGATATAATATTTGCTGTCATCTACAAGAATTAGCACTATTATCTATAAAATAGTCTTCATCAGTGTTGTGGTCATGGCCAAAATGGAAGTAGCTGCCTATTTCAGCACTGAGGCAGTGGATAGCAACAGAGTCAATTGGGTAAGATTGCCCTTATTTATTGACTAAAGTATTACTAGTAATAGAGCATGACTGGTATTACTGGTGTAAAATGGGCAGTGACCAGTACTGGTAAACATAACTAAACTGAATAACTGGTGCCTTTGAGCACTTTGGAAAAGTAAAGTAAGAGAAAGAATAAGACCCAAGTAAGCATTTAGGGAAAAGGAAAGACTATACAGCATTGTCTTCATTTCTTGAGGAGAATTTTTTTTCATTTGGGCATATCTCTGTATCTTTATATCTGTCATCTACTGTGCTAACTAACCAGAGAAAAAAAGTATGTTAATCTCTTTTGTATCTAACATTTTGTGGTAATGGTTTTATTCCATCTCTGCTTGACAAAGTGTCAGTGTTTCAGTAAGAGCCAAGTCTGTGATGAAACTTTCAGAGACCCCTTTGGCTGGATCTCTGATATTTTTTTATATGACATTGATATTCTGAGGCTTGGTCCCATCACCCTAAGGAGAAGCTATCTCCCTCACAGGAGGGTCCCATCCACTTCACATGGAATGTTAGATGCTTTGTAAACTATACGGAAATAAATGCAAATTATTATTAATGATGATGATGATTGTTATTATTATCACATTCTTAGCTTGTTTGATGGAATTCACTTAGAAACAGTCTTAGGGAAATTCAATATCTTGGTATTCTTTTATGTTTACTCTTCTGTGGGCTATTGTGCAAGTGGATAGAATGGCTGCTTTGGGGAAATGAATTAAAATATTGGGTTATAAGTTTCTCTGTACATTCATTGAACTCCAGCTCCTGTAGTACAATGACAGAAGTGATGTATACGTCATCCTATTCCCATGTCATTTTAATTTTTGCCTCTAGATCTCTATAATTTTAAAGCTTGTATGCTGATATCTATTTAAAATGTTCTTAAATTTTTGTGGGTCAGAGCTAGGTAGGAGAGTTTTGGAGTAACTGGTTTGTCTGTAATAACGTTCCAATTACAAAAAAGGATTTTTTTAAATTATAAAGACTATATCAGAGGTTTTATTATCTGTAGTACAAAGATTTGTCTTCTGCTAGTTTATGAAGGATAGCAAGAAAGATGTATAATTCTGGCTACTCTCTCATGTTTTTCTAGTTATTTGGTAGGTACCAGTTTTTTTGCAAGCTGACATGATATAGCACACAGTTTCCACCAATTCCTTGAAAAATGTGTACTGATCTTTACATCTGAGATTATTAAGAATAGTTTCTGTTAGCATTGGCTAACTTTTTTATCACTATGATAAGCTCCATTTATATAAATAGATCCTCAACTCAACTCATTCATTTGTTTGACAGTTTGTATAAATAGATCCTCTTAACTCAATTCATCTGTTTGACAATTCTTTGTCAACATATTATTGAGTTTATATGGCTGTCTCCAAAGGAGGAATTTTTGCTTCCATTCTTGAATCTTAGCCATTTTATAGACTCTACCCAATGGTAAATCAATATCAGTTATATTTGATAGGTTCTGTGGTATGCATAACTGGTATATTTTGCTACTCATACTGTGAAGTGTTGTCTATTCAGAAAGTATTTGTGTATGTTTTTAATACAATCTGCAAACATCTGTGCTCTTTTTCCTTTTTGACAAGGAAGTAATGATCTTCTTTATAGCTTCCTTGATGTCGTGGGCCCCATTTTTTAAAATATTATATGAGGGTTTTTTTATGTTTTCTTTCTGATTTAATTTTTTTCCATCAACAATCCTTTATGTTTTTTTCTCCCTCCCATACCACAGTATTGGAATAAAGAAAAGAAAAACAAAATCCTTGTAATAAATATGCATAATCAAGCAAAACAAATTTTCATATTGTCCATGTCCAGAAATGTATGTTTCATTCTTCACTCTGTATCAGTTTGTACATGTCTTCCCAAGTTTGTCTGGAATACTCCCTTTCACCAATGTTTGTGGAACAATGGTATTTATTAATATGGCATAATTTGTTCAACCAGTACCCAATTGATGGACATCCCCTTAGTTTTCAGGTTTTTTGCCAATACAAAAAGAATGGATATAAATATTTTCTGCACATGTGGGTCTTTATCCTCTTTCTTTGATCTCTTTGGGCTATAGACCTAGTAGTAGTATTGTTGGGTTCTCTCTCTCTCTTTCTCTCTTTGTGTGTGTGTGTGTATGTATGTATATATATATATATATATGTATATATGTATATATATATGTGTGTGTGTGAAAATGAAATGTACATATATTTAATTTTTAAAAGCTTTTATTGCTATAATGCATTTCTTTATGTAACCATAGTTTCCCCATGTATCCTTTCCCCTTCTTTCCAAAGACCATCCTATATAACAGTATTTATAAAGGTTTTTTAAAAAGAGGAAAAAAATCAGCATAAGTGCTGATTTAAAAAGTCTGAAAAATGTGTGTAATCTGCAGCACTTATATGCCTTCCTACATCAGCAAAGGGGTGGAGTGGGAGTATATCTCTGCTTTCAAGACATGCTTGTTCTTTTATAATTTTCCAACATCCACTTTTGAATTTTTTAGGTCATTCTTTCCCATTATATTGTTGTAGTCATTTTGTAAATTGTTTCTTGGATCTACTAATTTCCACACTGCTTTAGATCATGTAGTTATTTACATACTTTTTTTTATTCATTATATACAGAATTTCTCATGATACAGTAATATTTCCTTACACTCACATACCATACTTTGTTTGCCAGTTCCCAACTGATAGACATCTATTTTGTTTCCAATGCTGCAAATTTTAAAGAGAAATGTAAATACTAGCTTATTATTTTTAATTTATTAAACCATGCATGCTTGAATTATTTAAATGCTTAGAGTAATGATTCCAAAGGACCTAATTTATTTTTTCACTATCTTTATTTTCTACCAGGCCCTGGGAAACCATGAATTTGATAATGGAGTAGAGGGACTGTTGAATCCATTACTTAAGGAAGTCAAGTTTCCAGTCCTCAGTGCTAATATTAAAGCCAAGGAACCTCTTGCATCTCAAATATCTGGATATTATCTTCCACACAAAATTCTAACTGTTGGTCAAGAGAAAGTGGGAATTGTTGGGTATACCTCCAAGGAGACCCCTGTCCTTTCAAAACCAGGTAGTTTTTCCTTTTATTGCAAACATTATTTGAAACTAAAATGAGATTTTGGCATGTTTATTACAGATTCTGTATAAAACCCCCAAATTTTGTAAGCTTGCAAAATAACATTGAATTGAGGTAGCATTTCTTGACAGAATTAATTTTGTATAGATATATAGATATTACCTGAAAATTATTATCATTTACTCTGCTTATGGAGCTGTTTTGTTGACATAAATAGGAGCATTATCTATTCCAGTCTAATAGAAGGTGGAAGAAGGCCATTCTTGTCCTTTTCTTATTAAGATTCATTCTAACTTCATTCCAGTTCTGTGGTTCTGTGATTTACAAAATTAAATTCTCTGTTTTACAGACAGAGTAGACCAATAAGCTATAGACAAATAGATAGACCAATAACTAAGATAATAATAATAAGATAGGCCAATAACAATAATAAGATAGACCAATAAGCTATTGATCAATAAATAGACCAATAAGTAGACCACATAGGAGTCAACTGTGCTTTAAGCTATCATTACATAGCTACCTGAGAGAAGTTACCATCCATTCCAAGCATGGAATGGGAATTTTAAAATAGTTCAATTGAATTGGAGAGGACACAGCTACTAGAAAGATAAACAGTTTGTCATTTCCTGCCCCTCCCATTAGCAGATCTCTGTACTAATATCACTATTTTATTCAGTGCTGTGGAGACATCATAAAATCAAAATAATTGAACTTTGGCTGGCAGGATCCTCAAAGAATCAGTCCAACCTCAACCTAACCAAGAGTCCTTCCAATAACCCAAGCAGTAACCTGCTTTTGTGTAAAGACCTCCAAAGAGTGGAAATCCCACAACTCCCTAGCATAGCCCAATTGCTATGAAGTCCTTTCTTACATTAAGCTTAAATCTACCCTTCTACCACTTCCAACCATTGTTCCTAGTTCTGTCCTCTCAAGACAAGCTGAACAAAGCCAATTCCCCTTCCACTTGACAGCCTTTCAGACTGTCAATTATCATGCCTCCCCTAAAGTCTCTTCTTCTCTGGGCTAAATATTTCCACTGACTTCATCCAACCCTCATGGCATATTCTCAAAGCTTCTGACAATGCCATCGATATTTTTCAGGGCATCTTTTAGTTTTTTTTTTCTTAATGAAAATATGGTGCCCCAATGAACACAATATTTTATGTATGTCCTAACACAGAATACCGTAGAAGTTACCTTGTTTTGGAAACTATACCTCTTTTAAGGTAAACCTAGCTTAATGCATTAGCTATTTTGTCTGCCATGTCAGATATTCTCTCCTTAAAATGAAAGTGATAATAATCCATTTAAAATATAACACTTTAAAGTTTGCAAAATATTTCTCTTTTTTAATGACCCTGGAGGTATGTAGTGCAATGCAAGTATTTTTATCCCCATTTTATAAATAAGGAAACTGAGACTCAAAGAGCTTGCCTGATTTGCCCATAGTGAATCAAACAAGCAAACAAGTATTTATTATGCACCATGTTCCAGGTACTAGGTGCTGGGGATAGAAAAGACAAAAATGATATAGTTCCTTCCCTCAAAGAGCTTATAATCCAGCTAAGGGAAATAATATGTCCATATGTAAGCATATACAAAATATATACAATAATTTCTTCCCTAATTAATTCCTGAGCCCACTCCATACAGCAGCTATTCCAAACCTTCTCTTCTCAAACTTCCCAAGCCTTCCCTTCTCTCTTTCAGCTGAAGGAAGACCTTGCCTCTTACATTATTGAGATATTTGAGACTGCTTAACATGAGCATTTCTATTTTTTCTTCATGTTAAAACCCTTTGACATCATTCCCTACTCTCTCTTCCTTTCTCCTAGTCTCTGACAATGAAGGAAACCTTTACCAAGACCAACTCCTCTAAATATGCCCTTAATTCCATCCTGGCACTTCTTCTCTTTTCTACACTGTCTTTCCTGGTGACCTCATCAGCTCCCATGAGTTTAATTATCATGAAAGAAAAAGAAGGAAGGAAGGATTAATATTTATATAGTATGTACTACGTGCCAGGCACTGTGCAAAGAGCTTTACAATTACTATCAACAACCCTAGGAAGTAGATCCTATTATCATCCCCATTTTACAGATGAGAAACTGAGTCAAATGTCAATTAAGGATACTTGCCCAGAGTCACATAGTTGATAAATGTCTGAGACTGAATTAGAACTCAGGTCTTCCTGACTCCAGGCCTGGCATTCTATCTGCTGCACCACCTAGCTTCCCCATGTCATTTATATGCCAATGACTCACAGATCTATATATCTAGCCCCAGTCTTTGCACTGAACTTCAATATTGGGTCACCAATTGCTTATTGGACATTTAAAACTGAATAGATGCTTTGGTGTTTTGCTTGACTATATTTGTTTTATTTAGGGGTCTTTTATTATTTAAGTTGGGGGAGTTATTGGGATGTGACTAATGAAAAAGCAGCATCAAAAGTATTTTAAAAGAAAAAGAAAAGAAAAAAATTGTTTGATCCTTAATTAATGGGGAAGAGTTGAAGATTTTTGTTTGTTTCTTTATTGGAATGCAGAAGAGAGATGAGGGAGAGTACTAAATTTAGAATCAGGAGAGAACTGGGTTGGGATTCTAACCTCCAGTTTCTAGCTATGTTCATGGACAAGTCATTTAATTCCTTTCTTAATCTGTTTCATAATGGGAATTACTTAATCTGTAAAATGGGGATGATTGCTACTTGCAAATTGAGATAATGTGTATAAATTGCTTTGTAAGCCCTAAAACAAAATAAAAATGTCAGCTATTATTGCCCCTATTTTACAGATGAACAACCAGAGGTTCAAATTAAGTTATTTGCTCAAAGTCACAATAATAGTAAGTTCCAGACCTGGGACTTGAATCTAGCCAGTTCTTATAAATCTAGTGATATTCCTGTTTAATCAACCCACCTCTTAAAAACATATATGAGGTAAAGGAAATGCCTGCTTAAATTATTGTTCCTCTAAATTTGAAACTCAAGGGATTATGGAACTGAATCTTGTAAACAAACAAATTAATAAAAACAAAAAAAATTTTTAAATTATTGTTCCTCTGATTCATTTCTGAAAATTTTAATTTCTACATGTACCCCTTATTTCAGTGGCTTCCTCCTGACTTAAAGAACCTGAGTACACTCTGGGGGAATTTTCACTTTTTTAGCTTGTTCCTACCTCAAACGGTTGTTTTGAGGATCCAGTAAAATTGTGGACATAAAATGCTTTGTGATACTTCAAATGCTACATAAATGTCAATTATTATTAACATAATTATAGTTATTATTTTAAAATAATAATATTAGAGAAATATAATATAGGAATGAGCCACATGGAGATTATAGTTCAAGTGGTGAGCCCACCAAGGAAAAGAAGGAAGAGAAGAAAAAGAGGTCTCATTTATAATACTGATAATTATGTTATTGGATGGTTTTTGTGAATTTGGGGAAGAGAAAGGGAATAAGCATTTACAAAGCACCTACTATGTGCCAGGCACTGTGCTAAGCACTTTTTACAAATATCTCATTTGATCTTCACAAGAACCCTGCAAGTTAAGTGCTATTATTATCCTCATTCTACAGTTGAGGAAACTGAGGCAGACAGAGGTTAAGTAACTTGTCCAGGGTCACACAGCTAGTAAGTATCTGAGACTGGATTTGAAATTGAGTCCACCTGACTCCAGGCCCATTCCTTTATCCACCATGCCACCTAGCTGCTCCTCAATGATAGATTACCAGTGATCATAGGGAAAATTAATGGAGAAGTCAGAGGTTTGGCTAAAATAATTAGAATGTCTGGTTTGAGATGATGTTAGCCTGTATTAGTAAAGAGAATTTCCTCCTTGGCAGTTCCTTACCCCCAGGAAAATCATAGGTCGGTGCTATTTATCTATCACTGTTCATATGAGCATCTTGGTGCATCTGATACTGAAAAAAAACAATTACAACTTGGATGCAGTTTGAAAATTAAATAATCAATATCCACTTTGTTTCGTTTTTAGGAAGATATTTAGTATTTGAAGATGAAATCCCTTCCTTGCAGACCCAAGTGGATAAGCTGAAAACAAATGGAGTGAACAAAATTATTGCCTTGGGTCACTCAGGTTTTGAAATGGATAAACTCATCGCTCAAAAGGTGAAAGGTGTGGATGTTGTAGTGGGAGGACACACAAACACATTTCTCTATACAGGTAATTACTTTGAGAAGATTATATTGACAAGGCCATAAAATAACTTGAGCCATTTTTCATTTGCTAGTTTTTTATTACAATTATTGAAATTCAGCTTGTGTCAAATGATATAATTCTCACTCAAATCAAAGTTACTAAAGCATGCTTCCTTGATGTGACCACAACAGGCAGGCCATCCTAGAATCCCATCTGTATATTCCCCTCATTCTTATAGAAACTCTCCTTACATTCTTATGAAACTTCTTGCAGCAGTGTGTCATTATTCAAGACTATGACTCACATTCAAGAACGTGCCCTTTTCATTTTTATTGTTAGTTTACAAATTTTAATCTTTTTATTTGTTTTAATATTTCCCAATGCATTCCTCCTTTTTCCCCATCCCAGAGAGCCATTTCTTATAACAAGGAATTTTAAAAGGGGGGAAAAGCAGTTCAACAAAACCAACCAACATATCTAAAAAGTCTGACGTTATATGTAGTGTCCCTCACCCCTGCAAAGAGGTTGATAGAGTTTCCTTCTCAGATATTTTCTTTGGAGTCAAGTTTATTTGTAATTTCACAGCTTTCGGTTTTGATTGTTTTGCTGTTGTTGTTTCCATTCCCAATACTGTAGTCAGTGTGTGTGTGTATAAGTAAATAATTTCCCCTCTCCTCTAACCCCCTCTCCTGGTTCTGCTTATTTCATTTTGCATCAGTTCATACAAGATTTCTCATTCTTCTCTTGCTTCTTCATTGATGCCATCTTTTTTTCATTTGGAGGGCATTTGGGATTAAGTAACTTGCCCAAGTTTACACTGCTAGTTTGTGTGTGTGTGTGTGTGTGTGTGTGTGTGTGTGTGTGTGTGGGTGGGTGTGGGTGTGGGTGTGGGTGGGTGGGTGTTAAGTGTCTGAGGCCGGAACCGAACTCGGTCCGGGGGCCGGCGCTTTACTCACTGCGCCACCTAGCCACCCTGGTGCCATCTTTTTTTAATTCCTACATTTGAGGTTAATAACCTTGGTAAGATGACTCCAAAGGAGAAAGTGAGGCTGGTAACTTTGCACAGGCCTCCCTCACTCAAATCAAATTCAATTGCAAGTCATGTCATCATCTTCCCGAGACATGGTCCTTTTTGAAAACAAAGTACAAACCACAACCATACAATAGTCTTGGAAAGAATGGATGAAAGGTTCTTATGGCCAACTTCTACTACTAAGAATACAGATGTGGAATCTCAGAAGGAAACTTACAAGTTATATTGTCCAAACACCAACCTACCAGAAAAGGAATATTTTTTTTAATGCTTTATTAACATCTGATTTACATCATTCATTTCCGCCAGATTTTGAGTTCCAAATTTTCTCCCCATTTTTCCCCTACCCACCACCCCAAAATAGCAGTCTCACAAGATATCCCCTCCTCCAATCTGCTCTCTCCCATATTTTCTCCCATACCCCTTTCGATTTTTCCAGTGGATCTCTATGCCCCAGTGCCTGTATATCTTATTTTCCAACTACATGTAAAATAGTATTAATAATAGTAGATAGATAGATAGATAGATAGATAGATAGATAGATAGATAGATAGATAGATTTGAATATTTGATTTTAAAACTTTGAGTTCCAGATTCATTCCCTTCCTCTCTTGTCACCCACCCTCACTGGGAAGATAAGCAGTTTGGTATAGGTTGTACATGTGTGGCTAATGCAAAACAATAACATAGTAGATATATTGTAAAAGACTAACTATATTTCCCTCCCTCCTGTCCCACCTCCCACTTGTTTTATTCTTTGCTTTGATCCCATCCATTTTCAAAAGTGGGTGCTTCCAACTTCCCTCCCCTGCCAGCCTGCCCTCCCTTCCATCATCCCCCCTCTCATCCCCTTCCCCCCCTACTCTCCTGGAGGGTGAGATACCCTATTTAGTGTGTATTTCATTCCCTCCTCAAGCCAAATTCAATGGGAATAAGGTTGATCCATTCCCTTTTGCTTTCCTATTCTTCCCCTCCATTGTAACCATTTTCCCTCGCCTCTTCTATATGAGATAGTTTACCCCATTCTGTCTCTCCCCATCTGCTCTCATTATATTCCTCTCTCACCTCTTAATTTCACCTTTTAAGTATCATCCCTTCCTGTTAAATTGGTCCTGTACCCTCCATCTATGTATATCTGTAAACATATATACATACATTCATATATGTATTCATATGCCCATATACCCTTATATATATACATATATTCCCTTTAACTACTGAGAAAAGTTTCATAAGTTACAATTATAGTTTTTCCATGTAGGAATGTTAATAGTTCAACTTTGATAATTTCCTTCTGATTTCTTTTCCTTGTTTACCTTCTCATGCTTCTCTTGCTTCTTGTATCTGAATGTCAAATTTTCTATTCAACTCTGGTTTTTTCAGCAAGAATGCTTGAAAGTCCTCTATTCCACTGAATAACCATATTTTCCCCTGAAACATGATACTCAGTTTTGCTGGGTAGGTGACTCTTGGTTTTAATCCCAGCTCCTTTGACCTCTGGAATATCATATTCCAAGCCCTTTGATCCCTCAGTGTAGAAGCTGCCAGATCCTGGGTTATCCTGATTGTGTTTCCACAATATTCAAATTGTTTCTTCCTGGCTGCTTGTAATATTCTCTCCTTAATCTGGGAATTCCAGAACCTGGCTATAATATTCCTAGGAGTTTTCTTTTGGAGATCTTTTTCAGGAGGTGATCAGTGGATTCTTTCAACCTCTCTTTTGCCCTCTGGTTCTAAAATATCAGGGCAGTTTTCTTTGAGAACTTCCTGGAGCATGATTTCTAGGTTCTTACTTTGATCATGGCTTTCAGGTAGTCCAATAATTTTTAAATTCTCTCTCCTGAATCTATTTTCCAGGTCAGTGTTTTTTCCCATGAGATATTTCACATTGCCTTCCATTCTTTCATTTGTTTGGATCAGTTTGACAGCATCTTGATTTCTCACAAAGTCATTAGCTTCCATTTTCTCCAATCTAATTCTGAAGCAATGATTCTCCTCATTAAACTTTTGAGATTCTTTTTCCATCTGGCAAATTTGGCTTTTTAAGGCATTCTTTTCCTCATTGCCTTTTTGAGCCTCTTTTGCCATTTGAGTTAGTCTATTTTTAAGGTGCTATTTTCCTCAGTCAGGCTGTTGACTCTCATTTCGTAATTGCCTTGCATTGTTCTCATTTCCCTTCCCAATTTTTCCTTCACTTCTCTTATTTGGTTTTCAATATCCTTCTTAAGCTCCTCTGTGGCCTGTAACCAATTCATATTTTCCTTTGAAGCTTTTGGTGCAGGAGTTCTGACTTCACTATCTTCCTCCTATTCCATGCTTTGCTCCTTTTTGTCCCCAAAATAGGAGTCTAATGTTGGAATCTTCTGTCTGCTTTGTTTCCTTTGCCTGGTCATGTCGCCCCTCAGTCACTTGACCCCTGGGCTTTTTGCCACAGTAGGACTCTGCCACCAGATAGGGGAGCTTTCATCCAAATTCTGGGGTTTTCTCAGCTGCCAGAGGTATTAGATGGGTGCCCTCTCTGAGGTGTCCACATGCTCTGGCAAGTGGGACACACACCCCAGGACCTCCACCCTAGACTGCAATCCAGATCCAAGAAGGTTAAAGCAAGAGCGATTACCCCTCAGACTGGTGCTTGGTCCCCCTACACTCTGCAGGCCAGGAGCTGAAGCTGCCACGTGGCGCTGGCTGGCTCTGCCTGAGTCTCAGCAGCTTCTAACCCCAGGGGCAAAAGCCACGCACTCCCACTTCCTGGGTCCCAAAGTCCAGACTACACTGACCTCTCACTTTTGTCCTTCGAATCTATGTGTTGATAAATCTGGAAACAGCCACAGCTGCTGCTGATCTGGAGTCCCTGTGGCTGGGGGCTGGTCAGGCCTGCCCTGGGGCTAAAGCCTTGGCTTGGGGCTGGGCTGGGCTCCCAGAGTGCTGTGCTGGCTGATTCCTGCCAGCCTGCCAGGCTGTCCTCAGTGGGAGGTTAGCTTCTCTGTGTCATTTTGTGGGTTCTGCAGCTCCAAAGTTTGTTCAGAGTCCCCTTTTTACATGGATTGGGGAAGGTGGAAGCCAGAGTGGAGGGGAGATCCTGCTTCTATTCCGCCATCTTGACTGCACCCCCCCAGGATTACTTTTTTTAAACAATATCCATTGGATAGGTGACATCCAGACTTTGAGAATACTCAGAATAAAATGGATTTATGCCAAAAAGCAGTCCAATTCTGTTGTTGGACAGCTGTTAGAAAATTTTTTAAGGAGAAATTTGTCTAATGGAGACAAAATATATCTCCTTGTAGCTTCTCAAACTTTACTTGTTTATTTTGACACCAAATGCTTCTCCCATGTAGATAGTTGCTCTGCATGCAGCAAAAAGTTAGGGTGGGGACCTGAGGAAAATGGCTCCTGAACTTGGCTGAAACAAAAGCCACTAAAGCCATTAAAAACAAAGGCATTGCAAAAACATTTAATAGAATGTGAAAGGAAATTTGTGCTAACCTTATATTACTGTTCTCCCCACTATCCCTAAAGTGCTCTCTGAGTATTCATGTTTGAATTTCACATCATGAAGGAAAGGAGAGATTCTAAGAAATCATAGATCTGATTTTATGTATTACATATGTTCAATTAAGACTTGACCAAGGCAACAGTGGATTAGCATCCACAGGAAACTCACTCTATTTATTCAAATGTCACAGAAGCCATTCTTATTGCCAGTTGGAATTTTGTTCCCATACCCACTTGTTTTGTTTCCTCTCTCCAAAATGTTCCTTTAAACTTAATGCCTGGTTGCTCGACTATCAGTCAGGCAGGCATCACACTGTCATGAATTATTATACACTCAGGAAAAAGATTCAGGGTCTGTCTCATTTGCTCCATCTTTTATTATTTTATCATCTTATCTCTCTTATTAAACTAAGGAAATCCCACAGAATAGAGTGTTTTGTTTATTCAGTAGCTCTATCTAGTTAAATATTTGGGAATAAGAATTACAAATTAGACACATACATATGAAACTGGGTCAAGGAAAAGTCACTTGTTTTATTCTAAGTTATTTACCCAAGATAACTTATCACAAGATAAAACTTGCTCTAGTAAAAGTCTCATTGATTATCAAATCCATCAACAATTCACACCCCAGAATTCAGATATTTGTCTTAATGAGATGATAACTTGGTAATTAAGGTTGAACTAACTGGGAGATGTGGATTGAGGTGAGAGAGAGGGTGAGAGAGAGTGAGAGAGAGAGAGAGAGAGAGAGAGAGAGAGAGAGAGAGAGAGAGAGAGAGAGAGAGAGAGAGAGAGATCATTTTATTCTAAAGCAGAACCAGAAAAATAATACCATTTCCATAATCCCATCATTCAAATGAGCATTGTACTTATTTTTACCCTTTTAATTTTCAGACCCTTAAGCCCTGTGAATCAATTTCTCCCTCCAGTTCCAAATATTGAACTTCCAGATCATTTTGTTTCCATCTGCTGTATTAGTGCAAATAATCCAGGCAACTGGTTAGTATTTTCCCTTTAAGGGAGAAGTGGGCTTGTGGCATTGTAGTAAGATCACATGTGCATGTTAAAAACTACAGCTACTGGACTAAAAAGTAGAATAGATATTCCTTTGAAGAAGTTAAATCCAAGAGACAGGTCTGTGTGCTGTGTTATACATGTACTGGGAACCCCAAAATGCAAGGGTACAGGGCGAAGGTCTGCCTTGAAAGAATTTGACTCCTCAAGCCTTCTTTCAGTCCAAGTAGCAAGTTTATTAAAACACCAGTGGAGGTGAGTGAGGTTCCTAGTGAGTCTGCACTGTTTGTAATGCCATTACAAGCAGATAAGAAGCTGAGCATTTGATGAGGATGAAGTTGGTATTTTTATATAGAAAAAGACTATGAGAAAAATCTAGATGAGATCAAAGGGTGGCAAATAGCCTGGGACTGGTAACTGAAAAAGGGATGGGATTAAGGAGTGTCAAGTAAACTAATTAAATAATCTGGGTGGGCCAGATGCCTCAGGTGAACCAGAGATCTGGGCTGCTGAAATGTATGGGAAAGTTCAGGGGCTTTTAGGGGTCCATCATTAGCACCCCACCACATTTACCACAAAAAAATGGCACAGAACAAGTTGGATTCTGCTGCAGTTATACAAGAGGATTTTTTAAAAGGCAGGCTTGCTTTGACTTCTTTCTCCCCCTTTCTAGATGATTAATTTCAGTGTTTACAATTCAACCTTCCACCTCACCTCCTTTATCACTTATGGGTCCAAACTCTGTAAAGTTATAGCACTTAACACCTGGATATCTGCTTGGAAGAAAGATAATAAGAGTTTATATTTCTTCTTCTTCTTTTTGCTTTTTTTGGAGGGGGGAAGGTAGGTCAATTGGGGTTAAGTGACTTGCCCAAGGTCACAGCTAGTAAGTGTTAAATGTCTGAGGCCAGATCTGAACTCAGGTCCTTCTGACTCCAGGGCCAGTGCTCTATTCACTGCACCACCTAGCTGCCCCAAGAGTTTATATTTCTATAGAACGTTAAGATTTGCAAATCCTTTTATACAATAATAACTCATTTTTATACAGCATTTTGTAATTTGTAAAGAGTTTTGCATACAGTATTTCATTTGAACCTCAAAACAATCTGTAAAATGGCTGCTTTTATAGTCTCCATTTTACAAGTCAGGAAATGTCCTTCCCTAGGAGTTCCCTATACCATTGAAGTCACAGTCCCAATCCCTAATCCTCCTACCCTTCATGCAAAGAAACTGAGGCTCAGAGAGTCACACCTGGCTAACACTAATTCTAAATTCAATGCTTCATCCACTCTATTCTGCAGCCTGTAGAAGGAGCTTTAAATACTAAAATTCTCCAGGGATTCAATGAGCATATTTTAGAAAATTGTGGTTAAAAACAAAGGAATTTAAAAAGACCTTCCCCACCTAAGACTAATGTTTATACCATTGTAAGGTTGTTGTCAGATGCTACTTAGAAAACCAACACCAAGAATTAAATCCCTTTTCTGGGCATTTTCTGAAGCTGCCACTGATTTCTAAAAAGATATCTGGCAACTTTCCCTGAGGGCTATCTTGTGGGCCTTGCCCTAGAATAAAAGTTGGATTGTTTGTATGCCTGGTAAAATAATTGACAGGGCCTAAGAGGCACACTTCAGGAAATACCAGATAACCTGATTTCCTTTTCTCTCTTCGACTCTCTAGAAACCTAGAGAGAAAATTTTCTTCTCTGGTGTAATTTTGTATGTTTCTAAATGCTCTGGAAGGAGATGACATTCCTGAGTTATATCCTATAACATGTAATTAAAAAGTTTATTGAATCACATTTATTCAAAGGAAACCAATTTCCTTTGCTTTTAGACTGGACAAAACAGACATGTGAAATTTTCAAATGTTCTCCCTGCCTTAGGAAGCATAAGCACTGACTACCTCTAATTCGAGTGACTCTGGGCAAATCCTTTAATTTCCCTAGGTCTCAGTATATTGTCAGTAAAGTGAGATGGTTGGACTAGGTGGCCCAGAAGTCTCTCATAGCTCTAGGTATATGATCTTGTATAAATAAATTTAATGAGGACAGGATCCCTTACTTAGGATAAATGGTTTGCTTTAGTAGAATTATAAACAGGTCCCTAACTAATGAATTAGTTATTATTCATCACTAGCCAGGATCACTCTATAGAGTGACAGATGACATATTTCTCACTCTACCATACTGGAAATATAAGATAAAATATTTTAAATAGGTTAGAATAATGTTTCTCAATCATCTTTCAGGTGATTCTTGCCCTGAGGTTTGACTAAAGGGACAGATGTTGCGTGTATACTGTGTTGAGAAAAGTACCTGATTTGTAGTTAAAGATTTGATTGTGTTTTTGAGACTTGCTTCAGCAAGGTTTTTTGTTGTTGTTTTTTTCACCTTTTACTTGACCTCTGTGAACCTCTGTTTACTCATCTGTAAAATGACATATTTACCTTCTTTACAAGTGTGTGGTGAGCTAAGCTATTTTAAATGTGTTATTCATAGTACAAGCTCAGTAATTGTCTGTCTTAACCCTCTGTCCCTCAAAGTCTAGCCCATCTAAATATAGAGAGCTGCCTTACCAGGGTGATGAATTTTTTGACCACAGCAAGTCTCAAAGACCATCTATTGAGTAATATAGGATTACAATCTCTGGTGGATAAGCTACCCTCAATGATCAAATCCCAAATATTGACTAGTATTCCTAGAATAAAAGCTTTCACATGATAATCATCAGGCTTGGTAAAGCTCTCCAAGAATCAATCATTCATTCATTCTGCAATGATTAATTAAGCACCTACTGAGTGCAGAGTACTGTGTTAGGTGCTGGGGGAAATTTTAAAAATTTATAGACCAGTGGGAGATAAGTTTCATTTGGGGATAATTATAATATACAATATTACATAATGAGTATATCAAAAAGTTGCATAACAAAGTCTGAGGGTAAAGGTCTATGCCCTCAGGAAAGGCCTAATGGAATAGGTGGCATCTCAGTTGAACTGGAAAGAGTGGGTAGAAGTTTAATAGATGTCAGGGGAGGACATACCAAGCATAAAGAACACACAGTGGCAAGAGAATTCAGGGCACCTTTGAAGAACAGAGAGCTGACCAGTTTGACTGGAGCTTAACGTACCCAAGGAACACAGTATGAGATGACCCTGCTAGAAGGGCACCAGATTTTGGAGGACTTTGAACATGCCAGGCAGAAGAACTTGAACATTATTGGCAATAAGGAACTACTGAAGATTTCTTAGGAGGGGAGGGACATGACCAGATTTCTAAATGAGAAAGAGTATTCCAGCATTGGTATGAAGGATGGATTAGATGAGAGAAAACAGATACAAAGAAGGCCTGTCAGGAGGCTATTGTAAGTAATATTCCAAGTAGGGGTAATAAGAATCTATGATGGCTTGGTCACTGTGAAAATAGAGAGAAGATGGGGAAGATGCTTCCAGGTTATAATTGGTAGCACCAGAATGGAAATAAGAGAGGAGGGTGATAATAATAACTAACATTTTTATAGCACTTACTGTATGCCAAACACCATGCTACACATTTACAAATATCTATTTGATCCTCACAACAATACTTCTAGGAGGTGCTAGTATCATCTGCATTTTACAAATGAGAAAACTGAGGCAAACAGAGTTTAAAGTGACTTGCCAAGGGTCACACAGCTAGTATGTATCTGAAGCTAAATTTGAACTCTAGTCTTCCTAACTCTAGACTTGGTAGTATAGATAAAAGAGAAAAATTAGTCAAAGATAACCCCAAAGATATACATAAGAGAGAATGAATAATGCTGGCACTTGCACAGTGAAAATCAGAAGGAGAATTAAGTTAATGGGGGTTTTGGCTTTAGACATATTGAAATTGCAAATCAGTAATGAGGACTAACCTACCATGAGATTGGGGTGAGTGGTCATATTACTTTTATGATTTTTCTCCAATGGAATTCAATAGGCCAGAAGCAGGAGAGGAAAAATTATCTGGTGCAGTTTTCCTAAGAATAGTGACGCACACACTGTGAAAAGCAGATTATTGGGACAAGAAATTCTTGAGTAGTAGCTAGTGAAATATTTCAACTTGGATATGGCTAGGAAACTCAGAATGGGGGAGATCAAGTATAGTTGTAATAGGAGGAGGAGGAGGTTTGTTAAGTGTTTATATGTATATATATATACATATATATATATATAAAATCTCATTTTTATTCTTACAACAACCCTGAGAATTAGTTAATAATAATGATCAGCATTTATATACTTTAAGGTTTGTAAAGCACTTTACATATATTATCTCATTGATCTTCACAGCAAATCTTTGAGGTTAACTATAGGGTTATGAACATAAGAGAATGGGTGGATAATCCTGGCAATGACACAGTGAAATGAAAAGAAAAAGGGAATGACCTCAGAACCACAAAGTCCAATTTTGTTTTTCTAAGCATACATTCATTCTCTTTGACCTCTCTGTAGCTCTCATCACTTTTGATTACCCTCTCCTATTTGAATCTCTCTTATCCTTGAACTTCAGAGATACTATACTCTCCTGGCTCTCCTCAGATCTCCTTAATGGATCCTTTTATGACATATTGTCTCCTCGTATTCTCTCTCAACACAATGTACAATCATTATCCAAACTTTATAGATTAGAAAACTGAGGCCCAGGCTCACACAGCCATTAAATGTTGGAGTCATGCTTTACTCTCAAGTCTTCCTGACTCCCACGTCCAGCACTCTATACAGTATAATTGAGCAGAACAAAGAGTAGAAAGGAAGATTCATGAGATTGAGAGAGTGGAAGAAATGAGAAGGTTTTGGTTGAAGAGTTCAATTTCAGAATTCTAGAGGTGGCATAATTCTGAAAGATGGTGAGGTTTTAATGTGTGACCATGTAGGAACATTTCTGAAGTGAGTTAGGGAAGGGAGAGTTGAGAGATTTGAGGAAGTTAAGGAATTATCTAGTCATGTTGTTTGAAGGGTCATCAGCATGAGTATTGAAGTCTTTGAAGATCATAGCTAAGAATGAGTCAGAGAGGAAGTTTATGGTTGAAATACTAAGATTATTGAGGGAATTGATTGAATAATTTGATTGGTAGACAAGTTGGGTAGAAGGAAAATAATCCTCAAAAGAGGAAAAGTCACTGAAAGATAGGAATATTGGAATAGTCTGGAAGTGGCAATGGGAAGCAAGGATTATGCCTGTTATTGTGTGGGCTCTGTAAAAGTCTTGATGAAAAAAGCCAGATTTTCATTGAAGAGAGGAAATGGAAGAATGTTATTTGAAATAAAGAGGATCAGGTGTGGGGCATTGCAGGTTAAAATAAATCTCTGTTATGTTTATTGGCTTGGCTGAATTTTTTTTTTCATTCTGTATGACTGGAGACAATTCCTTGGTGAGTAGAGGGGATGGAAAATGGGAAAATGATGAATCAAAGTATCAATGAAATATATACTAAAATAATTTTTAAAAGAAAGTGGATATCGTAGAGCAGGGGTTATTAAGCTAGGATTCATGAACTTTCTTTTTATTTAATATTTTGAAATTTGTATTTCAATATAGTTGGTTTTCTTTGCAATCCTATGTATTTTAGCTCATGTATTTAAAATCTAATGTTATACTGAAAGGGAGTTCATAGGCTTTACCAGGCAGCCAAAAGGGTCCACAATGAAAAAAAAAGATTGTTCTAAAGAATTACAAAGAATGGTCTAAGGCTATGAGTAAACTAGTAGTGTTAGTTCTGGGAAGGAGGGAGGGAGGGAAGGATGGATTTTTTTAAGTGTCTGCTATGTGCCAGTCACTATGTTAAATGCTTTACAAATATTATCTTATTTGATTCTCACAATAACTCTGGAAGATAGGTACTATTAGTATTCCCATTTTATACCTGAGGAAACTGAGTCAAACAGAGGCTAAGTGACTTACCCAGGGTCACATAGCTAGTAAGTATCTTAGGCTATATTTGAACTTAAGTCTTCGTGACTGGAGCATCTATGAACACTCTATCCATTACACCATTTAATTGTCTTGGGTAAGTAATAGGGCTAACTAGAATAGAAATGGCAGTCTTTCTCATGTGGGGGATGGTATGGACTGCCATGGAAATCATTTATGAAAGTTTCCATTTTTTCTTCCTTTTTTTTTCTTTTTGGAGGGGGGAAGGCAGGGCAGTTGGGATTAAGTGACTTGCCCAAGGCCACACAGCTAGTAAGTGTTAAGTATCTGAGGCCAGATTTGAGTTTAGGTTGTCCTGACTCCAGGGCTGGTGCTCTATTCACTATGCCACCTAGCTGTCCCTACCCTCAATGTTTTATACACACACACACACACACACACACACACACTGTTTATAGAAATTACATGGTCATATAGATATAGATATTTGCTGTCTTCTCCATTACTTGGGATTTGGGGCAATGGTGGTGGTAAGAGTACCACATGTGACATTTTTAATTCTTTGTGGTCTTCCTCTATTTGAGATATTTGCAAAATTATTTCCTGAATGCCTTTAAAACCATGTCACTCCCAGCACAATTTTTTCTGTATTTATTTGATTAGGTCCAAATTCCTCCCAGTCCTCTCCACTGAGAACTTTACTTCATATTTTACAGAAAAAAATTGAGGCTATTTGCTATGAGCTGCCTTTTCTCCCCTCTTCAATACTGCAATAGCCTGTTGGTGGGTATGCCTGCTTTGTCTCTCTACACTCCAATTCATCCGCCATCAAGCCCCAAAAGTAATTTTCCTAAAGTGCAGTTCCAACCATTTCATCCCCTTCCTCAGTAAACACCAGTGGCTCCCTGTTGCCTGCAGGATCAAATGCAAAATGCTGTTTTTGGCCTTCAAAGTCCTTTATAACCTATTCCCCTTCTCCCTTCCTAGTCTTCTTATACCTTATTCCCCAACTCATTCTTTGATCCATTGACACTGGCCTTCTTATTCCAAGAACAAGGCACTCCACCTCTGAGCTTCAGGCATTTTCCCTGCCTGCGCCCCATCCATGCAATTCTCCCCCTCTTCATCTCCATGGTCTAGTTTCCCTGGCTTTCTTTAAGTCCTAAGTGAAACCTCACTGTCTACAGAAAGTCTTTCCTACCTCCTTTCCATTCTAGTGCCTTTCCTCTCCTAAATATTTCCTATTTATATGTATATACCTTGTTTTTTATGTATTTGTTTGCTTCTTGTCTCTGCCATTAGGTTGTAAGCTCCTTGAGGGAAGAAACTTATCTCTTGCCTCTTTTTGCTTCCCAAGCAATGCTTAGCAGTAGACAAGTATTTATTGACTTAAGTCCTGGTGCCACTCCCTCACATGTTATATTACATCCTGATGTTTTAAAAAATGAAATGTTCTAGTATCGTAGTTCTGTTGATTATAATAGATCACTGCAGGAATGCTGGCACATATGTTCCATGTCATAGTTATTTGTCCTGAGAGCTTAGTCTTCAAATATTATTATGTATTCTTCTGACATCTCTTGGTCTCACGCTAAGCTCTTGGGCTCATTTTCCCTTCAACTGCATGTAGCTATTTCATGAAACAATCATGCTCATAAACTTTCATCACCTTCCATAATGTTTTACAAATAAGCTTCTACTCCAAACTAGTATTGCGTCAGACTGCCACATCTCTCTCCTGGGGAAGGATCACAGATACAGAGTTGGAAGGGACCTGTTATGGAAATGAGAATCTGAAGATCTTCCCTGCCCCTTGGCCCTTTGATAGGCTTAAGTGACTCTGAGAACCTTCCTTGATTTGAAAATATACTCTGCCTCCTAATAGACTGGATGTGCTCACCTGGAGCCTGTGGAGGGAGGCTTATTTTTCAGGAATGCCCACACCTTGTTACTTTGTGATTGGGCAGTGGGTCACAAGGGTTGTGATGGTCTCGGCTATATATACCCTGATGTGAGGTTTTGCTTTGGGGCTTACTTTGGGAAGAGTTGTGTGATTTGGCCAGATGAGACTCTGGGCAGCCATTGTCCCCCCTCCCCATCTCCCCCAACTCCTGCCTCCCCTGGCTTTGAAAACCCAGAAGTTGGTGCTTCCCTCTCTGGTAACTAACTAGGTATGGATGTAATAGTCAGATAGCTGGAAGCTTGTCTGCTGATCTGTTTCTCTGTCTGCTTGTAACTTCTGTTTGTATTCTCTGGTGTTTGATTGATTAAAGTAATCTTGTTAACCCATTTTGAGTTGTTTTCCCTTTAAAAAAAAAAACAGATCTAAGAACCTATGCTAGCAGCCACCCTGGGTATGTGTAATGGGAATGCAAATTTGGAAGATCTTCCCTGCCCCTAGGCTAAAGTGCACCAGAAGCCTGGGGAGGGAGGCTTGTTTTTCAGTAGATACTTTTTGATTGCCAGTGGGTCAATAAGGTTGTTACATTCTCTGAGCCAGGAGAAGGCTATATAGGCCCTGCTGTGTAGCTTTGTTTTGGGGACACACTTTGAGAAGTGTTCTGTGATTTGATCTGAATTCTGGGAAGCCGTTGTTGAGAGTCCCCCGGCTTTGAAAAACCCAGATGTGGAAACCCAGATGTTGACTGGGTATGGATGTAATGGTTGGACAGTTTGGAAATCTGTCTACTTGATCTGTTTCTGTCTTGATAATTCTGCCTGTATGCTTTGAAGTTCGGGGTGCTGACCTTTTTCCCCTGAACAAGGTAAACGATATATGTCTGACTGATTAAAGTAAGCTTGTTAACCCATTTTGAGTTGCTTTCCTTTAACAAAGCAGATCCAAGAACCTGTATGGGCAGCAAACCCTGAGGACGTGCTTGGGATGCTTGCTGCTACAGTATGCTACAGGGTGCTTGCTGCTACAGGAGCTTAGAGGCAGTTAGTTCAATGGCCTCATTTTACAGAAGAGAAAACTGAGGACCAGGGAGGATAAGTCATCTGTCTAAGATCAATCACATAGGAAACATTAGAGGTAGAAGTTTTTTCCCTATATTGAATTTCATTCATTTCACAGGCTAATTGGGACAGTTAGGCGGAGCAGTAGCCAGAGTATTGGACCTGGAGTCAGGAAGTTTGTTGTTGAGTTGTGAACAACTCTTCATGACCCTATTTGGGATTTTCTTAGCAAGGGTACTGGAGTGGTTTGCCATTTCCTTCTGCAGCTCATTTTACAGATGAGGAAACTGAGGCAAACAGGGTTAAGTGACTTGCCTAAGGTCACACAGCTGGTGTCTGAGACTTGATATGAACTCATGAAAATGAGTCTTCCTGAATCCAAGCCCAAAATTCTATCCACTGAGTTGAGTTCAAAGCCTGCTGTAGACACTTATTAGCTGTGGTAACCTCAGACAAGTTACCTAACCTCTGTTTGCCTTGACTGAATTTCCTAATCTGTAAAATGGAGAAAATAATATCACCTATCTCCCAGGGTTGTTGTAGAGATCAAATAAAATATCTGTAAAATGTCAGCATAGTACCCAGCACCTAATTAGGCACTTAATAAATCCTTGTTTCTTTTCTTCCTCATTTAAGTTACTGTTTTATAGAAGTTAAATTTCTTTAAGCAATATTATTAGTAAAAGTCAGTGTCTTTACTTTTGTTCATTTTCCATTTTTCAGAGTCCATAACTAATTTAGATAGGTAACTATCTATAACTGTGCACGTGTCTTCTGTCACCTAATTTGGTATTGACTTTAACCCTTGTTCCAGCCAGTCATTGAATCCACTTATGTAACCAGTTTCCTTTCTGTCAAAAAAGAGATACATAATCAATGCTTTAAAAAAAAAGGAACTAAATTGTTCCTATTCTTTGACTCATCAAGTCCCACTGCTAAGCATATAGGACAAGAGGTCAGAGACAAAAAGAGCCCCCTAAAGTGTTCAGTACAGTGCTTTTTGTGGCAGTAAAGAACTGGGAACAAAGCAAGTGCCCATCAGATAGGGGAATATTTAAACAAGTTGTGATCCATGACTGTTATGGAATATTACTGGGCCATAAATAAAACAACAAATGTGAAGAATTCAGAGAAACGTAATGAGATTCATGTGGACTGATGCAGTGATATATGAAAACAGGAAGAATGACACAACTACAACAGAAAACACACCAAAATTCAACTGAATAATGTGCCCTTATAATGACCATGTGGCCTGAGAGAAGAGTTGTTGTTTTTAAATGCCCCTCCAACCCTTCATTGCAGAGGTAAGGGACAATGGGTGTAGAATATTGCATTTGGGGTCAAACAGGGTTAAGGTTTTGATCAATTTCTCAAAACTGTTTTTTTTTTATCTTTGTTACAACCCCCTGAGTGAGGGAGGGATATATTTGGAAATAAATGTGACACAAAAGCAAAAGATAGCAGTAAAAATATTTAAAGAGAAAATGAATATTTCATGTTGTTCATAAAATTTATAATTTGTTTCAGTTTTTTATGATGTTCTATACCAACCACATAGGGCACTTTTTGACTCTTCCTCAAGAAACTGTCACCTATAGGTGTTAGACTGAGTATATAAATGAAACAGGTTTGGAATATACTCAACACTTACCACAAAGTCTGTTGCTGTTGTACTTATAGTATTCAAATATTCACTTTGCACAATGAAGGAATCTCCCCCAGAAATTTTCCCCAGCCATCCCACTTGATTGGCTAATACTTGTCACCAAAGTTTCATTCAGTTGCTTAATCAGCATTGCTATAGCAAGGCTATCCACACAAAGATGGCATGAACTATGTCAACCAATTGGTAAAGTCTAGTGTTTAAAAAAACCAGTTAGGTGCTACCATAGCTCTAGGAGGACTCAAAGAACTTAGCTCCATAGTAATCCAGGAAAAACTTTCTGCCAGGGGCGGCCAGGTGGCTCAACAAGTGAGAACACCAGCTCCAGTGTCAGGATGACCTGGGGATCAAATCGGGGCTCAGATACTTAGTACCACACCCAGAAATAACTGGCCATGTAACCTTGAGTAAGTTACTTAACCCTGATTGCTTTAAAAAAAAAAAAACTTTCTGCCAGCAGTCAGTGATCAGTGTAATAGCTTGCCTTGAATTCCAATTCATCTCACTTTGTCTCGTTTTAACAAAAAAATTTAATTGATTTTTAGTTTTCAGCATTCATTTCCATAAGATTTTGAGTTTCAAATTTTCTCCTCCTCCTTCCAAGATGGAGTGCAATTTGATATAGGTTCTACTTATGCATTCATATTAAACATATTCTCATATTACCCACAATCCATCTCACTTTGACTCTGCCTTCAGAGACAGGCAGATAGGACTCAAGGGGGCGACTATATAGAAATACCAGCTCAGAACCATCTGAGAGACTCAGAAACTGGAGGCAGAAGCACTCACTTTCCTATGCCATGAGTAGAATCAATATGTGAATGGTATCTACAACATATGTGAGTATCTTCTCAAGTCTCTAATAAATGCTTTGGGGATTCAAAAGAGAGGGCTATATACCATATTCCATACTAGAAACCCAAGTAAGAGTCAGCAAAACAAAACAGTAGTCTACAAGCTTTTGGCTTCATTTCTTAATCCTGAAAAAAATATAAATATCTATCTATCTGTCTAGATCTGTATGTCTAGATCTACACCTACATATCTAGATATAGATCTATATCTCTATCTCTTTATGTATATCTACATGTAGATATAGATATATGTAGATATTCCAACATAGGATAGCTCCAGAACTAGCAGGAATCTCAGAAGCCATTTAGCTCTCTCCTAGCTCCTTCATTTGTATGATAATAAATAACAGACAAAAAAGAGTTGTCCAATGCCCACTTCGCTTGTGTTTTCTGTATCAAGGGAAACAACCTCCATGCTGAAAATTATAGAACAAAGATGACTAATGGGATTGATACCCAAGATAAGTAAGGAACTTAGTTGCCCTTGATGAATTCAAATCATCTGGCCCAGAAAAACTATTTAAAAACTTTTTAGTTCCTAAAAGAACCCACAGAAGTTTCATCCTGATTCTCTTACTCCATTGCATTTCTTCATTATGAGAGGAAGTTTGGTTTGTTTTTTTTTAATTGCTCATTTCCTTAGTTTTCTCTTCTGTTGTTTTTCCCTCCATGGGAGCTCACTTGTGGGAATTCCTTCCTTCTCCACCTGTCTATCTATCTTGTTTACCTGTTTCATTTCTAGTTTTTTCAAGGTGCTTATGAGTCATGCTTGTTGAATTTTTCTTTCTTCATTCTCTGCAGCAAATGTTGCCATACAAGCTATATTTAGCTTCATAGTAGCCATATCACTTCTGCTTATGTTGAGTACTATGAGGAGAGATGACAGGGTATTCTCTGAGGTTGTATTTCTTGTTGCCTTTGGGATGTTATGAAACCAATGAGCTGTCCCTTTCAGTGGCATTTTTTTTTAGTGTCTTCTGGTTTTAAAGAGAGAGAGGTATCAATGTAGATTTGGTTCTGTTCCTTTAGCTCTGCATTAGCCGCTTGGATACACATCATATATCAAGAGTATCAACCATTAGACTGGTGTTTGTTGACATTCTAAGAATTATGTGATAGCCTCCTCCAAATTCTTTGCTACTCTGCTTGCCCCTGTTCAGTGGGGTTGAAACCAAAGCTGGCCACACAGGATTCAGGGTTCTTTTGTTACTCACAACTAGCCAACCTTCTGTTTGATAAGTCTTTCCATGCTTAGTTATACTGGTTCACATCAAAAACATGTGATTTAGGGGGCGGCTAGGTGGCACAGTGAGTAAAGTGCTGGCCCTGGAGTCAGGAGAACTCAAGTTTGGTTCCGGCCTCAGACACTTAATACCCACACAAAAAAACTAACTGTGTAACCTTGGGCAAGTTACTTAACCCCAATTGCCCTCCAAAAGGCAAAAAAAAAAAAAACCCCGTGATTTTGTGGTAAGGTGAATGATAATTGGGTATCATTAAAAGTACTATATAGTTATCCCTTCCACATCATGGAGTTAGGGGAATCATGCCCCCTTGATCTGGAAAATATGAGTAAAAATTTGTGGCCCTCCTTTTGTACCAGAGAAGTCTGAATTTTTTTCTTTTTCTTTTATGGGATGTTTACAGCACCTTATTGTAAATTTGAGGTTAAGTATTTGGTCATAGGCTATAATATATAATATGATACATATATTTTATACATTTCTGAGTTTTTAAACTTTTTCTGTATCATCTGCTAGCCTTTGTATGTCATCTGCAGCTTCTACAAAACTCTCAAAAAATTCCCAATTAATTTCTTATGCCAACCTGTGATATATCAAACTCACATTAGGGAAAATCACAATATGGAATGGATAACTCTACAGATTCCCAAATATAATCCATATTGTTTTCTTCCTCCTATTCAAACTAGACATACACTTTCTATTGCTAAGACTATGCCCTAAATCCTTAGCAGCTTGGTAGAGCCTGCTAGGACCTGCAATCCACTGTCATACCCTCGATGCTCTGAGACCGCAGAATCAGCTCCATGCTACAGCAAGGCATCAGAACAGGACTTCTATGAAGGCTTAAATATAACTGAGAACACATTTACAACTGTGCACTTGTTTAAAAAAAAAAAGACAATATTTGGAAATTCCCCATAGCTTTATGTGCTTCCAGCTACATGATAGTCTATCTTCAAGGAAAATTGTTACCCACATAATAGGAGTGTCGATTTGCAACTGTGTAAGATAGGGAATAAAATATATTTTAAAATGACTAAATATTTGGACATTGTTCTTGGTTTTCTGTGCCTCTTACTTTATGACGCTACAATTTCAAAGAAAATCATTGCACTTATGATGGGAATATTGAGTGGAACTTTCCCAAGTTCATAAGCTCAAACCACTAGATTCCTTATTTTTTTCATTCTTTTAAAATAAGGATACTTATTTAGCCATCTGTTAAATATCAGCAAGCCCCCATATTCCAGTAAACAGGAATAAGGAATCTTGGCTAGATTTAAAACTTCAGCTTAATTACATCAAGACCTCTCCATTTGTATTTCAAGTTGCTAAAATACATTATAGCTTTAAAAGTTTTTAGTAATAACATCTTAAAAAGCCAAACATAAGATGGGACTGTTTCTACATAAAAGCGACCTTTGTCTTCCCTCATCTTCTGCCCCTTCCTTCAGACCCCCATTAAGCTACAAAAGACATCTTGCCATGGGAGAACTTCAGCTTTGGTTGTCCACTATTAGCCCTCCATTGATAACCGATTCTACCAGATGACTATTTCCAGAAAGCCCCAGTCATGCTTCATTTAATTTCCTCCTCTATAGCCTCTTTGCCAAGTGCTTTGCCATTGCCCAGTTTTTCCTCTCCTTCTCTTCCACTTCAAGTTGGGGAACCACAAACCATGATCAGATCAACTCGTCCCTTGTCCCTGGATGGGGTACTTCAACTATTCCCCACTCACTCTTTCAAGAATATCCAGAACCAAAGTGCCCCTCCCTTTCCACCACTTTCCAATACGTGGTATTCCTTCTCTGTTAGAATGTAATCTCCTAGGACAGGGGTGGGGAACCTGTGGCCTGTAGGCCACTTGTGGCCTTCTGGGTTTTTGGGTGGCCTTTTGACCAAGTCCAAGTTTTACAGAACAAATCTTTCATTAAGGGGATTTGTTATATGAAGTTTGGATTTAGTCAAAGGGCTGCACTTGAGGACCTAGAGAGCCTAGCCTTTGTATCCCACGTACTTACCATGGTGCTTGGCACATGGCAAGCACTTAATAAATCTGCTCATGCATTCATTCCTCTGTAAAATACGATACCATGCTGCATCCTTTCCAGAACAAAAAAAAAAAAACCCAACATTTTTTTTTTCTTTGATGATAAAAGATTTCTGGGACACTTTTGCCTGCAAACTTTAGGAGAAAACTACTTTTGATGGTTAATTTTAGCAATGGTTTTCTCTTTTTAAATGTAGAACATTGTGTTTTTGGATTGTTTTTGCTTAAAAGAATGATCTTTGCTTCTTGAGAGTTCAGCTAATAGTTTCCTTTTTTATCTTCCCTTCTCTCTCTCTCTCCCTCTCCCTTCCCCTTTCTCCTTTCTTCTCCCCTCCCCCCTCCCCCAACTTGACATCAAATAGAACTTAGAGGACAGAAGAATAATTTATATTATCAGTTACTTTTATTGAATAGTCTCATTTTCTCTGGTCTCAACTTTACAAACAAATAAGTGGAAAATTTCAGTAGGAGAAATAAAGAAGTGAGAAACAGAGTGGGGAAACTCCCTTTTCTATTTCAACAGAAACAGTCAGAATAGGGGAGAGGATGTGGGGTCATAGAGTGATGGTACTTTTTGAAAAGCTAAATAAGATTATGTCACTCTCATTTTTTTTCCTTCCTCTTCTTCCACCTGCCAGTGGCTTGATGATAACAGAAAAAAGTTCTCCCACCCTTTTCCTAGAAACTCTGATACTGATGTTGTTCCTCCCCCTAAAAATGTGTTTCCCCTTGCTTTATATTCTAAACAATATCCATGAAGTCTCATTAAAGGAAGGAAGCAAGCATTTATTAAGCACCTACTATGTGCCAAGGTGGGGCTGCTGGGTGGTATAATGGATTAAAGTGCCAGGTCTAGAGTCAGGAAGACTCATCTTCAAGTTCAAATCTGGCCTCAGACACTTACTAACTGTGTGACCCTGGGAAAGTCATTTAACCCTGTTTGCTTCAGTTTCCTCATCTGTAAAATGAGCTGGAGAAGGAAATGACAAACCACTCTATTATCTTTGCCAAGAAAACCCCACATGGGGTCCCAAAGAGTCAGACACAGCTAAAACAACTGATCGATAATATGTCAGAGTAGACACTATTACTATTCCCATTTTACCATTGAGGAAACCAAGGCAGATAGTGGCTAAGTGATTTTTCCAGGGTCACAGTTATTAAGTATTTGAAGCAAGATTTAAACTCATGTCTTCCTGACTTCAGACTCAGAGCTGCCTAGAGAGTCTGTACACCTCAATCAAAGGTGTATGTGAAGATCAGGGTTTAGATACAGATTTAGTGAAGGTTTTGCTCCTACAGAAATCCCATAGTGATGATGGAAGAGCTGACTGAAGAACTCTTTTTATATTTAAATTTTTTAAAATGAATTCTTTTTAAATTTAACATAGAGGAATTCATGTAATGTTGAGAAGAGTTAGAACCTTAATGTGAATTTAATTTAACAATTCATCCCCAAAGAGTAGCTCCCTCAATGTATAGGATCCCAAGGAAATGGGGAATACTTGGATATCCTGAGAGCAAATATGGCAGAAATGCTCCTTGAGCTTCAGACAGCTAGAGGGAGTAAAAGCAGTCTGACCCACTCATTCCACTGGTTGCCCATTCTGTACTGTCTGAACAGAAGTGAGACTGAGTTAGTCTGGGTATTCAGTTTTCCAAAAACTCCTATTCCCTCGGGACAGACAGGGAAAAGAAACAGGTAGGTCTGGGAGAGCTGGTAGGTGGGTTCATGAGCAACTTAACTAGTGGTTAACAAGAGGTCAATTGAATCTGGGTTAGGAAATGATCTGAGTAAATCTGGAGATGAAGTAGGAGGAGGGTGTTATAGAGAATTGTTCTTAGCAATCGGTAGCAAGAAGGAGAGTCTAGGGATGACAAAGCTGAGAAGAGGTACTCATTCCATACTGGTGAGTAGCTGACTGAATATTTATTTATTTTATGACTATATTTTCCTGGTAGCACCTGGGGCATTCTCCCCCCTCCCAAAGCCAATTAGGCTTTGCTGCTTCCATTTTAGCCAGCAACAAAACCCTGGGTGTTCCTAATTTTTATTTTTTATTTTTGTTATAAAAGTAGATCATAAAATTATTACTTTAGACCTGGAAGACACTTAGAGGCCTATAATGTATTCATTTCATGGATAAGAAAACTGAGGCCCAGAGAGGGTCAGTGACCCTGGGATCTTGAAAGCAAGACCAGTAGGGCACAAGCTTTTTAGTGATTTTCCCAAGATCACAGTAAGCACCAGACCTAGGAACTGAGTAGTTAGAAATTTGTGAAAATTTGTTGGGCAGCTAGCCTGAGATTTCTCTTGGGGGTAAGAGATGTGGGGGTAGAGAGCAGAGTGGGTTGGGGGAAAACAATTTCAGTGGACACAAAATTGTGGGAAAGTACTTAAAACTTATCTCCAATTTCCTCTGTGGGGTCATTGTGTATGTACAAATAATATATACTGTATTGTATATTCTATACTAGATATTGTACTACATATTATATACAACATATAACAATGTATATAATTATGTACAAACAAGATATGTACACACATACACAGGTTGTTTATATGTATATACACACAGGGTTGTTTCTAACCTGTCTTCCCCATTACACTGCGAACTCCTAGAGATATCAAGGATTGTGTTAACCTTTCTTTGTATACAGCCCTTAGCATTGTACACACCACATAGTAGGTACTTACTAAATGCTTGTCAAGCAAACATATTTTAAAAGTTTCCATTCTTTTACACATGTTGATATACTAAGTCTTAAAAGTTCCCTTCTCATTATCCATATTTTATTTTTAAATGCATTTCAACTTCTTTTATTTATAAGATTATTTCCTAGTATGTATTTTAAACATATAGTATATATTTTACAACATATTTGTAACTTTCTGTAATTGAGGCTTTACAAGTGAAGGGGGTACCCACTAAGAGGGTTAAGGTTGCTCTGGAGACCCCAAAATACCAACATGCCGGATCTTGCCGAATGAATTCAACTTGAGTCTTCTCAGCCTAAGAAAAGTAAAATTTACTAAAAGTTTGCTTGCATTAGACACAAAGTAAGTCTGTGCTAGGTCATTCTATGGCGCTGTCCCTCTTCTATGGCATTCTATGGCGCTCTCACCCACTTGGTGTGAGATGGTGTCTTATATACAGAAGGTTGTGGGAGGAATCTAGGGGTGGTCTAGAGGAGGAGTTTGGGGAGAGTCTTCAGGAGGAATTAATGAGGCCAATGAGTGAATAAGGGTGGGAAGCTACCTGGAGACCACAAACAATGGTGGGCTAGGCCAGTTCAAGGGTGGGAAGTCTAGCAAGGACCTGCCTCATCAAATGGGAGGATTCAATCAAGAGTCCAAGGGAGGTTCCCAGAGCCTGTACCTCAAGGACTCAAGGAGAGGGGGAGGGGGTTCCCAGAGCCCATACCTCATCACAAGCACCAACTGGCCTTTCTCCCTTTTGGTCCAAATGAGACTGCCTCTGGAAGGCCCTCCTGGTTCCTGACCCTACCATGGAGGTGCACTTGGGACGTACTGGAGGAGGAACACAAGCTCTAGCTGATGGGACGAAGCTGGGAACTCTCCCGATTGAACCCAGGCCCTGGGAGATTTCTCGGAAAAGGACTTCTAGGCTCTGTTTTCTCCTCTTAGGCTTTGTTCCTAGTCATCCCTTTTGATCCAGTCGATCAATAATCATTTATGATGAGAAGGGGCCTAAGTCTACTCCATGTTTGAACTGGGAGAGTGAAGCTGTGTCACCGAAACTGTGACAAATAAAAAGTTTAGAGACATAGTTTCTGGGTAATTAACAATCATTTTATTAATTATGGCTAATAGATAATTAATAAAAAGATTGGTCATCTGGCCACCTCTTGTGAACCAAAGATCCCTCATAGAACTCACTCAACACTTTATATGCCCTTGAAAGAGTGGGTGTCCCTGAGGGTGGGAATTAACTCTGATTGGTTAACAAGTAATGAGAGAATGAATATTATGAGAGGTGGGCTTATTCTAATGAATAAGGGGTGGGGAACATGTAGCCTATGTGGCTTTCTAAGTCCTTGGGTATGGCCTTTTGACTGAGTCCAAGTTTTACAGAACAAATTATTTTATTTTATTGCTTTTTTTTTTTTGGAGGGCAGTTGGGGTTAAGTGACTTGCCCGAGGTCACACAGCTAGTTTTTGTGTTAAGTGTCTGAGGCCAGACTTAAACTCAGGTCCTCCTGACTCCAGGGCTGATGCTCTATTCACTGTACCACTTAACCACCCCAAAATTCTTTTTTTTTTTTGGAGGGGGAAGGTGGGGCAGTTGGGGTTAAGCGACTTGCCCAAGGTCACCTGGCTAGTAAGTGTTAAGTGTCTGAGGCTGGATTTGAACTCGGTCCTCCTGACTCCAGGGAGGGTGCTTTATTCACTGTACCACCTAGCCACCCAACAAATTATTTATTAAGAGGATTTATTCTGTGAAGTTTGGAGTCAGTCAAAGGGCCCCACTTGAGGACCTCAAGGGCCACATGTGGCCTAGAGGTCGAAGTTTCTCCACCCCTGGGGAATGTGACCCTGATCACTCATTCTTGGTCAGAGACTTTAAAAAAAATTTTTTTTAATTTAAGACAAATACTAAAACTTAAATACATGATAAGAAAATAAAAAGAAACATCATAAACTTAAATATATAAATAAGGAAAAAACATGTTGTGTGCAGCAGAATGTAGGAAAGGATTCAGAATATATAGCAATAACTTTCCATTTCAAGAAGGCCTATATATTAAATATTGCACATTATATTGAAAGCTGTCCATATTTTCTTAGCTTCCTTATAGGTTTTTCTTTTCTTCTCTCCTGTATATTTTTTACTTTGTTCTTTTCCCCCCCTTCCTCCCTCCTGCAATTAAGCACGGATATATTCATATATAGATATTGATATATATACATATATGTACATATATACATACATATATAAGCATATACTTTCCCTAAGAGATTCTACTCCTAATCTTTGTTTTTATGGTTGTGTGTATCTTTTTTTTTTTCCTATCTCTCATAACTCCCCTACTGGCTACCTTGCCCTCCTATTACTTAACCTACCCCCCTCCAGCAATCCCTCCCTTATTCTCCCATTCCCATAAATCTAAATACCCTTTTATATGCCCGTTTGACCTGTTGCTTTTCTTCTACCCACTACCTTGTCCTCCTATTACTTAACCTACCACCCCCCACAACATTCCCTCCTTTATCCTCCCCTTTCCATAAATCAAAACACTCTTTTGTATACCCCTTTGACCTATTCCCTCACGCTACCTTCTAAAGATCCCTTCTTTATCCTCCCATTCCCACTGATCTAAATACCCTTCTATATCCCCCTTTTAGCCTATTCCCTCACACTCCCCTCTAAAGATCCCTCCTCTATCTTCTGCCCCCTCCCTATCCCCTTAGAGTTTTATTTCTTTCTAAATTTAGAAGACTTTTATACTCTTCTAGATGTATATGTATTTTTCCCTCTTGAACCCATTCCCAATGAAAGTAGTTTTCCAGAACTAACAGTGCCCTTCCCCCATCTAATTCCTCTGTATTGGTTCTTCCTTGCGTAAAATGATTACTCTTTTAGCTGTTCTTGAACAGTTTAACGTTCTGAGATCATATCATACTCCAGTCTATCCCAATCTTTCTTATAAGCTACCTAATTACTGATAACAATCTTAGACATAGATTTTACATTTTACCTACATAAAAGGTTGGTATGTACTTTATATTTCACTTAGATCTTGTATGTGAAATCTTCTATCAGGTTCAGGTTTTTTTTTTTTTTTTACAAAATTCTGAAAGTCTGACAATTCAATAAATATTCATTTTTTGTCATTCAGACTTATGCTTAGTTTTGCTGGGTATAATATTTTCAGCCAGAAGCCCAGTTCTTTTGCTCTCCGATATAGTGTGTTCTGAGACCTGCAATCTTTTAGTGTCGCCACTGCTAGGTCTTGTGTGATTTTATTTGTGGTACCATAATATGTAATTTTTTTTTCTTCTTGCTCATAATAGTTTGTCCTTGAACTGGGGAATTTGACCATAATATTCCTGTGAGTTTTCCTCGTGGGATCTCTTTCAGGTTGTGATTGATGGATTTTTTTTCTATTTCTACTTTCTCCTCTTGTTCTGATACTTCAGAACAATTTTCTTTAATTATTTCTTGTATTAAGATTCTTTTTTTAATCATAACTTTCAGGTGGTCTGATTATTCTTATGTTTTCTCTTCTTGATCTGTTCTCCAGATCAGTTGTTTTTCTTGTAGATGTTTCACATTCTCTTCTATTTTTTCATTCATTATATTTTGGGGTTTTTTTCTTGATCTCTTATAATTTCACTGGCTTTCCCTTACCCAATTCTGATTTTCAAGGAATTATTTTCTTCCGTAAGATTCTGCATCTCAGGGTGGCTAGTTGGCACAGTGAATAGAGCACCAGCCCTAGAGTCAGAAGGACCTGAGTTTAAATCCAGCCGCAGACACTTGACACACTAGCCATGTAACCTTGGACAAGTCACTTAACCCCAATTGCCCTGCCTTCCCCCCTCCAAAAAACAACCCCCCCAAAAAAGGAAAAGATTCTGGATCTCCTTTTCTATTTAGTTGACTTTCTTTTCTTGGATTATTCTTATTTTTTCTTTTTAGTTTTTCTTCAGTCTTTTTAAAGTCTTTTTTAGGTTCTTCAATGAATTCTTTTGGGGCAGGTGATCATTTGACATTAATGTTTGGAGTAAAAGAGGGTTTTTTTGCTTCAGTATCTTCCTCTGAAGATGAACCCTGGTCTTCTTTACTCCCATAATAGCTCTCTGTGGTTGGATTCTTTCTCCTTTGCCTGTGCATTTTTTTTATAATAGTTTAATTTTTATAACCACCTTTTGTCTTGGTGCCTCTGGCCTTACATTCTCTTCAGTTCTCAAACCCTTTGACCTTGAACTCAAACCATGATGTCCAGCCTCCTGTAAGTATCCCCAGCCAATGGTGTCCCCACCCCACTGCTTCTGCACTCACCAGGCATGCTCTGGTTCCTTCTCGACCCCACTGCTTCTTGCAGCACAGCTGGGTCTGCCATTCCTTGTCAGTAGAGGTCCTCCATCCTCCCCAGCTCAGATGCCCAGCTCCCCTCACTGTCCCAACAGCAAAAGCTTCTGTGGCTGGGGCTGAGGCAGCCTGCCAACCTAGCTAACCCCAGGGCTTGCACTTATTGTTTTAAATGGTCCCTAGCCTGGTGGTGTTTAACTCTTCGCAAGGACAAAACCTATCCTGGGATTCTTCTTCAGATCTTCTCCAGTTGTCCCAGGAGGGCCGAAGGTTCTGCCCCTACTCTTATTTATATTTTCACCACTCTGTGTTCCTGAGGTGCTGTTTTCTCTCTTTTGAGGAGGAAAATCTTGAGAGCTTTACATTTTCTGACCTACTCTGCCATCTTCCCAGAATCCTCTCCCAAATAGACTTATCTATACTCATACCACCCCATCTAGGGTAACCAGACAAAAGGGGGGATCCACTTCCACCCAGACCTGTCTGACTAAATCACAATGCTCCAGAATCTACCAATTCACTTAAACTAGAATTTCTTTACCTTTTGGTCAGATCTGAGTTTTCCCAGTGGGGTGCATCTGCCCAAGACTTCATCTTATCATCAGCGCTGCCCTTCAAAGGCTGTCTGGATAAACCTACAGGGGCTGATTTATGAATGAGGAAATAGGAAAGGGAAAAACCATAGTCCCAATTCAATAACTGATTATCAGTGTAAGAGAGAAATAATAATATCTCTCAAAACACTGGTAAATGTTAATCCTATCACAACTGACAGCCCACACACCTATATACAGCATCTAGTCAAAATAAATGCAAGGTAGCTTAGAAGGGAGGACACTAGCAGCTGGGGGATCTGGATAGGCCTTATGTAAGGAGGAAACAGAAAGAGGGCGTATATCATGGGCCTGCTATAAGCCAGGCACTGTGCTTTACTGCTGGCACTTTACAAATTTTACTTCTTTTGTTAATGTTGCTGTAAGAAGGTCATGCTTGAGCGGGGACTCAGATTTCTCAGAAAGTTGGGAAGATACATTTCTAAAATTAGAGGCTGGTACTGTGGAGGGAGAGAGACTGATCTCAGATTACTTGATTCAGGTGAGGAATATTGCTGTGGAAATTCTATTTCTTGGGCTGGTGGTTGTCTTGCTTCCATTTGAGGGGAGAGGCAGGGGTATGAAAACAAGGGGGATGAGAGGCTGAAGTCTTAGCTACAGGAACAAAGCCTAGAGGTCCTCCTGGCTGGTAGGGGGACACATCAGTTCCAGGCTCTACCCAGTTCATTGAGTAGGCTAGTTAGCATGCGAATGGCAGAGAGCAAAAAGAGTATTAAAGGAAAAGGAAAAAGGTCTGTCCATCTAGTCTAAACAAGGTCCTCTAAGGGATCCCTGGCTTTCTTAGTCATGTTTGCCCTGAGATCTAACAGCAGTCTTGGGTCAAGGTAGTTCCTTTCCCCTTTAGAAATATAGGTGAAAGGCAGCTAAATAAAGCCTAAGGAAGAGGGCAGTTCTGCAAATTACCCATTTACTGTCATGAATCTCCCAGTATCTCTAACAGATTCCTTAACTTTCCTATGCACACAAATCCTTAACCTAGGATTGGTGAATGTTCAAAAAAAATAATTGTACTTAATATTTTCATCATGATATTTGGTATTTTATTTTATGCATTTAAAAATATAATTTTAAGAGGGCATAAGCTTCACCAGACTGCCAAAGGTTTCTTAGCCTGTATGAAGTTATTTTTAACTTGGCCTCTGGGGAAAGAGTTGAGCACGGGGTCACCCTGCCTCCTTATGGATAGTCCTGGGAACTGCACTCTTCCCTTCTGCCCCTCCCCCCCATCCCTGACTATTTTGCTACTATTCGTTCAATAAGCATTTATTAAGCTCCTGTTGTGTGATAGTAAAGAGGAAATGTGGCATGATGGATATTACCAACCTTGAGTCAGGAAGCCCTGGGTTCAAGTTCTGCCTCTGACACATACTAGTTGTGGGTAATCTTAGTGTTCAAACAACTCTCCCAGACTATAAATCTTAGGATAGGTACACAGATCTGCATTGGTAGAGGGAGTTGCCTCACTGGGAGTTCCAAGTACCAATGGAATCACAGGTCCACTAAAAAAAATGTGCTGATCACTATGGAGACAAAAAATCAAAAACAGAAACATAAGAGTCTTTGCACTCGGGCAGTTTATATTTTATTTCAAGGAAACACCATGAACACAGATAAGTAAATACAGTGTATTTGGGGACTGAGGAAATGAGGGTGTTATCAATTTAGAGAAATCCACTTGTCTTCTTATTCCTTCCCTCTCTCTGCCAATTCCTGGAATAGGAGTAATATTTCAGTTCCTATCCCACCCCCTTCAGCAGAATTTCCCAACAATTTAAGATAATTGTGGTTCTGGCAATAGTGTGGGGCTGGTTATGAAAACTGTTGAAATAGTATGGTAATCTTAGCCATCCTGATGTCCATAAAGCTATTCAAGGAGCATGAACACCCATCATCACTGGGTAGGTACATTGGAAGTTACAAAGCAGTCCGTAGGGTAAACACACAAAATCACTCAGTACTTTCATTGGAATTTAGAAGACAGTGTCTCACCACATCTCAAATCTCAGGCCCTCCCTGTGCCATACTTGGACACACCCCTTTTTTTGTTTATTTATTGGCTTCCAAATCAAGACCAAGACCATTTTTCATAGGATGCAAGTAGATGAGAGATCTGGCTTGGCAATGTCTTTTTTTTTTTTAATTAAGAAATCTTGGTTTGTACAGGGTTATGCCCTTGGATAGAAGCCTCAGGGTGAGGCTTTTTTTTTGGTTTATCTACTCTGTTTGCTCTCCTTACAGATAAATAGGCCTTCTTGGTAGGGTGCCATTTGGAAGATGTCTTCAATCTAGTCAACTGTGGTTTGTCTTTCCCTAGCACAGATGTAAGCTATGAACATAGTTAAGCCAGAAATACTAATTCTAGTTCTATGGGGAATACTGAGAGTGAGAAAGGAATCAGTAGTGAAAGGTGTGAATTCTAAGACTGGATTTCAGAAAGAGCATGGAAAGAAAAAGGGGCTAGAAGGCTGAAAGAACTGGGTTCCAAACCCGAAATCTGCTGCTTAGTGCTTCTATGTCCTTAAAAGAGAGGTGGTACAGTAGATTGGGCACAAGGCTTGGAATTAGAAAGACACTTACCAGCTGTGTGACCCTGGGGAAGTCATTGAGGCTCTCTGTGCCTCAGTTTCCTCATCTATAAAATGGGCATAATAATAGCACCCCCCCCCCACGACAGTGTTATAGTATGAAGATAAAAGAAGTTAACACATGTAAAACACTTTGTAAAACTTAAAGCTCTATATAAATGTTACTATTATTATTAAATCATTTTAACTTCCCTGAGCTTTTGTTTCTTTTTAATAGTATTTTTTTCAATTACATATAAATATTATTTTAAAATTATTTTTTATAAAATTTTGAGTTATAATTTTTCTCCCTCCCTACATTCCCCCCTCCAAGATGGTAAGCTATTTGATATAGGTTATATGTGTATAATCATATAAAACCTATTTACATATTAGGCATGTTGTGAAAGAAGAAATCGTCTGCAAAAGAATTATAGTTTGCAAAAGGGAAAAAACATGAAAAAATAAACAAAGTCAAAATAGTATGCTTCCATCTATATTCAGACTCCACCAGTTCTTTCTCTGGATGTGGTTAGCATTTTCCATAATGAGTTTTTTGGTATTATCTTGGGTCATTGTATTGCTGAAAAGAGCTAAGTCAATCATAGTTTATCATCATACAGTGTAAGCTTTCATTTCTTTATGGAGTGTTCTTTAGTTTATGTTCGGTCATTTTGTAAGTCATGTCCATTTTGCAGTCATATCTGACTCTTTGTGATCCCATTTAGGGGTTCCCCAGAGTGGTTTTTACCATTTCCTTCTCCAGCTCATTTCACAGATGAGGAAATTGAGGCAAACAGGGTTAAGTGACTTGCTGAGAGTAACATAGCCAGTAAGTGTCAGGCCAGATTTAAACTCAGGAAGATCAGTCTTCCTGACTCTGGGCTGGGCATTTTACACATTTGCACCACTTAGCTGTCTATGGAGAGTTGTAATTTGCTCCAACAACTCTGACTCTATGACTTGATGAATCCAGATTTATTCTACATTTCTCCCTTCTCACACTCTAATTCTACCAAACTGTGCTTGCTTTTTTTTTTTTTTTTTGGTAGTTTGAAGTTTAACACAAAAGAAAATGTGCAAAGCATTTTACTCATTTTCTCAAATGAGATAATATGTGTAAAGTGTTTAGTACTGGGCCTTTGCTCATGGTAGATGCTTAATAAAGGCTTATTCCCTTTCCTCTTCACCCCTCCCCCACCCCTAGCCCTTTTTCACTTCCTCATGCTGCATGTGCATTGGTGATCTTGACGGCCACCTGAACTGATCTCTCACCAAAGATATTGCGATTCTTAGAGGAACCATTATGAGCAATTGCAGCACAGTAAGATCTGTCCCACATCAATATCACTTCTGAGTAAGCTCTTTGACCTTGTGCATCCATAGTTTCCTGAATCCACTGGGCTGCATGTGGTTTATCTTCTCGTTGCTTCTGTAGCCAATGTTGGGCATCAAGACCTAGCCCTTGAGTTATCTTTGAACCGTACTGTCAGTGTGTCTGGGTTTATGCCAGTGTTACTTAATCTTGACCTATAGATCTCAGATGAACTTTGGGGTTCTGTTCTTGACTATTTTAGGCTTCATGAGGGATCTGAGGGCAGGAATGTGACTGTCAAAGAAATAGGAAAGGGAGAAGGAAAGACAAAGAGTAGGGCTGATTTCCTTCTTGCTATGCTTCCCATGCAACACACCGTCTGCCATCTTCATGTCTTTGTTTTGGCTGCTCCCCAAGCCTGGAATGCACAACCACCTCACTTCTACCTTTCTGTTTCCTTTAAACTATGCTAAGGCACAGTCTGAGATGTATCCTTTCCTAATCCTATCAGCTTCTAATGCCTTTTTTCCTGCCCCCCTACCCACTGCCCCATAAATTTACCTTACATTTATTTTGCATATATTTTTAATGTATTTGTTAGCTCCTTAAGGTCAAGGGCTGTTTCATTTTTGTCTTTGTGTACCCAGGGCTTCATAAATGCTTGTTAATTGATTGGTTGATCTACTTTTTATAGTCAGAACAATTTTCAGTACATTTTTTTGAAGACCAAAGGCTGTCACATTAAAACCACAACCTGCCTGTGGTTCTGTGTGATAGGAATACAGTAGAACAAATTGTACACAGAGCCCTTTGTTGCTGTCTCACAAGCATAGTCTGAGCCCAATAGCCCCACTCTAGAATCCCCAGTAGGATCACAGTTATATAGATAGACCTCAGGCACCGAGACAAGACAGGACTGTATAGGTTTTCTGTATCAGAGCCCATGCTGCCCTCTCCATGCTTATACAAAATGCAGTTCTTTCAAGTCAGTAGAATGTACATTCCTTGAAGGCACAGACTATTTTGCTGTGCTTAATAAGTATTTGGTGAATTTTTGAATTGAATGATGTTAACAACGCATGTAAGGAGGCAACCCAGAGCAAGTTACCTCCTTGCTGGTTTACAAAAGGACTCTGAAGGAAAACCCCTCCCACTTTGTAGAAACCAGGGATCTACAAGTGTGGAACATTGCATAGAATGTCAGCTTTTAATATACTGAATGTTCTGTTAACATTTTTCTTTTTTTAAAAATTTTTGTTATAAGGGACATATATATATATATAAACACACACGTATGCTTATATATAAGCTTCCTTCTCTGAAGGAGAAAGGGCTACAAAGGGAAATTTTGGTGATATAAAAACAAAAGATAACAAGAAAAATCTGTTTCTTTGAAGAAAAAAAAAACACATCCCCTAAAATGACTTTCTAGTAAAATGGTTCTTAATCTAGAGTCTGCAAACTTGCTTTTAAAAAAAATTCTGATAATTGTTTTTCAATATAATTGCTTTCTTTTTAAGCATATCTATTTTATTTTATGCATTTAAAGATATTCACAGAATGGTCTGTAGGCTTCACCAGACTGCCAAAGAGTGATACAAAAAAAGGTTAAGAACTCTTGCCAAGTCAGCACAGGTTGGCACTCCACAATTATAATATGGCCTGACTGCCCTTAGGAACTTTTAGTGAGATATAGCTTTTAGAATTGAACTGAGATCTAGTCTACCAAAGTGTGGAGGCCCATAACCAGAAAGTTGGCCACCAGGTGATGAGAGAAAGGGGGAGATATATATACCAGCCAATGCAGAGCACAGAAAGGAGGAGAGGTGGAATGAGCCTAAAGAATCACAACAGTAACAATAATGAAAAGAATCCCTCAAGAGGGTGTGAGTATGAATGTCTGTGGGTGTGAGGGTTCCTTATGAAAGGGAGGAAAAAACCAACCTTGGCAAATTCTTTAGACTGCATTTCTGGGGGAATTCCCTAACTATCTTCAGTATTTAATTAGTACCTGACTAGCTATGAACACAGGCTTACAGCATCATGTTACCTTTTTGGTTTCAGGCCGTCCTCCTCCATCCACGGAAATGCCTGCTGGTGACTATCCATTCATAGTCACAGCTGATGATGGGCAGAAGGTCCCAGTTGTTCAAGCTTATGCATTTGGAAAATATCTGGGGTACCTAAATATTGAATTTGACAATGAAGGAAATGTAGCCACGTCACATGGAAATCCTATCCTCCTGAACAGCAGCATCCAAGAAGGTATGTGAGATTGGGGAACTGGCATGGGTGGGGAATTTTGCCAAGTCCTGAGGAAGAGGAGGGAGACTGTTTTTCCTGCTTTGTTATTTCAAAACAGAAATACTAGAAATCTATTAAGAAATTAATTCTTCCAGACCACTGAAATCTCTCTTCCTCTCTGTTAGCTACACCTGCTGCTTTCTTCCACATTTTAAAAATGTTTAACTTGGTTATTGAAACTCACATCTGGTTAATTTTTAGTTGATTTTTTTCCAGGTAAAAGTAGTATCACCACTGAGGAAGATAACATGACAGAACCTTTCACTTAGCACTGAAAAGTCTAACAGAACCATTGAATGACTGGCATGGTCAACATATGATATGAAGCCACTGGTCCCCAGTAAAGAGTATCACCTCTTAGAGTTTTCATATTTAAATTTTTTCCTTGGTTTTAGTTTTTATGTTCTTTTTTTTTGGGGGGGGGGGGAGCGGTGTACTCTATCTTTACACTCCCAGCCCACACAGATTAATGGACCATGACCAGTTTCTAGAAGACAGATTGGGATGAGCAACATTACCTTGGGACCTCAAGTTTATAAACTCCCCATCCTTCAGTTTATCAGATAACTAAGAACTAAGTGATCAGAAGGTGTAAACTACCCACTCTCAAGATTTCTGATAATTTAGAGATTAGAAAAGCTTACATAAAAGGCTGGTTCTTAGCATGTCCTAACTTGCCCCAGTCATCAGTGGCCTGCCCCAAAATGGTAGTAAGTTCGTCTTCACACTTTCACTACTATACCCTCTGCCTCCTAAATCCCTCTCCATCCCATAGAGTGGGTGTACCCACAGTCTTTAGGGTCATTAATCCTATTACTCCCCCTTCCCCATGTACACACTCCCCAGTTCTTCTGTACATTTCCATATCCAACACACATCCTAACCGTAAGTGAAAATTTTTCTACTGGGCTGTTGATCGTTGTTTTCTTACATTTTGCTTTCATAACCTGCACTTCTCTTCCCTTTCTCCCTCCTCATACCCACTGTCTAGAAAAGGGAGGAACAGGAAGTCTATAGGAGGGCACAAGATGACGACTGGTCCAGAACAAGGGTGGTAGCAGGATCTGTCCCTCCTTGTACAGTTGCTATTTTTCCATTTTCTGTATCCTACTTAGGCATCTTGAAATATGAAAGGAGGAAGGGAGAGTGAGGTATACACTTGAGCTATAGCTACAGTGATAATGCATAACAGAAAGTCGGGACTGGAAGCAAAAATTTCTCCTGCCTTTTTTCCCCACTTGCAAGAGCAGAGTTCAGTTGTTAGCCTTAATGTTATTCAGTCATTTCAGTTGTGTTCTAGTCTTTATGACCTCATTTTGGGTTTTCTTAGCAAAGATACTAGAGCTGTTTGCCATTTCCTTCTCTAGCTCATTTTACAGATGAGAAAACTGAGGTAAGCAGGGTTAAGTGACTTGCCCAGGGTCACACAGCTAGTAAGTGTCTGAGGCCAGCTTTGACCTCATGAAGATGATTCTTTCTTACTCCAGGACTGGCATTCTTTGCCCTGTGCCACCTAGCTGCTCTGACAGCACTAATAACACTGGGCAAACATTGGAGATCCCTTTTATATTTATCATAGGTATCGTTGTCTGCCCTACCATTTCTTCTCTCTTTCCTTCTTCTGGTTCCGTATGTCCCCTCTCCCATATGACTAGGGCTTGCCAGTGGAAGAAAGTTTTGCATAGTGGTGTAAGTGAAAACACTGGATGGTGGAAGGAAAGAAGATGGGAAGGGAACAAGCATTTATAAGTGCCTACTATGTGCCAGACACTGTGCCAAGCACTTTACAAATATTATCTCATTTCATCCTCACAAAAACTCCAGGAGATAGGTGAATATAAATATGAGGAAACTGAGGCAAATAAAGGTTAAGTGACTTGTCCAGGGTAACACAGCTATGTCTGCATCCAGACTTGGATTCGGGTCTTCCTTTCTCAAGGACCAGAGTTCTAACCCCTTGTACCACCCAGATGCCCCTGCCAGAAGATCCACACTTAAGTCTTGGCTCTAACATTTACTTAGCCGTGTGAAGCCAAGCAAGTCACCTTATAGCTCAAGCCTCAGCTCCTTCATCTGTAAAATGGAATTGTAAGATCATAAATATATATTCAGTTCAAAGCCCTTGTTTTACAGAGAGTGGACAGAGAGCTAGCCCCAAGTCAGGAAGCCCCAAATTCAGGTGCCCTCACTGATACATCTTGGCTCTTTTATTGGTTTTTGTTTGGTTTTGGCTTTTGGCTTCTTTAAGTCCCAACTAAAATCCCACCTTCAATAGGAAGCCTTTCCCAATTCTATTTAATTCCAGTGCCTTCCCACTGTTAATTATTTTCTATTTTTCCTCTATACAGCTTGATTCGTATGCATTTGTTTCCATGTTGTTTCCCATAATGTTGTTGGGACAGTCAGGTGGCATAGTGGATGGAGAACTAGACCTGGAGACAGGAACACTGGAATTCAAATCTAGCCTGATACTTACTGTGTGACCCTGGACAAGTCATTTAGTTGCTACTTGCCTCAGTTTCCCCATCTGCAAAATGGGGACAATAATAGCACCTACCTCCCAGGGTTGTTGTGAGGATCAAGTGAGATAATAATTGCAAAGCACTTAGCATGGTGCCTAATACATAGTAATTACTATATAAATGTTAGCTATTAACTTGATGATGACTCCCCTATTAGATTGCAAGCTCCTTGAGAGCAGGGACTGTCTTTTGGCTCTTTTTGTATTCCCAGTACTTATCACAGTGCCTAGCATGTAGTAGATAATAAATGTTTATTGAGCAATTGATATTAATTATGAAACAAATAAAAAGGAATTTCAGCAAAACATTACATATTGACAGTATTCTATTTAAAAATACAATCATTTTCCTATGCATTCTTCTCATTCTGTATATTGCCTTACTCTGATATGTCTACATATATGTCCCTGTTCTATCCGATGAAGCTACCATCAGAACTATCAATCAGTTTCCTCATCAAGTCTACATACCTCAGGCTGGTCTTTATCTTGGATAACACCATATCATTAACTGGATCTCATCCTTCCAAGCCCCAACTATCAATCACAATAGACCCTGTAGTGTTCCTGAGCCAGGTGCTGTCAAACTTTATTTTTTAGTTTCACCAGCTCTGGCTGATAGAAGGGCAGAATATCTATCTTCAAAGTTTTATTGTCCAGAATTACTAGGCTCAGCCTTAAAATCTCTCTTAGTCCTGGAACTGTCAGGTTTACTTGCACCTTGATTGTTTCCAGCACTTTGATGACATTAATCAGTCTTTTTTAAATGACATTTTACTTTTGGGACCAAATATAGTATGCATGTGGCACCTAGGTGGCGCAGTCAATAGAGCACCGGCCCTGGAGTTAGGAGGACCTGAGGTCAAATACGGCCTCAGACACTTAACACTTACTAGCCTTGTGACCTTGGGCAAGTCACTTAACCCCAATTGCCCTCCAAAGAGCAAAAAAAAAATATATATATATATATATACACACATATATAAAGAGAGAGAGAAAGAGAGAGAGAGAGAGAGAGAGTATGCCAACAGGCACATGATGATCAGTTTGATGTGATCTCAAGAATCAGACCTGGTGTAATATCAATGAACCAGCTCTAACCACAGGATCTATTTCTCTTCTAGATCCAACCATAAAAGCAGAAATCAACAGGTGGAGGGTAAAATTGGACAATTATTCTAAGCAGGAGTTAGGGAAAACCATCGTTTATCTGGATGGCTCCACAAAATCCTGCCGTTTTACGGAATGCAACATGGGGAATTTGATTTGTGATGCTATGGTAAGTGATGCCTCCAAAATGCCAGTCCATGATTTTAGTGTCTTGTGATTTGCAATTGAAGTACGTGGCATTGGAGAAGTTTCTTTTTAGATATGTGTGTGTATTTTTTTTTTTTGCAGTAACCTGTAAGTAAACTCTCAGGACATTGTGCCAGACTGGCACAGTTTGAGTGTTCATTGGCACTTCAATTGGGCTGTTATAACATTGAGCACAAACAGAAAGATTCATCAGTAGTTATGGAAATAGAGTCATTGCTATTTAGGACATATGTTAAAAAAAAACTATCCTTTTGAGAATTTGACATTGGTTTTGTCAAGATTTATTTTCCATTTGTAAAAATGATTTGAATATACACAAAAGGCCTATGTGAATATTACATAGGCATTGCTCAGACTTAAATTGGTTAGGTTTAGCTATCTAAAAGTCAAGTGGTCCACCCAGTATTTTTGCACTACCTCTGTGGATTTGCTTTCAGAAATCCCTTTGCTTGATTGAAGAACAGCACTTTGCACAGATGTAAAATATTAAAAGAGAAAGGGTAATTTTTCTAGTAAAAATGTCGTTGCTGAAGAAATAGAGGACTATGGGTTTTGGAACACTGCAACTAGATTGATTACCCCCTATGAAAGGAGAAAACATGTGTCTCCAGAGCACAGAAGAGAAAGTAGCTCTTTCAGCTCATACCTACAGAGAAACTGAGAGCTGGCATCCTATGCTCATGATGGCCCTATCTTTCTTTGCTGAGACTTATATAATAGAAGGGGCATTATAATAGCACCCTTATTAGAATGCCTAAGGATTTAGCCAAGACTTTGTGATCCCACGTGAAGAATGAGCAGAGTAGTCCTGTAGAGAGGTCATCCAACCACAGGCCTGGCAGAAATGAAGAGTTGGAGGATGTCCATTAAGTTGGCTTAACTCTAACCCAGGCTAAGAATGGGAACTGAGTACTTGTGATGGAGCTTCTTCAGAGGAAGGCACAGAATATGCAGTTATCTGCCTGGACTCCTCAGAAGAAGGCACTGAATACAAAATATCAGATAAGAATCAAATCTCTATTATATGTAAGCTGCTTGAGAGCATATTTTTTTCTTTCTTTGAATCCCTACTGCTTAGTTTTGAAACATAGTAGGTGGTTAATAAATGCTAATTGACTTGACTTGAAGAAGGAGGTGCCTGACTGAATTCTTCTGGTCAGTAGAGTATCACCTAAAGGAATACTTTATTAAACCCTAAGGGCCTGAAAGTATTCCAGTGACTCCTCAGACTGAACAGAATTCTTCACTGTTTCTAAAGAAAACACAAAGGTCTCCCATACTAAATGGAGAATGTTATTCTTTAGGCTTTGGAGCTCCTACTAGGTGTTTCTTCATAAATCTCTCTGATTCAATTCAACAAGCATTTATTAAGTACTTACTATGTTTCCAGGTCCTGGGATATATGCTAATAGTAAAGCGATAAAAATTAAAGAGTACCAGTCCTCCAGGGCAATGCCCCCATTCCACTGGGAGGAAACTGCAATACATAAATAAGTATGTATAAAGTAATTTCAGCAGCTAGAATACAGGAAGAGTATAGAATTAGGAGAAGACTTTTGTAGGAGGTGGAGCTTGAGCCGAGCCTAGGACCTATGGGTTCCAAAAGGCAGAAAGGAAGAGAGAGAGCCCTCCAGGAATGGGGCACAACCTGAGCCAAGACACGGGGGCAGGATGTAGGGGAAGGATTCTCGAAGGGGCAAAAGTAGTTTAGTTTCTGAGTTTTGTGCCAGAAGAGTTTCTGGGGTCTTCACTGAGGAAGAAAACGCGCAAGTGTTTGAGATCATTTTGTGCTCCTGTTACAGATTAACAACAACCTTAGACATCCTGATGAAATGACTTGGAACCATGTTTCCATGTGCATCCTGAACTCAGGAGGCATTCGAGCCCCCATTGATGAACAGAACAATGGTATATTCTTCCAGCTGGCTTTCTGTCTTGGGAATGTGGTTCATCTTGTTGCTACTGCTAATGGCTCCATCTTGGAGAAAGCTACCTAACTTCAGGAAATCCAACCCCAGGAGGATCATAGGGCTTAAAATTGGAAAGGACCTTAGAGCCATGAGCTTTTCATTCAGATATCTAATAATAACAATAGTTAATATTTGTATAGCTACCAGGCACTGTGCTAAGTATTTTATCATTATTATCTCATTTCATCTTCACAATAATCCTGGGAGCTAGGTGCTATTGTTATTTCCATTTTACAGATGGGGAATTTACCAACAAGAGGTTAAATGACTTGTTCAGGGTCACACAGCTAATGTCTGAGGCCAGATTTGAACTCAGGTTTTCCTGACTCCAGCTTGGACACGCTATCCACTGCACTACCTCTCAGCCCCAACTACTAGAAAAGAGAAGACAGTTATATTTCTGGGGTAGTTGAAAAGCTGAGCCATGGTGCCCAAGGGCAGAGAATAAGAGTAGAGGTCCTCCCAGAGCTCCTTTCCATCTTCAGGATTGGGTGATTCATGGCAATAACTGTTAGGGTACAAATGATGCTGCTTTCTGTTCCTCTCTCTTTGCCATTCTTTTTATCATTCCTATCCCCCGCCCCCAGCACTAAGGAAATGTTCATCTGGGGCTTCTTCAAACTGATCCTCTGTTGATGTCACTTGTGATCCCTCCACACAGGTACCATAACATGGGAAAACCTGGCTGCTGTGTTGCCGTTTGGGGGCACTTTTGACCTAATTGAGTTAAAAGGCTCCACTTTGAAAAAGGCCTTCGAGCACAGCGTGCATCGCTATGGCCAGTCCTCTGGAGAATTCCTGCAGGTGGGCGGTAAGTTTTGCACCCTCTCCATCTTGCCTGTCTCTGAGATCATGATTTTAGAGGTAGACTCTCAGATCATCTAGTCTAGAATATCCTTCTCATCTTATAGATGAGAAAACTGAAGCCAGGAGAGGCAAAGTGATTTGCCAACGGTCACGACCCATGACAATAGGAACTCTATATCCTGACTGATCAGTTCCCTTTCTGCCACACCATACACCTCCAGCCTGTGAACTCTAACCCTGGCTTTCTGCTGTCAATATACCTTGTGACTGGCCTTTCTTTTTTGTCTTTCGCTTGCTTTCTATAGAGAACAGACCCTGCCATGTTACATGAGGCAAAGCTCCAGTCTCTCATTGAAGGAATGTTTATTGGTGTTCCAGGATCTCTCCTTTGAGCTGGAAACCCAAACTTGACATAAGTCAACTTCCTTTGAAAAAGGACCTTTTTTTTAATGCTATCCATCCCCAGAGAAAGAACTAAAGGTTTTGGAATACAGATTGAAGCATACTTTTTTACATTATTTTTCTTGAGATTTGGGTTTTGGGTTGTTTTTTTTTTTTTTGGTCTATGTTTTCTTTCACAACATGACTAATATAGAAATATTTTGTATGACTATACATGTATAACCTATATTGAATTTCTTGCCTTATTAATTGGGAGGAAGGAAGAGTTTTGGAACTCAGCTTTAAAAACAAATGTTAAAAATTGTTTTTACATGTAACTGGGGAAAAATAAAATACTAAATACATTGTTTTAAAAAGAAATTTTTAAAAAAGAAAATCTTAAAAAAAATTCAGGGTTTAAAATTTTTTTTAGTTCATATGAATGATATTAGGATCATAGATTCTTAAGGAATATTATCTTGTCTGATCCCCTCAATTTATAGATAGGGAAACTAAGATCCAGAGATTAATTGACTTGTTTAATGCCGCACAGTAAGTGACCAAACTGGGATATGAATTCATGTCTTCTAACCCTAAATCCAGAGATGTTTTCACTGTAACACACTGACATTTCAAGATCACTGGATGATGTTTTTATTTTATTTTATTTTTTGCCTTTTTGGAGGGCAATGGGGGTTAAGTAACTTGCCCAAGGTTACACGGCTAGTTTTTTTGTGCGGGTGTTAAGTGTCTCAGGCCGGAACCCAACTCAGGTCCCCCTGACTCCGGGGCCAGTGCTTTTAATCACTGCACCACCTAGCTGCCCCTGGATGATGTTTTGAAATCCATTCCATTCCCTTATTTTGTTTCTAATTATTAATGACAAGAGGATTCTCTCTAGAGAAACTCAAGTCTTTCTGGCTTTGAAACTGGCTCTCTTTATCCGCTATACAACACTGCAGTATGTCTGTCTTTCTCCCTCCTCCCCTCCCTTCACATACACACAAACACACACACACACACACACACACACACATACATATAGTCTCAGAGTCCATGTGTGTCTGTGTGTATGTATGTACATACAGAGTCCCAAAAGTCTTAGTGCAGCTTAGATTTTAATAAGCTTAAACTGCACTAAGATTTGGGGGACATACTATATATTTTTAATTTTTTACTATTGTATTTTATTTTTACATCATCCTCATTTCACTGATATTCCTTTCTTTCCCCTACCCAGAGAGTCATTTATTAGCAAGAATAAAGAAAAAGAGGAGTGTTTCAGCAAAATTAACCAACACATTAACTGTGTTTGAAAGTATATGCAGTGTTCCATATTCATAACTCCCACACCCTACCTCTGCAAAGAAAGGAGGGAGGTAAATTTTTTCTTCTTTTGTGGATCAAATTAGTCATTATATTTGAAAGCATTAAGAATTAATAATAATCATAAAATACAGCATTTGTTTTTCCATTTACATTGTTAGTAGTCATTGGGTACACTATTCTCCTGGTTCTGTTTTACTTCATTGTGCATTGGTTCATATTTCTTCCTACGATTCTCTAGATTCTTTTTTGCTATTTTTTATTTCATTTACCACAATTTGTTTAGCTATTTACTTTTGTGCAACTCTAGTCACAACTTCACTTGGAATAGTTGTATGTTTCTCCACAACCCCCACCCCCATCTTCCAGTGCAATTTCCACTTAAGACATTGTCTGACTTACATTCTTCAGAAACCCCTGGATCCAGCAGTAACTTAAATACCCATCTTTTTCCTAGGAATCCGTGTAGTATATGATCTGAAACAAAGCCCTGGGCATAGAGTAACTAGTATAGATGTTCTTTGTACCAAGTGCCGAGTGCCGGCTTATGTGCCTCTCCAAATGGATGAGGTCTACAAGATTGTCCTTCCAAGCTATATCGCCGAAGGAGGGGATGGATTTCAAATGATTAAGGATGAATCCTTGAAGCATGATTCCGGTAAGCCCAAGTACCATTTTACTCTCAGCACACCTCCATGCATACATGGAGAATAGTACTTTGTGAAGACAAAACCAAAACCAGCTCATTAGCCTTCACCTTGGCTAGACTTGGCTGACTGCTGAGTTATTTAGGTTAAGAACAAAAAATCCACATGCAAAGCAATAGCTAATATTGAAAGTTTGCCAAGTTCTTTACATACATTTTTTTTTCATTCAAACCTTATAACAACCCTGTGAGGAAGGTATTATTATCTACATTTCATAGAATCATAGGAAGAGCCAGAAGGGACCTCAGGAACCATCTAGTTGTAATGGGAATTTGAAGATCTTCCTTGCCCCTTAATAGGCCTAGGGGGGAATTTGAAGACCTTCCCTGCTTTGAAAATAAACTCTGCCCCCTAAAAGGCTGAATGTAATCACATGGAGCCTATGGTGAGAGGAGTTTGCTAAAGGGTGGAGGAGAGCCACAGGAGCTGGGAGTCAGAGCTAGAGAAAGGTGGGAGAGGAGATCAGGCAAGAAGATAGAGAGGTTCGTGAGTAAATATTGATCTCATATTGATTTGTGGGAAGGCTAAAGGATAGTGTGGCTCTCTGTGTTGCTATGGTTTATTAGCTTCTTTGCTACTTTGATTTGATAGAATTGTCTTACTGGTTTGGAGATTTGGTTTTTTGGTATCTAAATAAATGTTTTGGTTCTATCCTCTATATGGAGAATCTGTTATATTTGTGATCGAGCACTATATGGGACTATTTATAGTCATAGTCAGTGCTGTAAATATTGCACTGGCACTACACTAGTCCGACCCCATTTTAAAGGAAAGCTCAGGCTCAGAGAGATAATGACTTCCTGAGGTCACCTAGCTAATGGAGGTTAGAGGCAAGATCTGAACCCAACTCTTTCTGATTCTAAGTCCAATACTATTTCTACTCTTCCAAACTTGTCTCTGAAAAGCCAGGTTTTCCTTTCTGGGTAATCTCACCTTGTATCTTAGCATAAATAGATCATATCAGGTGGAGAGATGATGAAAAAAAAAGAAATCTTTTTCCCCCCAGCACTTTCTTCCAAATGAAATAACATGAGAATCCATCCACAAGCATCTGTTAAGCACCTACTACCGTGTTTCCCCGATAATAAGACCTATCCCGAAAATAAGCCCTCCCCTTACTGTGTAAGATTCCTCTAAAATAAGCCCTCCCCCGAAAATAAGCCCTATTGAGCTTGCTACTGTAGTGAAGGTGATCCCCTGCGCTACACGCTACATTATGGTACCCTCTGTATGCACCGTCCCCCCCCCCCCGGGTGAAACGCACACCGCGCTCCGAGCTGCATCTAATCAGAGCTGCAGCAGTGAGCGCGTCATCCTGTTCTTTATTGAATTCATTATTGAATAAAGGTACATTTTTTTGTTAACATTTACCTGTTTATTAAATTTGCTGTCAATGTTCATTAAAATAAGCCCTCCCCTGAAAATAAGCCCTCTGGTGTTTTTCTGTCCAAAAAAATTAAAAAGACAGTGTCTTATTATCGGGGAAACACAGTATATGCCAGACACTGTTCTAAGCACTACAAATACAAATCAAAAAGTAATATAGTTTCTTTCCCATATGTACCTATAGTAAAATATGCCAGATATATACAAAATGAATTCTAGAAAGCAGTATTGAGAGGGCACTAATAGGTGGGGGAATTGACAAAGGTTTTGATGTAAAAGGTGGCACTTGAGCTGGGAAGAGGAAGAAAGAGATGGGCCATTTGAACTAAAATTTGGTTTCTAAGAGAGGAGTAGAAGGAAAGAAGAGTGACCTTGATGCCAGGGATGACTCCATGACGGGAAGGCTGGTAGTGTGTACCAGAGGGAGGAAGAGGTAAGGGGGAGAAGGACAAGTTCAAAGGAGAAGAGAACATGAAATCTAAGTCTTTTAAGTGCTATTCCACAAATAGTGGAAGGTTTTTCATGCCTTTCTCCCTCCACCACCAGCCGTGGTTCTGCTGCTCTACCCCAGATTTTCCAGGCCCAGGCTAAGGGATATTGGGAATTCTATGGACTACAACTACAGAGAGAAGAACATTCAAAAAGTTGACTGAACCCACCAGGGTCAAGACAAACATACTATTTCGGTCTGCCACATCATTTTAAGTCTGGTTTGCTCTGTGCTCCTCTGCCTTACATACATATTTCCATATCTACAGGCAAAGTCTCAATAGTGCATAGAGGACCAGCTTTAAGGACAGAAGATCAAGGTTCAAGTCTTGCCTCTGACACACACTAGCTCTGTGACCATGGAAGGTCATTTAACTTCTCCGTGACCCAAACAGCTTTCTAAGATTGAAAGTTACAAGGGAGTTATTGCTCTACATTGCTGGATAGAGTTTCCATACTAGGAGCTTCCTACACTGATGTAATCCCAGGTCAGGGATACTCAGTGACAACACATTCCTCATATCTGAACTACAGACTTTCCCAAGTATAATTCTACTGTGGTCACTACAATTATAGACACACACACACATATACACATATGTGTATATATACACATATATAATACATTATTTGTATTTATATATATATATATGTATATTTGTAGTCAAACTCCCACTTTCTCTCTTGCCCAGCTTCATTTTATGGATTAACTCATGACCCCCTGAAGGGGGTTCCTCTCAAGAGAAGTCCTCTTTGTCCTCTCAACACATTTAACCTTGGCCTAGTTCCTGCCCATATCCCTACAGGAAGGAGGGAAGAGGCAATGATAATAATAACAGTTTCTTCCACTCTTGTCTGTCCCTGCACTTTTCAGGTGGGCAAACTTTTCTTAATAATTTAATCCCAAGAAGAAGAATCAGAAGACTGATACACTTTCTACTGTTATTTCTAAGGTTATAGAAATCCTTCTTCAATGTCTAACTCTTTTTCTCCCTTGTTCTTTTTTGCTGCCCGTCATTTTCTGTGTTTGTTTTCTAGGTGACCAAGATATCAATGTAGTTTCTGAATATATCAACAAAATGAAAGTGGTTTATCCAGCAGTTGAAGGCCGGATCAAATTTTCTTCGGGCAGTCACCTCCAAGCAAACCTCTTCATCTTCTCCCTCACATTTTTGGCACTGAGTTTGGTTCTTTACTTGTAACTGAGTTTTTTATGAAATTTATAGAAGTGGGGGAAAAAATGATTGCTCTACAAGTGTTAAAAAAAAACCAGCAAACTTTGGACAGTGGTTAAGGTTCTGATTTGTGCTCAGTTACCTACCATTATGAAAGCCTACAGGTCTCCTTGAAGCTAATGAATCTTCCTGAATATTGTTACAACTCACTAACTCGGGAATGGGGGGGGGGGAGACAGGAAAGAGCTGAAAAGCAGTAGATAAACAAGAAAGACACAAGACAATAAGTGTGCCACACTAAGGTTACTAAAATTTATAGTTTTCATGTCTTAGGATTCAATGGGTAACAAAATAGCAAGAAATACTAAGCTGGTACCACTTCCCAGGCAGTTGAAAAAAATATAGATATTTTAAGTCAAGTAAAAATGATTCTCCTTTTCTATACCCAGACCAGGATGTCATTTCCAGAAGTGCAGATAATTTCAGATAGATGCTTCTCTCATCATCACTGTCAGTTGGTGTCTAGGGCACTGAAAGCATTATTTTGAGCCATACTCATTCAGTGTCCTTAGTGCTTGAAGCAGGTAGTGTATATATTATCTAGTTAATGTGATGCAAGTTCCAGGGCAATATTTTCCTTTAAAAAAAAAAAAAAGGCTTTGGATTGGAATGGCAGTGTGGCATAGTGAATATCTTTGAAGACAGGAAGAATTGACTTCAAGTTCTGCCACTAACATACTTAGCTATGTCGCCATGGGCAAGTCATTTAACTTCCCAGTGCCCTGAGCAGCTTCCTAAAATTTTAAAGTACAAAAATTTAAAGTAAAATTTTAAAGTCCAATCTGCTTTGGTAGAAGTAGTTTTCACACCAGGATTTCCTAGTGTGAAAAAAGTCAGACTTTTTTTTTTGAGACTTTTCATTACATTTCATTTGTATATATATATATATACACACACACATACATACACTCATATATATGTGTGTGTGTGTGTGTGTGTGTGTGTGTCTAAGCCATTGCATATGATTAGTAAAGAATACATATTTGAAGTAGGCTTGAAAACAGGCCTGCACCCATTCTCAATAAACACATACCAAGTTTTAAAAGACAGAATCATACTGATGACAAATTTTTGGCATCCTTCTAGATACATCAGTTTTGCCCCAGTAATTTTTCCCAGTCAGGGGAATTTTATGAACTAGATATGTAAAAATGTGTCTGTTTCAATTGTCTGGCTCCTTTTATCAAGGAGCCTAGCTCTCTGTTTGGCAAACCACATAGAAGATGTAAAAAGAAGCTATAACAGGGAGAAATAGGAGGAAAAAAAAGGGGGAAAAGCTGAATGACTGAGGACAGATCTACTGCACAGAGTAGAAGAGTGTGTCCCCAGGGTTAAGTATGTGCTGAATGATGCTGCTTACCAGTGAGCCCTATAAACAAAATAGAGACCAATGGTTTTCTAGTCTTTCAACTACCCAGTTTCACTTATGGGTACAATAAGATGTCTTGGAGGAGTTTCCTAGCAAGAATGAACCTGGGTTATCTAAACAGAGAAAAGAATCTGTCCTGTGCCCTTAATTCTCTAAGAAAGAAAGTTCCATTCAACCATAGTAGTCTATTGGTCTTGGTCTGGTGTCTGTTTAACCAGGGTGCTCAAGCTATATTAGGACAGACTATTGTGACCAAGTCCTGTGTCCACTGTTACAATCCTACAGTTAGGATTAAGTACCAAATGTAACTGGTAGGAGGTATTCAAAATTGGACAGTATGAATAGCTCTTAGGACACAAAGGATCAGATTTAGGGCTGTGACTTTAGAAGTCATCTAGGTCATCTAAGTCAACTTCCTCACGGTAGGGACAAGGAAAGTGAAAGCTAGAGGTGAAGTGACCTGCCCAAGGTAACACAAGGAGTAAATGGCAAAAACTGTTTTTCTTTTCACTCCTCCTTCCCATAGTGGAAGTACCAGGAGAGTAAAACAACTTTCCAAAAGGGCAGTCATGTTTCCTAACCTAGAGTGCTTGGAAGCTACATTGTCAACTTCCCAGCCAATCTATGTACACACCCATACCACTTGGGCAAGAAAAAATCTTGTAAGAAACCAGAATAGAAATAATGGCTCTGTAGGGAGGGGGAGAGTATAGGGAAGGGGAGATTGAGATGTGGAGAGACTGAAGTACAACTCCTATTAAATTCACTGTGATCCATCCGAGCAATTCCAGAAACACCAGGATTGGGGGCTTATTAAAAACATTAGTAACTGAGGAGAAGGATCAGGATAAGAGATTTTCTCTCTAAATAACTGCTTGCTCTGGCATTGTAATAGCCATTTAAGATGATACACATAACCAATTCAAGAGTAAGTAGGAGGGCGTGGCTAGGTGGCTCAGTGAATAGAGCACCAGCTGGAGTCAGGAGGACCTGAGTTCAAATGTGGCCTCACACACTTAACACAAAAACTAGTCATGTGACCTTTGGCAAGTCACTTAACCCCAATTGCCCTCCGAAAAGCAAAAAGAAAAAAAAAAAAGAAAGAGTAAGTAGGAAGCTTCCCCTGACTGAACAAGTGAGGAAATAGCTACTGATGTACATCATTTTGTCTTTTCCTTCCTGTGTCCAAATAAAAGAACCTAAATGAAAATATCCCAATCCAGATCTTAGCTAAAAACTTTATTTAAATAGGTTTGTGCACTCAAATAATGCTTTTCTGCATGTACATCAATTTAACAGTTGGATGAACAATTAATAAGGTCACAAAAGTTCAATATCTGAAAAAATTGTTTTAAGGTGTTCTCATTTCTTATTTTTTTTAATGGGATGATAAAATAGGTTAGACATTATTGAAGTCCATTAAAAATGAGATTTTGCACTTTTTTGAATGTAAAAAAATAAATTATTTTATGATGTATTAAAAATTGTTAAGTAGCATAGAGCACTTCGCAGATGTCATGTGCACTATGTATAAATTGCAAGCAATAAAGTTCATTGAGAACTAGTCTTGACTAGTAACTGCTATCCACAAAGTGTATGTGTGCATGTATATATGCATGTATGTGTAGCTTTGTATAGGTTTGTATATAACCATATACACATGTTCACACATGTGTATGTGTACATGTGTTTTTATATGTGCATGTATATTTCTAATGTGTATATAGATATGTGTGTGTACATATGTACTTAATAGAACAAAGCTGTAATTTTTGACATTCTCCTTTTGGTGCTTTCCAGGATATCACAAATACTTAGTACTTAAAGAATCATCTGTGCAGGATCCCAATGCCCTATAGCTATCATCATCTCTTAGGAAGGTGCAGTTTCAAAGAAGGTGTTCCTGATTCTCTAAGGACTGGGTATTGATAAAACCTATTTAACCAAGTATTTATTCATCAATCAATAAGTATTAAGTGCCCATTATGTTCCAGGCACTGTTGTGCTAAGCAGTGGGGTACAAAAAGAGCCAGAAGACAGTTCCTGCCCTCAAGGACTTCAGTAAATCTATTTGAAAGAGACCAAAATTTCAAAGTAAAAATTTTTTAAACAAAAAACTTTGGGATTTTATCTTTGAAATAGAAACTAAAAATTATGAAATGATATTTTACCTTGTGTCTAACAAAAAAATAGAATTGCAACTATGTGCTAATTCATAGAATGAACTAAGTGTCGATTAGGCCTTTTAATATAATTTTCTCAACAAAAGCCTATGATATGATTTGACAGCCTTCATTTCACCTTTAACCTGCTACAAAAAAAAATTCATGGGCTTCATTAATTTCCCCAAAGGCCTCTCTTAATCCTTTGATATTCAAATAATTCTCTTTTGGAGTACCCACCAATAAATCATCATTGAGAAACCAACAGATCATAGAAAAATTGGACCAACAAAGACACTGATTTGATGAGGTATGGTAGATGCTAGTGTTAAATGGAAAGAGATGAAAAGGCGTTAGTCACTTTATCAGTGAGTAATTTTGGTGTTAGGATTTTTGGTTTTCTCTGCCAATCTCATAAGGAGAAAGTGGAAAATTGAACAAAAACTTAAACCTTGAGGGGAAAAACAGATGGTGATATTTTACAACCCAGAGGAGCCAGGTTACCCTGAAGATATCCTCAATAAGGAAAATCACCCACAGACCTCTCCACCCATACAAGGGATAGCACCTTGACAATTATGCAGAAACCCTGAATAACAAGTCATATAAGTTGAAAGGACAGTTCAATGCAGCCCCATGACAACTAGTGTGGTCTATCACAAGCTGGAACCTAGTGCCCCACAGCTGGGAGGAGGTGGACCCAAGTTCAGTGGTAGGAGAAGATCAGCCCATGGTTAGTCCAAAGCCCTTTACCATGATCCAGCATGAATGTTAAAGCAGCCCCAGAACCTAACTCAAGGGCAGTCACAGAGCCCTGTGGCAAGAAGTAGCCCTGTGAAAGAAGCCTAGCATGAAAAAGGCCATAGTAGCACTTGAGTCCAGCACAAGTGGGGAAGGATCTTAGACAAAGTCAAAAAAAAGGGGACAGGCCGGGAGTCCTGTGGCAAGAGGGAGGCCCTAGGCAGAACCCAGCACTAGAGCAGCCCTAAAGTCCCTTGAAGAAAGATCCTAGTATTGGCCATCCACTCAAGATTCCATTCAGGAGGGCAAAGGTAGAACCTAACACAAGAACAGGCACCCTAACATAGATACCAAGGATGCTAAACTGAGCAAACCAAGGTAAGCACCAGCTACTATAATAGAATCATCTTGAACTGCCCAGGAATAGATCTCAAGGAAGAAAGCAACTTCATAAGTCCAATTAAAGTGTAGGAAGCAAAAAAATGTCCTCACCACAAGAACTTTAAAGAAAAAGAAATGAGGAAAAAAACGGAATACTTAGGGAGGAAAGAATGTGAAGGAACATTGACATCTTAGGACAATGGAAAACCTCACCATAGAACTGGATGTTCTGAAAATTAGAATGAGCCAAATAGAAAACAGCAACTCAATGAGACAAAAAAAAAAAATTAAACATCCCAAAATTGAAAAAAAAAATGCAGACAAAAATATAAGAAATACAATTTTAAAAACAACTAACATGGAAAACAAGTCAAGGGGAGATAATCTAAGAATTATAGGACTAATGAACAGCACAACCAAAAAAAAGTCTAGATACTGTATTTCAAGAATTTATAAATGAAAATTGCCAAGAATTCTTAGAACCAGAGTACAATGCAAAAATAGAATTCACCAGTCAAATCACAAAAGAAATTCCAAAACAGAAACTCACAGGAATGTCATACCAAAAAATTCAATGTTTCCAGGTCAAAGAAAAAATATTACAAACATCCAAAAAGAAAGAGTTCAAATACCAAGAAGCCACAGTAAGGAGTACACAAGATCTGGAAGCTACCATCATAAAGAAATGGAGAGCTTGAAATTCTATATTGCAAAAGGCAAAAGGTTTACAACAGAACTGAGGCCAGTATTGAATAGATATGTTGAAATAAAAATTCAGAAGCCAAAGAAATATGGAAAAATACACACCTTTACTTGATTGTCAGGGAACATGTGGGGATGAATTGTTTAAATGCTACAAAAGGTAAGAAATAAGTGTCCTCTCAGAAACCTAGTATCTTTAAAGGTCATAGAAAAAGGTAAATATGACAAGAGGGTTTCTGGGACTAGGGTAAAGATGTTTTTTTCTTTTTGGAGGGGGGAAGGTAGGGCAATTGGGGTTAAGTGACTTGCCCAAGGTCACATGGCTAGTTTTTTGTGTTAGGTGTCTGAGGCCGGATTTTTTAACTCAGGTCCTCCTGACTCCAGAGCCAGTGCTCTATTCACTGTGCTAGCTAGCCATCCCACTGGTAAAGATTTTTAAAAAGAGAAAGGGGATTTTATTTAAAAAGGAGGAGGAAGATTGATGAAATAAATCATTATTGCATAACAGAGGTATATAAGATGATTATTAATCATGAAGAAAAAGGAGGAGGGAATCAGGCATCCTAAGAACCGCACTTTCATCTGAACTAGACAAAGAAAGATAAAACACAAATACACACACACTCACACACACACCAAGATCTCAGTATAGAAATACATAGGAAAATAGGAAAGGGTGGGGACAAAGGAGACAGAGGAACTGAGGAAAGAGTCATAAACAAAACAAATTCAAATTTCAGAAAGAGAAATATGAAGAAAAAATAAAAATGAAAGGAATCAAGAATAAAAACCTGGGATTAGGGCAACACAAGGGTAAGAGAAGAGCTGTAATAGAGAAGAAATAAGCCATTTCATTTATAGATCACAAGTATCAGGCAAACTTCCTTTTATGATCTTCCTCATATTTGTGAAAAGGTGGAAGTAATAGTATAAAACAATAGGACAGAAACACCCAATTAACCATCATAGCTATGAACATCAAAGGGATGAACTCACCCATAAAACAGAGAACAGAAGAATGAATTAGAAAACAGAATTCAATAATAGAGCGTTTACAAGAAACCAAAGAGTTAAATGAGAGGCTGTGACAAAATCTATTATTAATTTATTAATATTAATTAATAATAAATAATCTATTAGCAAAACTCAAAGAAGAGAGAGAATATAGAGAAATGTTAATTGCTCATGAATAGATTGGGCCAATATAATATGAAGACAATATTATCTAAATTAATTTACTTCGTCTCATATCAATCAAAACTACCAAAGGATTCTTTTATGGAGCTAAAAATAATGACAAAATTCGCTCGAAGAAGTCAAGAATCTCAAGTGTAATAATGAAAAAAGTGGCAAGAAAGTATGTCTGTCGGTACCAGATCCCAAATTAAACTACAAAGCAGTTATGATTAAAATAATTTGGTACTGGTTAAAACAGAGAGGTCAGTCAATGGAAAAGATTAGGTACACAATATAGAGAAGCAAAAGAATGTAGTGTTAGATAAACCCAAAGACTCCAGTTACTAGGGGAAGGGCTATTTGACAAAAGTTTCTCAAAAACTGGAAAGCTGTCTGGCATAAATTGAGTATTAATCAATATCTCACACTGTATATATGTCAAAATAAACTCCAAATGGACGCATGATTCTTACATAAAAGTGACATAAGCAATTTAGAAAAGCAAGGAAAAAATTACCTCTCAGGTCTATGGATGGGGAAGAGATTATGACTAAACAAGTGATAGAGAAGATCACAAAAAAGAGAACTGGCAATCTTGATTATATAACATTGAAAAAATTTTTTTACACAAACCTAATGCAGCCAAAATTACAAAAGAAAGATGTAATTTAAAAAAAATTGCTTTAAGTTTCTCTGAAAAAGGTCTAATATCCAAGATACATCATGTATTAATTTAAGAGGCATTCCCCAATAGATAAATGGTCAAAGGAAAAAATCCACATTATAAATAGTCATGTGGAAGAAAAAGAACTATCCATCAGAATACAAATTAAAGCAACTCTGAGGTTCTACCTCACACCTATCAGAATGGCAACGATGAAAAAAGAAGAAAATAACAAATATTACAGGAGTTACAGGAAAAAACACAGCAATGTATTCTTGGTGGAGCAGTGAGCTGGTGCAGCTATTCTAGAAAGCAATTTGGAACTATGTCCAAAAAGTTACGTAAAAACTCTGTAGAATATTTGACCCAGCTATACCACTACTAGGTCTGTACCCCTAGGAGATCAAAGAAAAGAAAAAGACCTAAATGGATAAAAATATTTATAGGAGCTCTTTTTGTTGTAGTCAAAAATTGGAAATCATGGGTGTGTCCACCTATTAAGGAATGGCTAAACAAATTGTGGTACATGAGTGTAATAATAATAATGTAAAGGAATATTATAGTCTCATAAGAAACTATGGAGAATTTCAGAGAAAATTGGGAAAATGCCTATGATGTGATACAAAATAAGTTAGTAGAACTTGAACAATTTTTACAACAGCAACAACATTATAGACAAAAGCAATTTTGAAAGACTTCAGGACTCTGATTATGTATTCATAAACTGTAAGTTCAGAGGACTGAAGATGAATCATGTCACCCACCTTCTGCCAAAGAAATGATGAATGTAAATTCAAAATGAAACAATGCATTTCTGGAGATGGCCAGTGTGGAAATGTATTTTATTGGTCTATGTGTGTTTGTTGTGAAAATTTTGTTTTTAATTTTTAAAAATTGTTTGGTAAAGGGAAGGACAGAGAAAGAGAGAGATAATAAAAGTTATATTTTTTAAAGAAAAAAAAAAAGAAACTGGCCCATCATTCAAGAAGACCTGGGTTTAGGCCCTGACTCCAACCCATCTTGTCTGTATTAATCCTGGGAAAGTTACTAAACCTCTCAATACCTTAAGCAACTCTATACAACATAAACTATAAAAAACAGTCACTAATCTGCATTAGTAGAGTTTCCACAAGGGACATTTCCTACACCAATGAACTAACATGTCTAGACGAAAGAAACTTCAAAGGAAGAAATAATAAATACTCATAGATAATGAAAACCACCTTTATATATGTTTTCACTTGTCAGCTCTTAGGGTAACCAGTTCTGGTGCCTTCTTTTATCTGTACTTCAAATTTCAACTCCATTTTCATCTTATCTAGACCTTTCCCACTTGTCAGCTCTTAGGGTAACCAGTTCTGGTGCCTTCTTTTATCTGTACTTCAAATTTCAACTCCATTTTCATCTTATCTAGACCTTTCCCAATTTTAAAGCCTTTAAACTTATCCCCTTCAGTCTTCATCTTTCCAGATGCAAGAATACTGACTTTTCAGTTATCCACGTGTGGAGAATGTCAGTACGGGTAGCGCTATTTTGGCAGTATAAATTTCTTAAATGCAAAGATAACACCTGTCATTATCCATTTTTTTTTTTAGTAAAAGCTCACTCATTTGGTCTAAGTGGGATCCAAATGCATGAATTAGTGCAAAAGTCTGAGCTAGAGACTATTTTTAGCTAATGCTTTTCTATTTCACACGCAAATAGTAATTCAGTCTAGGCTGGCAAAGTACTAGATAACTGAAGAGATTCTTAGGAATTTAATGAATAAAAATGTTATTTACATGCTAATTGTATGCAAATGGTGTTTATGCACTCATTGAGAAAATTTTAAGCAAAACACACCCCTTACTAGTTTGTTTAAGCCATTAAAAACTCAGCCAGTAAAAGCACTTTGCTTTATAAACAAGGGTGCACTTCAGCCTAACTTAGTGTTGAATTAGTTCAAATTCTTGCTAAAGGAATCCAAATAAGATCTTGCTGTGTTTGCCCTTGTTTCATGTTTACATACATTTCTTTACAAACTTGGTATACAGAGTGCACCATGCTATGCAGTAGACAGATGGAAAGAAGAACAAGTGAACTCTTTACAAGAACATTCCATGGGGATGCGCTAAAAGCTCCTTTGCCCTGTGTCGTGAGCAGAGTCATTCATTCACCAAGTGGAAATTGAACGCACCCATTTTTTCCCACTCTCAATTGTCAGTGTGCCACCTCATGAATACACGTCTAAAGAAAGCACTCTCCAGTATCTTGGCAAAGCAAGGAAGTAAATTGGAAAACCTGACTGCTTAAGCATGATTATAATACCCTTTTGATGGAATAGAATGAACTCAAACACTTCGCCAATTTTTAATTATCTATGCTAATGGTAGGTAGGGAATGCCTTGAATGAATTAATTTGGGACATTCCCCAACTTCCATTCAGCTAAGAATTCAGGAATACTAAGCAGCCTTAGAGAACTGTGCCAGCTGCTAGGATCTTAATAAAAAATTCCACAGAAATATTATGATACACTTTTAGATTTCTGGAAAACAGCAGCTAGCTAGGCATGCATCCAGGGTGTGGAGCAGACCATGAGGCATATTGGCAAAGATACCAACAGCAGCAATAAACACGTGCCGTATTCCATCTTTGTGGTAGGCAGCATAAAAAAAGATTCATGGTTTTACTTTATTCATCACAAAGTGTTAATTATCTACACCTTCTTCCTCAAATATAAATTCAACACAATTCAATTTTTAAAAAATATATATTTCTGGACATAGCCAATGTGGGAAATTGTTTTGCCTGGCTGTGGATATTGGTTACAAGGGGTTTTCTTTCCCTTTGTTTTTCCCCCCAGTTGGGTGGGAAGAGATGGAAGGGAAGGAGGAAAATGTTCATTAAATTTTAATTAAAAAAGAAGAAAACAAGCATTTATTAGGTGCCTACTATGTTTCAAGCACTGTGCTGATTTACAAATATTATCACCTTTGATCTTTAACAATAACCCTATGAAGTAGGTAAGAACATTAAGCTCCATCTCCTAATTTCCCCTTCCTGACTTCAATCATTCCTTATCCATTAGGTCCATCACCACTGTTTTAAAATATGCTTAGGGCTTCCAGAATCACAGAATTTGAGAGTTGGAAGGTACTTCAGTGGTGAAGTAACTGAACTCATCCACAAAAAAAACACTACTATGACATACCCAACAAGTGGGCATACGAACTCTGCCGGAAGACATCCCAAGTGGAAGAACACACAGTCCATCACACCTGTGGGAAGTTCTAATTGTAAGGATATCTTTTCCTGACATCAAACCCAAAATTGCCTCTTTGTGAATTACACACTCATTGCTTCTGCTTCTGCCATTCTGGGACCAAATGGGACAAATCTAATCTCTGCTACACAAGGTGGCTCTTCACATACTTGACACACATAGTGCTGTCATTTGCTTTTCATATGACATGTACTTAAGGAACTTCACCAACTGATTGCCTTCCTCTGGATACTCTCCAGCTAATCAATATCCTTTCGAATTAAGATGTCCAGAATTGAACACAAAACTCTAGATAAAGGTAGAGCACAACAGAACTGTCCATTCCCTATTCCTGGAAACTGTGCATATCTTAATAGAGACAAAAGTCAAATTAGTTTTAGTTGCCATCTGATACTGCCAATTTATATTGAACTTGCACTCCACTAAAACCCACAGATCTCTTTCAGAGCAATGGCTATGCCTCACTAGCTTGTCCAGTGAAATTGATTTGTTGTGCCCAAGTTTATGACTTTATATTTATCCCAAATAAATAGCTCTTGTTAAAATTCAGCCCAGTGCTCTACTATTTGGATCCTGACTCTACTGTCCAGTGTGTTAGTTTGGTGCCAAACTTTTATGTCCTTTGATGAGCATGCTATCTATGCCTTTATGCAGTAAGTGATAAAAATGTTAAATGACACAGGGCAAAGGACAGATCCCTAGGGTAACCAGGGATCAATAAAGGGAAAGTAGATGTCTCTTACTTATCTTAGGCAGTCTACTGGATACCTCCTGCCATACTGCCATACTACCATTGAACATTCAACAAGCATTCTTTGAGTCAGTCATCCATCTAATTGCATTAATGTCTACTATCTCCTTCACAAGAATGGTTTAAGATAATTTGTAAAAAGCCTTGGCCAAAATAGAGGTCAACCATATCCATAGCATTTCCTCATTTATAAATTTAATATTTATGTTATAATTAATAATTACTATAATTAATTATGGTAATCCCATTTTTAAAAAAGCTATGAGATTAGTCTTATGTAATACATAGTTAGGATGCTCAGTCAAAAGGGTGTCAGGCCTAGAATCAACAAAACCGAGTTCAAATCCAGCCTCAGACACTTACCTAAGCAAGTTATTTAATGCTGGTCTGCCTCAGTTCCTCATCTGCAAAAAATGAGCAAAAATGAGAAAAAATGGTGAACCACTCAAGTATCTTTGCCACAAAAATTCCAAATGGAATCATGAAGAGTCAGACACACTTAAATGACTAAACATAACAAAATAAGTGCCACACAATTTGTTGGCAGATTTAGGGAGACTTATTCTCACTCATTTCCTTTCCATTAGGGATCTTTTCTCAGCTCTGGAGCCACTCACACATGGACTGTTTCAGTCTTAGAAGAGCCTGGTCTCTGAAGAAAGAGAGACCACTTTTCTCTTGAATAATTTTGCTTGTTAGGCTCCTCACCCTGGAATCCTAGGAAAAATCACCTATATAATGCTTAGATTTGGTTCATATCTATGGCCTTTCTGAAATGGGGCCGTAAAAAAGCACTCGGTATATAAAGGAAATTAGGTATAGGCCAGCTATTTATTTCCTCCACACAAAAGAAATGCTAAACACACACACACACACGCAAATATTTAAACAAGTAGGGACAGTAATTTCTAAATACTATTACTGTCTCTTTGGAGGCTAACACTCAAAGCAACAAAATATGAAGTACTTTGTGGGACTGCTGAATTGACCAGGACAATGGTTAGGCTCACCCCCAGAGGGGGCCATCATCTTCTCCAAAGAGCACTATAGTAGCTGCTGGGGCTCTTCCTGAAGTGTTGTCGGCACCAAGGCCTCAAGGATCTCCCAACCTCTCAGACTCACAATACGGCCTTCAAGGCTTGAAACATTTATCTTAGGATGGCTATACAGTCACCTAGATTCAGGAATGAAACAGAAGAGACAGCCCAAGACACAATCTAGAGCTTGCCTAGAAATGATGTCTTCTGTTTTACACTAATAATCTGCCTCTTGGACCCCTTGTGGGACTTCCTGAAGAGAGAATATTACATGCTACACATCAGGAGAAAGAAAAGGAAAAAGAGAAAGTAGAACCTCTTTCTTCTTTTTAATTAAACTAGGGTCCCAAACCCTCACTGCAGTCACAAGGTAGGAAGAAGGACCAAGGGATCACCCATACTATACTGTGTCTTCCAAATGCACACAAGTCCTTTAGCACTGAGCTACAGATGACCAGCAAGAAGCATCCAGCGCAGCTGGGTAGTGCTCTGTCCAGAGGATAACAGGGAGTCCTGTTTACCTACCATTACCTGGTATAATCTGTTCTAGAATTCTCCTAGGAGTCCCATCAAGCTCATTATAGTTGACAGACATTATCTTCCCCTTTTTTGAAAACTGGGATATTTGCCTTTCTCCAATCTCATAGCTTCTCACCTGGGTTCTCTACAATCTTTGAAATATCACCAATGTGACTCAGTACTAACATCTTCTAGGTTTGGGGTTTTTTTTTTCTGTAAATGAAAATGAAGTTCATTAGGGTCAGGTGACTTAAATCAATTGAAAGCAATTAAGTGCTTCTCTTATCTTAGGTATAAAGTTCTTAATTTTGCTCTGTTATTTCCAATTTTCCTCAGCAAAGAGAAATAAAATGAGACTGGAGCAACCCTTGCCTTTTTTTTTAGCTATTGTTCTTCTCACTGAATGCAATGGTCCTTTTCTCTCTGATCCTCATTCTCCTCCCCAAATAGCCCCACAAACCAAACCAAACTCTCTCTTTGTTGTCCTTGGCATCCCTCTGCAGCCTCAGCTCACTCTGAGTTATAGCACACCTGAATCAATTTTTATAGGGCCATCCAACATTTGTCTCCAAAGTGCCTGGCCTTGTTTCCATCTTCTGTCATTTTTCACACAAAAAGGTCCAGATGAAATATAGGCTAGGATGCTCTGGGGTAAAATGTTTCAGAAGAAGTCAGTTCAGGAGGGATAGGAAATGCTCTAGAATGAAATTCCAAAGTCACCAAGGAAGAATTCCAGTGAAGAGAAAAAAGGACAAATTAAATTTAGAGACAGAAAAGCTCTTTCTCCTAAACCTTTGCCTCATGAAAAACCTTCCTTCAAAACACGGTTCAGATGTCACCTCCTAAACAGGACTTTTTCTAATACCCCCCAGTTATCAATCTCCATCTTAAATTCACTTTGTTATGTCCTTTGTCTTTGAGTACTTTCCATATACCCTGCTGAAAGCACCCTATGGATCACTGAGTCTTATGTTCACTCTTCCACTACACGTTTCAGGACCCCTAGACCTGTTCATCCACCCTGCAGTTCAATTACCTAAATTTGTATGGTGTCTCCCCACTGGAATGTAACCTCCTTGAGAGCAGGGACTCTCTCAAACTTCTACTTGTATCCCCAGCAGTTAACACAGTGTTTTGTACATTTAAGTATTTAATAAATGCTTACTCAAAAGGGTAAGAAAGGCAGGGGAGGGAAGCTGCTGTGGGAAATGCATTAATTAAAAAAATAAATGTGAATAAATGAGTTGACTCTATGTTGAAAATTAGTATCATGTTCTAATGTTTCCATACCATAACTGAAAATTCTTCCTTATCTATTGTCATGTCAAGCAGATAGTTTTATTTTCTACAACTGCTCCTTAAAGATTTCAATACCAATGAGAGGCAGCCTGATTGAGTGGATTGGGAGTCGGCTTTGGAATCAGAGAAGACCGAGGTTCAAGTCCCATTTCTGAAACATATTGGCTGTGAAACCCTGGGTAGTTCACATTCCTTCTCAATGTTCAGAGGAACTAGGATTATTATTATTATTATTACTATTATTAGCATTGCAAAACAGTTGCCCATCAGCAATGGGAGAGGAAATTTCCTGAATGTAAGTTCCCTACCCTACTGCTAACTTCTGAATTGGACAACTTCTAAATTTTTCCATGTAAACATTTGCACCTTGGAAATCAGCAAAGTTTTATAGGGCTTGATTTATTTTGTTGATGATCATAAATCTAGAACAAAAATGAAAACTGTAATACCAAAGAGAAGTATAATTTGGAAAAGATGGAATTAAAACTGAGTAAAAGGAAAATTCAATTTCAATCAATACTAAGTTTGTATTAGTCTTTATTAAAACAGAAAACCAATACAATTTTCAGACACTAAATTACATATATTTACAAAAATATACAAGGGAAGAATAGCATATATCATATCTCTTCTGTACTACTGTTATGTCAGGTACTGACTATTTAGTTTTTCCTGTACGGATCCCAGCTTGTTACATCCAAGACGATATAGAAGTAACATCCTTTTGTACCTAGAGTAAAAAAGTAAATGCAATCAATATAACACAGAGCAAAACAAGCATTTCCAAATCAAACCATGTCAATAAAATACTAAACAATTCTTTTTATTAAATTGCCAGGGTAAGATACATAAGACTAATTAAAAGTCAGATAAATAAACAGCATGCAAATAGCCATTCCCACTCCTAATATTGACAAGACATTGTTCTAGTTTTGTTCTTCACCCTTCTCCTAGATGCACTCCTAATTCTCTGGGTTTCTCCAACAAGCTCCAGCAGCCCTCTCCCTCTGGAAGATACCTCTACCCCAGCAGCCTCCTCCCCTGATTGGTGATTTCCTCCTGGAATCTCCATTTTAATAGATGGAAGGAGAGAAACAGGAAAGGAAAAAAGAAAGGATGAAAAAAGAAAGAACAATTAGAGGAAGGTAGGAGGGAGAGAGGAAAGGAAGGGAAGAAGGAAGAAAGGAAAGAAGGAAGGAAGGAAGGAAGGAAGGGAGAGAGGAAGGGAGGGAGGGAGGGAGAGGGAAGTAGGGAGGGAGGGAGGGAGAGGGAGGGACAGAGGGAGGAATCTGTTAAGTGCCTACTATGTACTAGGCACTGTGCTAAGCCTTTTACAAAGAGTATCTCATTTGATCTTCAAAACCCTGAGAGGTAAGTGCTATTGAGACCTCCAATTTATAGATGAGAAAACAGGCAGAGGTGACTTACCCAAGGTCACACAGCTTACTGCCTAAGGCAGAATTTTAGCTCAGACTTTCTTGATTCCAGGCACAGTACTCCATGTACTATTTTTTTTTTTTTGCCTTTTGGAGAGCAATTGGGGTTAAGTAACTTGCCCAAGGTTACATGGCTAGTTTGTGTGTTTTTGTTTGTGTGTGTGTGTGTGTGTGTGTGTGTGTGTTAAGTGTCTCAGGCCAGAACCGAACTCAGGTCCTCCTGACTCTGGGGCCGGCACTTTACTCACTTCACTACCTAGCCACCCTAAGAATTCACTGATGGGTTCTTTTTTTTTTTTTTTGCTTTTTGGAGGACAACTGGGGTTAAGTGACTTGCCCAAGGTCACAGGACTAGTTTTTGTGTTAAGTGTCTGAGGCCAAATTTGAACTCAGGTCCTCCTGACTCTAGGGCTAGTGCTCCATTCACTGCACCACCTAGCCACCCCTTCCATGTACTATTTTACTTTGTGATCTCATCAGCTCCCATAGAATTGATTGTCATTTCTATATTGCTAATTCTCACTCTATTTACCCAGCCCTAACATGTCTCCTAATTTCCATTCCCATTTCTAACTGACTATTGGGCATCTCTAAACTGGATGTCCCATAGACATCTTAAACTAAACATGTCTAAAACTGAACTTACCATTTCCCCAAAACTGTCCCCTCTTCCTAACTTCCCAGTTACTGTTGAGGGCACTAGCATCTTCCCAGTCACCCACACTTACAACCACAGGATTGTCCTTACATCCTCATTCTCACTCATCCAACATATCCCATATATTGTGTGGCTTACTTCAGGACAACTCAAAAACTTTTTTCTAAAGGAGGCCTTTCCCAGTTCCTCCCAGTTACCAGTGTGTTCCCATTTGAGATCACCTTCTATTTACTATATAACTTATATGTACCCAATTACTTAAATATTATATGCAACATTAGAGTGAGAACTCCTCAAGGTCAGGAACTATTTTCTCTTTGTGTACCTACAATTTAGCACAATATCTGGCACAAAATGTTTAATAAATGTTTGTTGATATAATATTTCAGTTTCCTATTTTCTGTACTTCTGTGCTTTCAGGCCCACTCATTCTCAAATGCTGTTGACAAGGCTTACACAGTATCACTCTCTGTTGGCGACCTCAAAAGATTTCTAAAACATGCTTATTTTTCCATCTCAGTAAATATCTATTGAACTATTACTTGAACCTGATCCTGCCTCCAGCTCCTCATAGCTAGTTTTATAATGTCAATATTTATATTCCAACTCTACTCTAGAAAGAAAGCAACAGGTACCCCATGTCTTTCTACTCTGACAAGAAGAACAAAGCTGAGGCAGCAAGGACTCAGTTATTTCCTAAACAAATACTAGTTCATAGGATAATAGATTTGAGGTTTGGAAAGACCTTAGAAGTTATCAAGGCCAACCTCATTATTTGATAGTTGTCAGGAAACTGAGGCCCTGAGATGTTAAATGAGTTTACTTTAGCTAGATCATTGTATAGAAGAGATCAAGGAAATTAGAAAAGTCACTAATGATAAACATTATCTTTTAAAAGAACTGTAATTAGAATCTCAACTCCTATGTTCCGAATAAGTGGCTGCAAACATATTGAGAAAAAAAATCAAAGACAATAAAATGTTTTGTCATTCATTACCTTATTGAGTTCTGGGAAAAGCTCCTGTATCACAATGTCCAATAGAACATAAGTCAACTAACATGTCAAAAAAAAAAAAGAGGAAAAATTTGTATTAAAAGATAAGAGCCAAAGAAAGTTGTAAAACTGCTCAATACTACATTATTTCTTGACAACATTGTCTCCAAAGCAAAGTGTTTTAAATTCATAGTTAATATTATGCCTGACACCCACAGAATTTCTTGGTTTGGGGAAATTCTAACATAAATAACTATTCTTGGGCTCCATTCCTGGTCTCATACAAGTAAAGGACTCTACTACCTAAGACAATGTTTCAAAGAAAGATTACACCTTTAATAAAAGGTACCTGTTTGTTGAGCACTGGCTGCTGAAGGCCTTCAAAGAGAAGTCTGATACCGTCATATTTAGCTTCATCACCAATACATTTACCTATAAGATCTAAAGAAAGCAACAAATTTTAAGTTTTTTTAAAAAGATTACTGCAAAGTACTTAAATTCCCATCCTGTTTTGAGACATTCTCTCTCTCCCTCTCTCTCAGATTAACATCATGCATTTTAGCCATTATGTAAATATTCAGTGTTTTACACTTTGTTAAATTTTTTAAATGGCACTGCTCCCAACTTTAGAAAGTAAAAATAACCTCAAATAAAAAGCTCAGAATCATTTTATAAGGCCTATACAGGAAACAGGTTATTTTTTTCTCATTTATCTACTTGAGAAAGCTTAATTTTACATTGTCATGAATACACTCAGGTTGATTTGCCTTAGGTCATCTCTGTATTCAATACACACTTAAATACCTACTATATACCAGGCAATAGGGACAGAAAGACAAAAAAGCACAGTCCCTGCTTTCAAGGAGCTTATTAAATTCTATATGGAAGTGATTAGACTAGTTTTAACCTGTCTAACCACTTTTTAATCAAGTATTTGTTAAAAGATCTATAGTGTGGCCAGGCTCTGTGCTTGGGGCTAGGGATGTTAATTATTTAGTCATTTTCAGTTGTGTCCAACTCTTTATGACCCCTCTCTGAGATTTTTGGGGGCAAAGATGTCATTTCCATCTCCAGCTCAATGTACAGATGAGGAAACTGTGGCAAATAGGGCTAAATGACTTGCCCAGGGCCATACAGCAAGTAGGTGTCTGAGGCAAGATTTGAACTCAGGTCTTCCTGACTCCAGGCCCAGCAGTCTATCCATTGTGACACTTAGCTGCTCAGTACTGGGGATACAAAGACACAAATGAAATAGCTTTTTTTCAAGGAGTTTCTATGCTATGTGGAGTAAGACAACATGTACACATATAGGCATATAGAACATTTATATAAAATAAATACAATGTAATTTTGGGGCTAGGTGGAAGAGGAAAGGCCTTACACTAGACATTAAAGTAAAACAGACATCTTACGAGGTGGAAATAAAGAGAGAGTACATTATAAGCATGGGAGACAGTCTGTGTAAAGTCATGGAGAAGGAAAACGAAATTTCATGTAGGAAAGAAAACAAGAAACTGATTCAAACCAGCTATATGGTTATATGCAAACTTTGTGTCTCTGTGGGGGGAGGGGGGTGTGTGTAGAGGGGAGGATATGGTGATGACTAGTTTGATTACAATTTATTTTTAAAAAAGGATTCTCAGAAACTATTTGTCAAATGGTCTTTGAAACTTCAAGATTTAGTAGTTAATTCATTCAATAATTTCACATGGGGAAAAAAACAAGATTTTTTTTTCTTGTAATCCTTTAACAATTTTTATATAAAACAATGTGTAACTGGAAACACATATGTATCATCTTTATTAACTTTGTGAAATAAACATTTATCCTGAAATTAGCTGTAACTAACTTTATTTTGTGACTTTAGTAAAGCAAAATAATTCAGGTTTTACAGAACAAAATTAAATATATATCTTAATTATTTTCTACAAATATTGCACCTGGAATGTAGTTCATCATTTCTTTAAAGGTCTGTTTTGCTCGTTTCTGCTTGTCTTGGAGAGAAAGAGGTTCTGTGTTTTCACAGAACACTGCATCTGAAAGGACAAAACAAAAAGGTCTGTGGGAATTCTCAACTGTTTATGGTCAAGACATCAAGCTATGTAAGGAAAAGAATAATATTCATTCTATTTATCCTAAAGTTCATTAAAAGTTTAATCAATAAGCAGCAGTGCTTTCTGTCCTCACTCCTCTTCCTAGGATTCTCCCATCTGTCTATTCAAGCAAAAAATTCCTGTCCAAGCTGAGTAACAATTATATTAAGAGAAAAGTTTCAAAAGTATAGAATCTTGATTAAAGACAGATTAGTTAAAAACTGGGAGTGATGACTTCTAGATCTGTATCCCAAAGAGATCATAAAAATGGGGAAAGGACTCACATGTTCAAAAATATTTATAGCAGCTCTTTTTTGTGGTGGCCAAAAATTGGAAATTGAGGGGACACCCATCAACTGGGGAATGGCTGACCAAGGTGTGGCATATGAATGTAATGGAATACCATTGTTCCATAAGAAATGATGAGCATGCACATTTTGGAAAAACCTGGAAAGACTTCATGAAATGATGTGAGTGAATTGATCAGAACCAGAAGAACACTGTACACAGTAACAGCAACAATATACAGTGACTAACTTTGGTAGACCCTCTTCTCAGCAATGCAAGGATCTAAGACAACTCCAAAAGATTCATGATAGAAAACGCTGTCCACATGCAGAGAAAGAACTATGGAGTCTGAATGCAGATCCAAGCATACCATTTGCTCTCTCTTTTTTGGTTGTTTTTTTCTTTCTCGTGCCTCCTCCCATTGGTTCTAATTCTTCTTTACAACATGACTAATATGAAAATGTTTAACATGATGAAAAATGCTATCCACCTCCAGAGAACTGATAAATTCCAAGTATAGAATGCAGTATACTTTCTTCATTTTATATTCCTTGCTTTTTAATACTGGGGTTTCCCCCCCACCCCCAACATGGCCAATAGCTGTTTTGCATGACTTCACAAGCATAACTGATATCATACTGCATGCCTTCTCAATGGATGAGGAAGGAGGAGTGAGGCACAGTTGGAGAGTTCGGGACTCAAAAGAAAGGTTTTTTTCCTCACTAATTAGAAATTAAAGAGAATTTTCCCCAGTTTTCAGCTTTCCTTCTAATTCTGACTTCATTGGTTTTGATTGTGTAAAACCTGTGACCCTCTCTCGTTTGACCATAAATCATAAATTCTCTGTCAAAGAAGTCTTTGAACAAGAATCTCCAGTAAACAAGCTAAGTATATAAAAGATCTGATATGTGGGGAAAATTAAGGAGGGGGGAAGGGTGGGGTGATGGCGCAGCCCTCCCCTGGATAGCACTGGGAGGGGCTCTTGGCCTACCAGTAAATCTAGGGAGGGAGGCAATGTGGGCCGTCCCCTTACAAAAGGCAGAAACAGCCTCAAGGATAAAAAGGAGGCGGAAATGATGCAAAGGGGAATTCCATCACAAGAGGCGGAAATGGCGAGTGGGCGGATCCCTTCACCACAGAAAGGAAGGAGATGAGGCGGGCATGGCAGCAAGAGCAGCCTGTTTGCGCCTGTGGAGAGCCACAAGGCCGCTAGTGCTGGCCGCCGGGCCAGGCCCACCCCAGCTCGCCGGCCTTGGGGGGCCGGGGCTCCACCTGGCCCGGTTGCAGCCCAATCAGCCGGCAGGCAGCACATTGCCGGCCTGGGCTCTCTGTGGCCCGGGGCCCCCTGCCTGGGGCGCAGGTGAGAGGCTGGGGCTATGTGCTGAGGCAGACCTCCAGGGCAGCAGCCCCTGGGCAGGTAGCCCCAAGGGCGGAGATGAGAACTGGCCCGGAGCCAGCGGGGACCCTGGGGATGGAAGTGAGGAGGGCCCCGGCACCAACGCCCTCATGCCCATGATGGTCCCTGAACACTTCCCCCACGTGCCACTTATTGCCATCATCGACAACCCCGTGTTCCCCCGCTTCATCAAGCTCATTGAGGTTAGAAACAAGAAGCTGGTTGAGTTGCTCAGAAAGAAAGTTTACCTTGCCCAGCCATATGGCGGTGTCTTTCTTAAGCGAGATGACAACAATGAGTCTGATGTGATTGAGAACCTGGGTGAAATTTACCACACTGGAACTTTTGTCAGCATTCATGAAATGCAGCAAGTCGGGAACAAGTTGCGCATGATAGTCATGGGGCACAGAAGAATTCGTATAAATAAACAACTAGAGATGGACCCTGAGATACTGGGGCTAGAAAAGGAACAGAAAAGGAGAAAACTCAAGCTATCCAAGAAGGAGGCAGAGGAGGAGCAAAGTGCAAAGAACCAGGTGGTGGACCTGGAGGTAGAACCTGCCACCAGTTCTAGAAATGAAATAATTATGGTAGAGGTGGAAAATGTACTCCATGAAAACTTTCAAGTCAATGAGGAAGTTAAAGCCTTTATTGCAGAAATTGTGAAGACAATTCGGGATATCATTGCTTTGAATCCCTTCTATAGAGAGTCTGTGATTCAGATGATAAAGGTTGGGCAGAGGCCTCTGGACAATCCCATCTTCTTGAGTGATTTGGGGGCAGCACTGACAGGAGCCACATCTGAGGAGCTTCAGGATGTCCTGGAAGAAACAAATATTCCAGATCGCCTCTACAAAGTCCTCTCTCTGCTCAAGAAGGAATTTGCCCTGAACAAACTACAGCAGCGTCTAGGCCAGGAGGTAGAAGATAAAATCAAGCAAACTCACCGCAAGTACCTTCTGCATGAGCAACTAAAAATTATCAAGAAAGAGCTGGGCCTAGAGAAAGAAGACAAAGATGCCATTGAAGAGAGATTCCGAGAACGTTTAAAGGAGCTTGTTGTTCCCAAGCACGTCATGCATGTGATTGATGAGGAGATGAGAAAATTGGGCTTCTTAGACATTCATTCCTCAGAGTTCAGTGTCACCCGAAATTATTTGGACTGGTTGACTTCCATACCCTGGGGAAAGTATAGTGATGAGAATCTGGATCTAGCCCGAGCCATGGAAGTCCTGGAGGAAGATCATTATGGCATGGAGGATGTCAAGAAGCGCATCTTGGAGTTTATTGCTGTGAGCCAACTCCGGGGATCAACACAAGGGAAGATCCTTTGTTTCTATGGCCCTCCAGGAGTGGGCAAGACAAGCATTGCTCGCTCCATTGCAAGAGCTTTGAATAGAGAATATTTCCAGTTCAGTATTGGGGGCATGACAGATGTGGCAGAAATCAAGGGACACAGGAGGACATATGTTGGGGCTATGCCAGGGAAGATCATCCAGTGTCTGAAAAAGACCCAGACAGAAAATCCCCTGATTCTAATTGATGAAGTAGATAAGATTGGGCGGAGCTACCAGGGAGACCCCTCTTCTGCAATGCTTGAGCTTCTAGATCCTGAGCAAAACTCCAGCTTCCTGGACCACTACCTAGATGTCCCAGTAGATCTGTCCAAGGTTTTATTCATCTGCACAGCCAATATTATAGAAACTATCCCTGACCCCATGAGAGATAGGATGGAGATGATCAATGTCTCTGGCTATGTCGCCCAGGAAAAACTTGCCATTGCAGAACGTTACCTGCTCCCTCATGCCCGAGCCCTATGTGGTCTAGATGAAAGCAAAGCCAAAATCTCATCAGATGTGTTGACCCTTCTCATCAAGCAGTATTGCCGGGAGAGTGGTGTCAGAAATCTGCAGAAGCAGGTGGAGAAGCTGTTAAGAAAATGTGCCTATGAGATAATCAGTGGGGAGATGGCGTCTGTGGAAGTAACACCTGAGAACCTACAGGACTTTGTAGGGAAACCCATCTTCACTGTGGAACGCATGTATGATGTAACACCACCAGGTGTGGTCATGGGTCTGGCATGGACAGCCCTGGGAGGTTCTACCTTGTTCATTGAGACCTCGCTACGGCGCCCCAAGGAAAAAGACAGCAAAGATGGGAGCCTGGAGGTGACAGGTCAACTGGGGGACATTATGAAAGAAAGTACCAGGATTGCATACACTTTTGCACGGGCATTCTTAATGCGTGTAGACCCAGCCAACGATTTTCTGTTGACCTCACACATTCACCTGCATGTGCCTGTGGGTGCGACCCCCAAGGATGGCCCCAGTGCAGGCTGCACCATTGTCACTGCACTGCTCTCCTTGGCCATGAACCAGTCCATTCGGCAACACATGGCCATGACAGGGGAGGTGTCCCTCACTGGCAAAATCCTTCCTGTGGGAGGCATTAAGGAGAAGACTATTGCGGCCAAAAGAGCAGGGGTCACCTGTGTCATCTTCCCTGCAGAGAATAAGATGGACTATTGTGACCTTGCAGACTACATCACTGAAGGGTTAGAAGTACACTTTGTGGAACACTATGGTGAGATCTTCGACATTGTCTTTCCCCAGAGGAAACCAAGGAACGATGAACTTTCAGAGGACCTAAGAGTGGGGGAGGCTTCAGCCAGACAAATTCCAGAGGGTAAGCAACTTGGATAGAAGCTTCAAGGATCAGTAATACTGATAAGCAGCTGAGTAAACCCATTAGTGGTGGCCTGATACATATATAGCTTAGAGAACAATTTAATTTAGAGAAGGCCTAATATTCTTGAAAATGTATTATAAAAACCATTTGCAGTCTAAGCAAACAAAAAAGGATACTTCTTAACTCAGGTTAAACCAACTAGCAACAAATTGTAAGAATTCTAAAAATCCTGGACTGGCTAAACCACTAACTTTTTTTTTTTCCAAATGCTTTATTAATTACTGGTTTACATCATTCATTTCCACCAGATTTTGAGTTTCAAATTTTCTCCCCTTTTTGCCCCTACCCACCGCCCCAAAATAGCAGTCCCACAGGATATTCCCTTCTCCAATCTTCTCTTTCCCACATCTTCTCCCATACCCCCTTCGACTTTTCCAGTAGGGCATGGTGGATTTCTATGCCGCAGTGCCTGTAAAACTTATTTCCCAATTACATGTAAAATAGTATTAATAATAGCATACACACACACACACATACATTTAAACATTTGATTTTAAAATTCTGAATTGCAGATTCATTCCTGTCCTCTCTTATCACCCACCCTTATTGGGAAGATAAGCAATTCAGTATAGGTTGTATATGTGTAGCTATGCAAAACATTACCATAGTAGATATACTGTAAAAAACTGACGATATTTCCCTCCCTCCTATCCCACCTCCCACTTGTTCTATTTTCTACTTTGATCCCGTCCCTTTTCAAAAGTGGGTGCTTCCAACTTCCCTCCCCCCAAGCATGCCCTCCCTTCCATCATGCCCCCTCCTCTCATCCCCTTCCTCCCTACTCTTGTGTAGGGTGAGATACCCTATTTAGTGTGTATGTCATTCCCTCCCTAAGCCAAATTCAATGAGAATAAGGCTGACCCATTCCCTTTTGCCTTCCTGTTCTTCCCCTCCATTGTAACCATTTTCCCTTGCCTCTTCTATATGAGATAGTTTACCCCATTCTGTCTCTCCCCATCTCCTCTTGTTATATTCCTCTCTCACCTCTTAATTCCACCTTTTAAGTGTCTCTTCCTATTAAATTGGTCCTGGGCCCTCTATGTATACCTGTAAACATATATACACACATTCACATATGTATTCATATGCCCATATATCCTCCTTCAACTATTTTCATACTGAGAAAAATTTCAACAGTTACAATTATTGTTTTTCCACATAGAAATGTAAATAGTTCAACTTTGATAAGTTCCGTATGATTTCTTTTCCCTGTTTACCTTCTCAAGCTTCTCTTACTTCTTGTATCTGAATGTCAAATTTTCTATTCAACTCCGGTTTTTTTCATCAAGAATACTTGAAAGTCCTCTATTCTACTGAATGACCATATTTTCCCCTGAAATATGATACTCAGTTTTGCTGGGTACAGGTGATTCTTAGTTTTAATCCCAGCTCCTTTGCCCTCTGGAATATCATATTCCAAGCCCTTTGATCCCTCAGTGTAGAAGCTGCCAGATCCTGTGTTATCCTGATTGTGTTTCCACAATATTCAAATTGTTTCTTTTTGGCTGCTTGTAATATTCTCTCCTTGATCTGGGAATTTAGGAACCTGGCTATAATATTCCTAGGAATTTTCTTTTTGGGATCTTTTTCAGGAGGTGATTGGTGGATTCTTTCAACCTCTATTTTGCCCTCTTGTTCTAAAATATCAGGGCAATTTTCCTTGAGAATTTATTGGAGGATGATTTCTAGGTTCTTTTTTTGATCATGGCTTTCAGGTAGTCCAGTAATTTTTAAATGATCTCTCCTGGATCTATTTTCCAGGTCAGTGGTTTTTCTCATGAGTTTTCACATTGCCTTCTATTCTTTCATTTGGATCTGTTGAACAGCATCTTGATTTCTCATAAAGTCACTAGCTTCCATTTGCTCCAATCTAATTCTGAAGGAATGATTCTCCTCAGTGAGCTTTTGAGATTCTTTTACCATCCGGCAAATTCAACTTTTTAAGGCATTCTTCTCCTCATTGCCTTTTTGAGCCTCTTTTGCCATTTCAGTTAGTCTATTTTTTAAGGTGTTATTTTCTTCAGACAGGCTGTTGACTCCCATTTCATAATTTTCTTGCATTGTTCCCAATTTTTCCTCCACTTCTCTTATTTGTTTCTTAAGGTCCTCTATGGCCTGTAACCAGCTCGTATTTTCCTTTAAAGCTTTTGGTGCAGGAGTTTTGACTTCACTGTCTTCCTCCCGTTCCATGCTTTGATCCTTTTTGTCCCCAAAATAGGAGTCTAATGTTGGAGTCTTCTGTTTGTTTTGTTCCCTTTGCCTGGTCATGTCGTCCCTCAGTCACTTGACCCCTGGGCCTTTTGCCACAGTAGGATTCTGCCACCAGATAGGGGAGCTTTCGTCCCAAACGCTGGGGTTTTCTCAGCTGCTGAAGTTATTAATTGGGTGCCCACTCTGAAGCCTCCACATGCTCTGGCAAGCTGGTTGCACACCCCAGGACCTCCACCCTAGACCACAATCCAGATCCAAGCAGGTTAAAGCAAGAGCTGTTACCCCTCAGACTGGTCACTTGTTCCCCCTACACTGTGTAGGCCAGGAGATGAAGCTGCCACATAGGGGCGGCTGCAGGGCCCTGGCTCCTCAGGGGCTTCTCGCCCTGGGGGCAAAGGCCTACCGCATTCCCAACTACTGGGTCCCAAAGTCCACACTGCACTGACCTCTCACTTTGTCCTTAGCATCCATGGGTTGATAATTCTGGAAACTGCCACAGCTGCTTGTGATCTGAAGTCCCTCCAGCTGCTGGTTGGTCAAGCCCACCCTGGGGCTAAAACTTCTGGCTCACTGGCTCCCAGAGTGCTGTGCTGGCCACTTGCTGCCGGCCTGCCAGGCTGTCCTCAGCAGGAAGTTAGCTTCTTTGTGTCATTTTGTGGGTTCTGTCACTCCAAAGTTTGTTCAGAGTCCCCTTTTAAATGAATTGGGGGAGATGGAAGCCAGAGCCCTGCAGAAGTCCTGTTTCTACTCCACCATCTTGACTCTGCCCCCTCTCAAATGAGCTTTGTATAGTCAACCACTAACCTTTTTAGAGAGTTTTCAGAGAAACCAAAAAAGAGGGAATAGAAAAAAATAAGAAGAAAGGGAAGGGAGGAAGGGTAATCCCAAAGTGAAACTCCTATCTTTTTCAAAGAAGTTTAAATTAAAGAAACCTACAAAGTTATTAACAAGCGACAAAAAAGAACTTTGTTTTAGAGAGATTTTGCAAAGTCTTGAATCACATCAGAAATAAGAAAGCACCAGAATGACTGAAGGCAAGAAAAAACTACTCATTTTAATGCTAAACATAAATTAACTAAAATTAACAATAAAATGAAATTCATGGGATGAATTAAAAAGCTGAAAAATCCAAATAATTCAAACTGAATGAGTAGTCTAAATTAAATTATGTTACTACCAAATCATATGACTTCTCCATTCCATCTCAGCTACACATGAATAGGTGTCATGGCCTATGTACAACTGTTCACATTTCATTCTATCTTCTCTCAAAGACTGTCCTCTCTGTCAACCTGACTTTCATTTATTTTCAGATTCTCCCTGTCTACTGGCTGCTTCCCTACTATCTATAAATATAAGCATATCTCCCTCATCCTTAAAAAATCCTGGCATGATTTTCCCATTCCCACCAGCTGTATCATTCCCATAGCTCTCCTCCCTTTTGTAGCTAAACTGATTTAGGCCATCAACAATTAGTGACTCTACCTCCTTTCCTCTAACTCTTAACTCTCTACAGTCTGGTTTCTGACTGTATCATTCACCTAAAACTGCTCTCTCCAGATTTAACAGTATTTTCTTAAATGCCAAATCTAATAGCCTCTCCTAATCTTTATCCTGACCTCTCTGTAGCATTTGACAATGCCAATCATCCTCTTGTTGACATATTCTCATTTCTAGGTTTTCATGACAGTATCTTATCTTGGTTCTCTTCCCTCTTATCTGACCTTTCTCAGTTTCCTTAATCTGGATGTCCATACAGGTCACTGCCACTGCTCATGGGTGACCTCAAAGGCTCTGTGTTGGGCCCTCTTCTCCTCTCCCTCTATCCTATTTCAATTGGTAATCTCATCAAGTTCCATGGATTCAATTATCATCTCTATGCTGAGGAATCTCATCCTAGGAGAAAGCCTGCAGATTTCCCATCTCCAAATGTCAACCAGATGTCTCTAAACTACATGTCTCATAGACATCTTAAACCCAACATGTCCTTCTGGCTCACTGGCTCCCAGAGTGCTGTGCTGGCCGCTTGCTGCCGGCCTGCCAGGCTGTCCTCAGCAGGAAGTTAGCTTCTTTGTGTCATTTTGTGGGTTCTGTCACTCCAAAGTTTGTTCAGAGTCCCCTTTTACATGAATTGGGGGAGGTGGAAGCCAGAGCCCTGCAGAAGTCCTGTTTCTACTCCACCATCTTGACTCTTTTCTCCAAAACCTATGGTAAATAGAAAAGAGACCCCCCAATGCTTACCCAGTGCTATTAGTACCATCAGAATTCAAAGAAATGCCAGTGACTGCTCATCACCAGAATTAAATATTAAATCCTGTTTGGCATTCTGAGCCCTTTACCACCATCTGCACTACCATCTTTCCAATCTTCTTACCTCACTCCTTTTTCTTCTCATCACATACTTTGAGATCCAGTAACACGGGCTTCCTTACTTTTCCTTGCAAAAGACACTTCATTTCTTGACTCTGGGCATTTTAACTGGCTGTCCCCATGCCTGGAATTCTGCCCCTTCTCACTTCTGACTCCTGGCTTCCAATCCCAGTTAAAACGTTACCTGCCACAAGAAGCCTTTATACCAGGCGCTTCCGCCTCTTGACTCCAGTTTACCCTGTATGCACCGCGTGTGCACGTGTGTGCGTGTGCGTGTGTGCGTGGGCGCGTGCGCACAGCTGGAACTATCATTTGCCTTTCTTTGTATCCCCAGCACTTAGTGCAATGTCTGTCACATAGAAGGCACTTACAAATGCTTACAAGTGTTAGTGGAACTAATGAAAACAAAACTGAATTTCAACCAAAGAATGTTTTTAAAAAACAAGGCAAAATATTATACTTAAAAGCATTTATACAAGTGAGAGCATATGGAGTCTAAAAACATCTAATAATTTGGAATCAAAATTTATAAAGGAAAACATAACCTTTCAAGAAAAACTAGACAAAAACAGAAATGGAATATTTTAAACACATTACCATCAAAATATGAAAAATCCAACAAAAAGATTAATTTTTAAAAATTAAGGAGCTAATCTGAGTATTAGATAATTTAGATCTAATAGATACATGAATATCTTTACTTTTAAAATAAGGATTGTAACTTTTTTTCCTTCAGTGTTCATGAAACCTACCCAAAAAACCCGATTATACACTGGGCTACAAAGATGAAACAGGCAAAAATATAGAAAAAAGAGATTCTATACATTACATTTATAGACAATAATAAAATGAAATTAGTAGTAAATAATGATGCAATGAGAAGTTGTAGTGGAATCTTAAAAACTGTGTATTAAAAATGCTGAGGAGGGGAACAGAAATATTCATATTTATTAAGTCAGTGTAATTGTTCAATATTCTCCTAATTTTCATTTTAACCACAATTCACCTCAAATGAACTTCCTCTATTTTTTTCTTTCTTTTTTTTTTTAAAAGCAATTGGGGTTAAGTAACTTGCTCAAGGTTACGCGGCCACTTATTTCTGGGTGTGGTGCTAAGTATCTGAGCCTGGATTTGATCCCCAGGTCATCCCGACACTGGAGCCGGTGCTCTTACTCGCTGAGCCACCTGGCCGCCCCTACCTCTATTCTTTTCTAAAAAGTTTTTTTCGGGGAGGCCAGGTAGCACAGTGAGTAAGAGCACCGGCTCCAGTGTCGGGATGACCTGGGGATCGAATCCGGGCTCAGATACTTAGCACCACACCCAGAAATAAGTGGCCGCGTAACCTTGAGCAAGTTACTTAACCCTGATTGCTTAGGGGCGGCCAGGTGGCTCAGTAAGAGCACCGGCTCCAGCATCGGGATGACCTGGGGATCAAATCCGGATTCAGATACTTAGCACCATACCCAGAAATAACTGGCCATGTAACCTTGAGCAAGTTACTTAATCCCAATTGCTTAAAAAAAAAAAGTTTTTTCCTCTGTACATTTCCATATGGATATCCCCTAAGTACTTTCAAGCTTATTAACATATTTAAAACTACACTCTTCATTTCCCTTCCACCTCCATAAAAACAAAACAAAAAAACTCTTCCCTTCTTGTTAACTTCTGCAGGCCTTTTAGTGATGCCAATGTTCTCTTCAGTCACTAAGGTTAGAAACCTCAGAGTCAGCAACCCCTTCCCTCTTTCCCTCATTTTGCCACATCCAATAAAGTACAGAATCTTTCTGCTTCCTCCATAGTTCAGATTCTCATTACCTGGACTATTATAATTGCCTCCAAATTGGTCTCTCTCTAATGCACTGTACAAACTTCTGCTTAAGTAATCTTCCTAATGCATAGTTCTGATCATAATCTCATAATTCTCCTGAAAAAAACCTTCAGTGGTTCCCCATAACCTATTAGGTAAAATTTATACTATTTAGCTTAATGTTCGGTTGTCTCCCCAATCTGATTCCAAATTATCTTTCTTATGTCTCAAAGTACTCCCCTTAATGCACTGTAACTGTATACTAGAACTTTGTTCCTTGAACTCAGTGTTCCTTTTTCCTTTCCTCTTTATGATTCCTCGTGGCACATCCTGGAAACCTGGAATGCTCTCCTGAGTTCTCCCTCAAACTTGGCCGGTTAAAATCTTTCTTTGTTCTTCAAGGCCCAGCTGTCAAACCCGAAGTGAAGGCTATCCATAACTCCAAAAGTCATGTCATTTCTCTCCTCTGAAACCTTTATAGAATTGTTTGCCCCATTTTTATACATTTATATTCTGTTTTTTTAACTCAATAATTATGTATGTTTTATATCAATTACATGAATATAAACAGGCAGAGAGGATGCTTTATTTAGCTTTCCATTTCCCTTAGTGACTAGCACAGTGCTCTAAATATAGTAAGCACTTAATAACTGGTTTTTTTTGGGTAAATGACATGTTGTCTTCTGAAATGACTTCTTTAATTCTTTCATTTTTTATTGCAATTTAGTATATGCAGTACTGCTGCATTTTGTAGGAAAAAAAATACAAGACCATACTCCAAAGGAATATTAACACAGACAACATGCACACAAATCTTCTAACAAACTAGAAAATTTTCTCACTTAAGTGATATGTACATGATAATTACTCAAAAGAGCACACAAAACATAATGCAAAAATGAAAAATACCAACCTCTGAGAAGTGTTATAAGTGAGACCAAACGGTGTTCCTGAAATAGCTGTTCTAGTTTGCACTGCAGATAGTAATCAGTATATGTCTCTAAGGTGTTTTTCAAGAGGATTCGTATTCCCATTAAGAAATGATGAAGCCAGTCAGGAATTCGGAAAACTACTCGACCTGAAAACAATGATATATAAACTGTTCTTAAAATAAACTGGTCTTTTCTGACATTTATGAGTAAAGCATATATACATATATATATATATATAGAGAGAGAGAGAGAGAGAGAGAGAAAGAGAGAGAGAGAGATGTATAATATATATTATGCTAATAGGCATGTCAACATTGCACCCACAAAGACTACTGTTTAAGAACTTTTAACATGTGAATGGTCAATTCTGATTAACACACTGTTAAAAAAAAATCTTAATCTCCAATTAAAAACAGATTCTGAAGTTGGACTCTCTGTGGATATATCACACCACTAGGCATCTGACATAAAATAAAACCAAGTGAAAGATTAGTACTAGAAAAAATCATCTCTTACCTACATACATTAAGTAATCATAAACACCCTCTACAGTAATCATCTCCATAAAATAATTCTGATTTTGTTTTCTCTCTGTGTTCTCAGCACGGTTTGCATTGTTCTTGAACAGGTCATTGAAAAGCTGAAAATTCAAATTATGGATAGTTAAATATTTTACTATAGATTAACACTAAAGAGATGTCCTAACTCTTCATGAGCAAAAAGAAAATACCTGATAATAATGTTCTCCCCCTCCTACAAATCCCTACAGTAAACTGATTCCATAAAAATTAAATTGGTGCTAAAACCAATTGATGCTAACACAATGTAAAAAAGCAAGTTATTTTAATCAAAACTCCTGTGCAGACCCTGTATTATAAATGGCATGTTATTTTCAGTTTAACTACTACAAAAATATCATTAAACACATTAAAACCCTAATCTGTTATTGCCAAAGGATTCAAACTGAATATGTACAAGGGGGATTCTTAACCAAAAGAAAAGTTGATTTTGTCTATTAAGAGTTCTTAGATGCCACTCTTGTGTATGGGGGCTCTTTCATCAAGATGTTTTTCCCTCCCCAAGTTTAACAGTTAACATGAATATTGCCCTAGGGAACACAGAAGTATTAGGAACAGATCTGAGCATATAAATCACAATATCCCAGAAGAAGGAAATCTCAAGGGCAAATGTTTTCCTAAAACAGTGCCTAGGACAGTGCCTTACATGTTGCTAGACCTTAAAAAATGTTTGCTGAAATGAAAAAAAGATTAAATATAATAAAATTTAACACCTCTAGTTGGCCAAATTATCAGAAAGAATACGCAAAAAACACATAAGCTAATGATTAAATCAATATTAGCTATTACAGTAGTAATATTTAACTATATTACTAAAGATTTGTTTTTCCTCTTAGGCTTGACATTTATAACTCCTATGAGAAAAGAAGTTCAAAGGATAGTCAACTAAATCTGATCACATTCAATAGTCAACATTAGTACTGTAATGTCAAAATTAAAGAACATGGTCTTCCTTTTAATTCTGTTGCTGTTCAGTTGTTCAGTCATGTCTGACTCTTCATGACCCCATGGACCATAACATGCCAGACCCTTCTATCTTCCATTATCTCAAAGTCTTTCTAAGTTCATGTTCATTGTTTCTATGACACTCTCTATCCATCTCCTCCTCTGTTGTCCCCTTTTCATTTTGTTTTCAATCTTTCCCAACATCAGGAACCTTTCCAGTAAGTCCCATCTTCTCATTATGTTGCCAAAGTATTTAAGCTTCATCTTAAGAATCTGACCTTCCAGTGAACTGTCTGAATTAATTTCTCTAAGTACTGACTGATTTGACCTCCTTGCTGTCCAAGGGACTCCCAAAAGTCTTCTCCAGTACCACAATCTGAAAACATCTATTCTGTTCAGACTGCCTTACTGTCCAACTCTCATAGCCATACATTGTTACTAGAAAAATCATAGCTTTGATTAAATGGACCTTTGTCTCTGTTTTTTAGTATGCTGTCCAGATTTGCCATAGCTTCCCTTCCAAGAGGCAAGCATTTTAATTTCATGGCTGCAATCACTATCTGCAGTGATCTTTGAGCCCAAGAATATAGAAATCTAACACTATTTCCTTTTCTTCTTCCTCTAATTGCCATAAAGTGATGGGACAGGTTGCCAAAATCTTAGTTTTTTTGAGTTAAGCTTCAAGTCAGCTTCTGTACTACCTTCTTTCACTATCATCAAGAGGTATCTTAATTCTTCACTTTCTGCCATCAAAGTGGTATCATCTCCAAATCTGAGATTACTGATACTTTTCCTGGCAACCTTAATTCTGGGTTTAACTGAGGAAAGAAGGAAAGCAAAAGGGAAAAAAATAAAAGGAAAGATATACCCAAGTGAATGCAGAATTCTAGAGAATAGCAAGGAAAGATAAGTTTTTCTTAAATGAGCAATGCAAAGAAATAGGAGAAAATAATAGAATGGGAAAGACAAGAAATCTCTTCAAGAAAATTAGAGGTATCACAGGGGAACATTTTATGCAAAAATAGGCATGATAAAAGACAAAAATGGTATGGACCTAATAGAAGCAGAAGAGATTAAGAAGAGGTGACAAGAACACACACACACACACACACACACACACACACACACACACACAAATTATATAAGATCTTATGTTGTGGTTACTGATCTATAGCCAGACATCCTGGTGAATGAAGTCAAGTGGGCCTTAGGAAGCACTGCTAACAATAAGGCTAGTGGAAGTAATGGAATTCCAGCTGAGCTATTTACAAATCCTAAAAGATGATGCTGTTAAAGTGCTGCACTCAGCAGTGGCCACTGGATTGGAAAAGCTCAGTTTATATCCCTATGCTAAAGAAGGGCAACGCCAAGGAATGTTCAAATTACCAAACAATTGCACATATTCCACATGCCAGCAAAGTTATGCTTAAGATTCTGCAACCTAGGCTTCAGTAAATATGCGAACCAAGAACTACCAGAAAAGAAAGCTGGTTTTCAAAGAGGCAGAGGAACTAGAAACCAAACTGCCAACATTTGCTGGATAATGGAAAAAGCAAGGGAATTATAAAAAAAAAAATCTATTTCTGTTTCATTAGCTATACTAAAGCCTCTGACTAGATGGATCACAAGAAAATGTGGCAAGTCCTCAAAGAGATGGGAGTACCAGATCATCTTATTTGTATCCTGAGAAACTTGTATGTGGGTCAAGAAGCAATAGTCATAACCAAACATGGACCAACTGATTGGTTTAAGATTAGAAAAGGAGTGTGACAAGGCTGTATATCGTCACCTTATTTATTTAACTTTCTTCTGGTCAGTTATTAAAAAACCAACTGCTTTGGGGGAATATACTTTTTAAGGGGGGTTGTTTTAGCATTTGTTGGGATGTTTCTGTTGTACCAAAACATGTCAATATGTTGAGGGTTTTTTTTTTTAAGATCGTACAAAAGACCAATGAAGGAAGATGCTGTCTGCCTCCAGAGAAAGAACTGATAGATGTATATATGGTATTGCTTTACATACATATACATACACACAAACACATATATATACACACATTTGCGTCTAATGGTAGCGATTTACAAGAAAGAACGGAAAGCTGAGTTTTGAAAATGATGTGTAATACTTGTATAATTTTTAAAAAAAAAGTAAACTCTTTAGTGTAAATTCATGGTCCTATAATGAATCTTTTTATATTGTGCTGTATATATGGAAATGTTTTTTTCTTTATATATTTAAGTTCAAAATGAATTATTTTAAAAAGACAAAGTCAGTTCAATAAGGAGAAAAGTAAAGAATACCTAAATACATATAATATAGCCAAACCCTAAACTGTAACAAAACTGACATTACCCATGGATTTTTAATTCTGAAAAACAAATCTCCCTTTTATACAAGCTTCTTCTGCTTCCTACCTCCTTCTCCTAAAACTCCCATTCCTGGCCTACAGTTTGAGTATCAAGTAGAATTTCATTTTGTTCACTCTTTTCTTAAGACCCCAGGATAGTGACAGTCCACTAGCAGGTCAGTCTATTCCAAAACCCAGGACATTCCTGTTGTTTATTAATCTATCTTCCTTCTATTCTGTAGAATTGAAGCTCTGAACAATATGAAAGTTATCATTAGAACTGGATATTCAAAACTCAAAATAAACATTTTTAATCCCTCAAAGGCATTTTGTCTAGCAGGCATCATACCCAGCTACAGTTTAGGCCTGGGTCATGACTACCTATAGAACTACATTAGCAAAGTTTTAGTTAGTAAAGCAATGAGAAATTTAAGCAGTGCTGTGCAACACTGAGCACTATGATATCAAAGTCTTAATTTGGGAGACAAACCAATACCCATATTTCACTAAAGTAATGCCTGCCCCAGATGTAAATGACAGCAAAGGCACAAAGTAACATAAACTGATCCCCAAAGCCTTAAAAAGATAGCTACCTTAGGGGTGGCTAGGTGGCACAGTGACTAGAGCACTGGCCCTGGAGTCAGGAGGACCTGAGTTCAAATCCGGCCTCAGATACTTAACACAAAAACTAGCTGTGTGACCTTGGGCAAATCACTTAACCCCAACTGCCCTCCAAAAAGCAAAAAAAAAAAAAAAAAAAGATAGCTGCCATTATTTAATATTTACTGCCGTTCAAAAGCACTACGTGGTATATTTAATTATACAGTTTTTCAAATAAAGGAAACCATAATGCAAAAGAACTACAGATCCACAATTCCAGCCACACAAAACTGGTTCCTAAGTCATTCCTAAATAAATGTTATCATTTGCTTCTAAATCATGTCATTGTCCTAGCCCCACCCCAACCTCAATGGTGTTCAAAAATCTGATTAAGGAGGGAAAACCCACAAAGCAGCATGTCAATCTGCCTTAGAAAAATAGTTTCAAAATTCAGATAATGGAGTCAAATCCATTTTTAAAAATTTTAACACTCCCCTTTAAAACACAATTTTAATATTTAATATAAATAACAAATTTAATATTTTAGATAGGGATTTTATATCCTTTTTTAACAACCCATCTACTAGATACTGAAATGATCATTTTATCTTCTATTAATAACCCATTATTAAATAGGATCCAGGCTTTTTATTTCCTTATTCTGGGACAAGTCCAAGTAGGTCAGCCAGTCTCTGAAGGACAAAGCTGACGGAGGAGAGTGGCCTAATCCTTTGGGTATGTGCTCTGAGATCTTGGGCAAGACCATGCCCAATTTAGAATGTAAACACAATCTGATCTGGGTGAATTTCAGCCTCAAAGCATTAAGCCCATGCCCCTGCACCCCTTCACTGAAGTTTAGGGTAACCCATCTCATGAAGAAGAAAAACAATTAGAATGGTCTGGATAGAGATGGATTCCTTTATCTGATTGCTGAAGGAGGTTGAGTCTCATGATGAACAGTGCTCTAGGCAGAAGGAGCAGAAAACCTTTATCTCACCTCCTCATTAATATGCCCATCCCCCCTCATTAATTATTCACCAATCAGGGTTGATTTTTACCTATCAGAGGGATGTTTTTTCAAAAGTGTATTAAGGCATTCAATATCTCCATTAGGGGTCTTTGAGTATCAAGAGAGACCAATGACCAATTTATTGATTATTAGCTACCCTAATTAACAAATTGATTATTACCCAGAAACTCTGAGTCTCTCCAGATTTTCATTCCTCACAATAAGTTTGATTAGATAGCAATATGCTGCTTTGTTTAAATGTTTCACAAAAGAATACCTACTACTATTAAGAGAATCCACGTATTACACATTAGTTTATTCTGATCTAAAACATTTTGCTATCAATAGTCAAAGACACAAAATTCTTCACTCAAACAAGTCTTTTCCCAGTTTGCTGTCTCTGTCCTCTATTCTTAGCCAAAATAATTTCAAAAGAGATGTCACATACCACATACCGCTTCCTAATTACTCCAAATATAAACATTTTTGACACTTCTCCCCTGATACTAAGAATGCCCTTTTTACAACTGTATCAAGTGTTTACCCAAAGCTGTTTTGCCATCTTCACAACATTTCTACAAATTTTTGCTTTCCTTTTGCAAAATTCTGAGAAACAAGTCTAATGGTAGAATCTCTCTCTGTATTTGTTTGTCTCTCTCACACACATTCTCAAGAGAAGCACTACAAGGCTTCTAAACTTTTATTTACAAATTTATCACAGAAAAAATTCATTTTTTATTATTCCTTCAATAACTTTCCTCTTTATTAGCAATGTCACTAAATAAATGTGACAAAACCAGCTCCTCACACCACCCCTCTCTCAATAATGAACAAATGAAGCACTGACTAAATGCTAACTATATGCAAAGCAATGTGCTAAATGCTGGGGAAATAAATATAAAAGTAAGACAATCCCTGCTCTCAAGTTCACATTCTAATGGAGGAAACAATACATGTGGAAAGTTTTAGTTAAGTCATTTGGAGAAGTTCCCATGGTCCATAGAGTACAACAGCAAAGTAGATAGTAATGCCTCTTTTTTATATCACTTCCACTGATAAAATTATGTCAGTTTCTGGTGTTGAAAGTTACTGTAATGGTAATGGGATTTTAAGATTTTCCATGCCCCTTGAACTTGCTGACTTTGCAGGAAGGGGTGGGGCAGGAAGGAGTAGGAGCCAGGCTGGAGCCAGTGCAGTGACTGGAAGTGGTGGTGGCGTGAACTCCTTTTTTTTTTTTTTTTTTTGAGCCAGCCAGAATTTCTGCTGAGGACTCCTGATGAGGACTGTCAGGGACAGACGGGAACTGCAGGGGGCCAAAGCTGCTGGGAGCTAGCTTCGTGGAGGCTGAGCAGTTACTGTGAGTGAGGAGAGTAGGATCTTTGCCTGACAGCCTGTTCTGTTTTGAAGGCTTGAGAATGTGGGTGTTTACTGCATTAACTACATGTGCCAACTCCATGGCTAATATGATGGCTTTGACTTTCTGTTTTGGGGACTTAGTTTTCTGTATTTGAATAGATGTCCTAGCTATGTCCCCCATGTAGACAGCCTGTTACATTTTGTGATTAATAACCATATCAGTGTATTTATAGTTACTGTTCTGGCTGTCTCCATAGAGGGGGGTCAAAGATGGGAAGTAAAGGTGGTGGTGGTGGTTTGACTTGCCTGGCACATTCTACCTCTTGTATCTCTCTCAGGGTGCCTTGCTATTTCAAATAGGTTAGCTTTGCCTGTCCCATGTGTGTAAATTTATGGGGATGTTTGGCCCCTTCTCCACAGGACACAACTCCCTGGATGATGACTGTGCTGGCTAGACTGGAAAAATGACCTTTAGTCTGGAAGGCACCTCTACTTCCAAGGCTCTTGTACCTATTTGCATGTTGGTGGCAGTTGGTCAGTAGTAGTTAGTAATAATTTAATAACATTAAAAAAAATAATATCTAATGTTATAATAGTTATGGTTTTGAAAACTCCTGGGGGAAAGATAATTTAACTAGAATACATGTAAAATCTTGATGAATAAAATCTCCATATAAGGCTACATTTAGAAACGTTCTTCACACTGAATTAACAACTGTGTTTTATGTAGAGACAGTAACTGTACTTTGCTAATGGAATCAATCGATTAGGAGGATACAGGTTTGTTTTGTTTTGCTTTTTGGAGGGCAGTTGGGATTAAGTGACTTGCCCAAGGTCACAAGGCTAGTTTTTGTGTTAAGTGTCTAAGGCCCCATTTCAACTCAGGTCCTCCTGACTCCAGGGCCAGTGCTCTATTCACTGCACTACCTAGCCACCCCAAGGATACAGTTTTAATATTTAGGCTTTGTGGTGCTGGAGTGTTACAGAAGACTAGGCAAGTTTTATGAAAATTTATGTTGTTGTTTCAGATTTGTGTTATGCTGTGTATATGTTATTAGCAAAATAGGTTATTTTGTTTCCTGAAAGGTCTATAAGTCTAAATATTGTAGGAAAAATGGCAACATGAGAAAAAAGATAGCAAACCAAGGAGGATTGGGGGAAGGTGAAAAGGAGGTAAATATGGGCATGAGGAATATACAATACTATTTAGTTTTAGCAGGCGAAAGAAAAAAGTTTAAGGGAAACAGAAATGAAAGCTGAGTAGAAAAAAATCTTAGTTGAAATCCATACTCAAGGTGAGACTTCTCTATTCCCCATCCCTACACTTCTGGTACTTTTAACATTCAGGGACATTACCCATACTCCAAAACTACGATTATTGTCTACAAACAAAAAACATAATATTTACTGCACTCAAGAAAAATTTTAAAGTATGATCAGTTCTACTATAATGTGTGTTTCAAAAATGTGAATCTGTTCCAATACTACTGATATGATAGGGAACATTTTGAACATAATGAAAATTTCAAGTTTATTTTTTGCACAATTTCTTCCACAAGAAATAGCAAGAATGAAGAAAATAGCATTACTTCACAATACCTATTCAACAATACCACAGCAACACTTCCAATACCTATTTCCACAAGCAAACTTTAGGTCTTTTTCAAGGTAAACTATCATAATTATCATATATCTTCTGGCACACAAGAATCTGTAAGGCGAGAAGGACTCCACTTATATCCCCAGCCCTATTCCCTTCCTCCATGGTCTCCAGGTGGAGCTATTGCTTGCTTGCCCAACTTTCTAATCCAGCCTAGGTCACAGGAAAAAGAGCAGCCCAAGGCCCCAAATCAGTCACTATTTGTTGTAGTACTTATGTGTTTCTTCCTTTATTTTTTTAAAGACCCTCCCCACAAGTTTTTTTAGTTTTTTCCCTTCTTCATTTCTAGTCTTCTTATACTTTCTTTTTTTCTTTTTAGAGGGGGGAAGGCAGGGCAATTGGGGTTAAGTGACTTGCCCAAGGTAACATGGCTAGTAAGTGTTAAGTGTCTAGGGCCACATTTGAACTCAGGTCCTCCTGACTTCAGGGCCAGTGCTCTATTCACTGTGCCATCTAGCCGCTTCCTTTTTTTTTTTAAACAAACTTTCATTGATATATTCTGTTTCTTTCACCACCATAGTTCTCCCAAGTATCCCCCCCTTTCCCTCTCCCAGAGAGTCATCCCATATACAGAACAGTATTTATTAGAGAGAGAAAACAAGGAGAAAAAAAGTCAGAACTGAAATGATATATTAATATGGTCCAAAAATATGCAATATATAACACCTGTGGACCTCCCACATCCACAAAGGGGAAAGCTGAGGGTGTCTCCTCATCTCTGTAATCTAAGTACTTGATCTTTATAATTGTGCTACATTTACTTTTGATTTTATTGTATGTCACTGTACTCTCCATTTCTATTGTTGTAGTTACTGTGCATATTGTTTTCTTGGCTCTGCTTACTATGCATCAGTTCATTTAGATCTTTCCATGCACCTCTATTGATCACAACCATCATTTCTTACAGAACAGTAATATTCCATTACATTCATGCACAATTTTCTTTTAGTCATTCCACAATTGATGGGTATCAACCTTGTTTCCATTTGTAGCTATCACAAAAAGTGCTGTTATAAATATTTTGAAATATGTAGGGACTAGTTTATCAATGGCTCATCTGGGTATAAGCCTAGAAACAGAGTCTCTGGACATTTCAGTCCAGGGGTGGGGAACCTGTGGCCCCAAGGCCACATATGGCCCTCTAGATCCTCAAGTGTGGCCCTTTGACTAAATCCAAACATCACAGAACAAACCCCCTAATAAAAGGATATGTTCTGTAAAACTTGTAAAACAGTCAAAAGGCCATACCCAAGGACCTAAAATAGGCCTGCACAACCTGCAGGCTACAGGCTGCTTGTGGCCCAACAAAGAATTTCAGGAAGCATCCTCTACATTTTTCATAGGCTGCCCCAAAATCCTTTGGCGGGCTATAAACGGCCCATGGGCCACAGGTTGTACAGGCCTGACCCAGAAGGCCACATGTGGCCTCGAGGTCATAGGTTCCTCACCCCTGTTTTGGTCTCTTTATTTGCTTAATTCCAAAATGCTTTCCAAAATAAGTCATACCATTTAATATCTCCAACAACAATGTATTAGTGTGCCTATCCTTCCACAACTCCTTTATAACATTGCTGCTATTTTTATCTTTTTTGCCACTTTGCAAGGTATGAGATAAAACTTCAGAGTTGTTTTGATGTACATTTCTCTTATTACTAGTGATCTCACGTATTTTTTCATGTAGTTGTGAATACTTTGAACTTCTTTTAAGAACTGTTTGTTCAGTGGCACAGTGTTTGTTCAGTGGTGCAGTGAGTAAAAGCGCCGGCCCCGGAGTCAGGAGGACCCGAGTTCAGTTACAGCCTCAGACACTTAACACCCACACAAAAAAACTACCCACGTTAACCTCGGGCAAGTTACTTAATCCCAACTGCCTTCCAAAAGGCCAAAAAAAAAAAAAAAAAGAACTGTTTGTTCATATCTTTTGATCATTTATTGACTAAAAAATGGGTATTAGTCACAGGGTGTGTGTGTGGTGTGTGTGTGTAAGCATGTGCACACGTGTGCACATGTAATTTTAGGTGCCAAACTCTTACCAGAGAAATTGGATACAAAGATTTTTTTTTTGCCCCATTTAACCATACCCTTCTTATCCTAGGTACATTAATGTTGTCTGTGTGGAACTGTGTGGAAGCTTTTCAGTTTCAAGTTCTCTTGTTTGTAAACACAGTATTATTATTTATGTATTTCTTGACCATTTAACATATAAACTATGTTCCTGTTTTTAATTAGGTTCCAATCTTTTTTATGTGTTACTTAAAGTTTTCCCCACCCCATTCCTTCTACTGTGACAGCAGGTCTTTATTTAAAGGAAACAATGGTCATGGCTCCATCAAGTTCATTATTAAGATAGTTTTATCCTTATGCACATTGTAGCAACATCAAGTAAAATTGGACAAAAATCAAAATGATGACAAAAATCTTTTTTAACATACTGTACCTTTTTGTTGTTTTCAGAAGTTGGGCTGAGAATTGTTAGTTCTGGCCTACTTGGTTTAGGCTTTGGGGATTCACAAGAATTAATAAAATTCATGATGAAAGGTTCCAAATGTTGGCCCTTCTGCAGTGACACAGAGGTTGATAAAAATAATAAGAGATAGAGACAGTGATTCCTTATGCTCTTGTTAGTCATAAAAATATTTAGAAATAATGGCCACTCACCTCTTTCATTAGTTTTCCTGGAACAGATTTTATAATTTTCCCTGAAACATAAAAACATAACATGCCATCTTAAATCTTACCTTGTAACAACAGTCTGTACTTTATTACTATTACTCACGTGTACAGCTTGAAATGATAATTTCACTTATCAAATAAAGTCATTGTTTCATTCTATCATTTACATTGTGAAGTAATAAATGATTTCTAAAGCTGTAGGAATTTTTTTTAACCACAATAAGTAATAAATCAATGTATTCAAGCAGAAGACAATCTAAAAAGAAAATTGGGAAATATTACAAATTTTAAATGCAACTTATTCCTTTTTTTTATGTGACCTTTGGGCAAGTCATTTGCTATCTGTTTGACTCAGTTTCCTCAAGTGAAAAACTTTGTTTTTTATAATAATAGCATCTACTTCCCACAGTTGTTATAGGCTAAAAAAGAGATATTATTTGCAAAGTGGTCAACACAGTCCCTAGCACAAAGTAGGCACTTTATAAATGCTAGCTGCTATTACTGTTGTTACTAATTATAATCACTAGTTATATATTTGTCTTTTTTATTTCTGGGTGCAGGAATTTCTGGTCAAATCTCATATCTGACAAATTCTATTTGAATGCTAGATAAGTTAACATTCCTCTCTGAAACACAAAAAACCTTAAAATTGTTCTCAAGCCATTAATTCTCACACAACCACTATACACATATCCTTTACCTCCCAGTTGTGTGCCAGAGGCACTGAGTAACTTGAGCATTTTCTGAAATAAGCCTTTGGTTCTGCTTTAATAAGCACTCAAGGTATGGCCAAGTTAATGTTTTTCTTGGAAGGACCTACACGATTTTAAACATCGTACCTTCCCTCTCAACATATATAGATGCTGTCCTTTCATTCTCTGGCAGATGACCATTTTTTTCCTTTCTGTACTTGAATAATCTTTAACGTCTGCACTTGACTTTGTAGAAACTCCCCACCTTAGCAGAAGTCCTCTCCAGCTTCTACTTTCATTTGTCCCATCTCCTCTCCCTTGTCTCACTTATTTCACTTAGTATCCCATCAGATTTAAGTCCCCATACTCTGATTTTAAGGACCAAATCTTCTGCAAATGTATGTTTTCCAGACAATCAGTGAATACTAGCTATCTATATTATTCTTAAGACTAAGCATCTCTTTAAATAGCTAGTTTTCAAACAGCCATAATGCTTAGAATTCTGCCTTTGTTCAATGTATGGCAACACCACCTCTGATAGAATTTTTAAATAAGAAAACTGCTTTCTTTTATACATCAAAATGATATTACTACCACTACTAAATGACATAATGCTTTATGGTTTGCAAAATGTATTCCTTACTATAATGCTGTCAGGAAGGGAAATACAAATATAACTGGCACATTTTTCCGGATAAGGAAACTAAGACTCAGAGATAAATGACTTGTCTATTGTCACACAGATAGTATATATTAGAGCTGAGATTGAATTAAGTTCTCCTGAATACAAATCCAGCATTCTTTGTAATACAGCATGCATTATTCCTCAGTCCATTTCCCCTTCCCTTTCTAACCTATTTCTACCTTCTGAAATCCTACTCATATTTATGAATCAGTTCAAAGACTATAATTTCCACAACCCTGTCCCTAATCATCAAACTCATAAATTTTGAAAACTTTTCCATTTTTGCAAACACCAGTATATTCCATGCATAGGGTACTTAACATATACTACCTTATTTCATAGTTACACATGTCTTAGCTCCATAATAAGTTGGTAAAATTCCTGAAGACAAGGACCGTATCTTATATTCCTTTCTTATCTTGAAAATCATTTACATATAGAAAATAGTCAATAAATATTTGATGAATAAATTAATGAAATATAAGTGGTACTCTTGTGTTGTGGGTTTTTTTTAAACTTTTGGTTCTTTTTTCCAAAGAAAAGAGAACCATGGGAAGAATGGAAATTGTAAAAACATGATTTGGTTTAAAGAAAAGAGAAGTGTTGAAGAGTGATGGAGGTCATATTTTAAAGTTCTGGGTACTATAAGAAAAAGATCAATTCTGAAAGTTTTTTCTCTCCTTTTAAAAACCAAACTACCCATGCAAAAAGGTTACTAAATCCATTTTCTAACTTCATAATAAATTTAAAACAGTTTTAAATGAAGCAGCAAGTATAACTTTGATCAATGAGATTTCATATGTTGTACTTTGGCTGGAAATTTTAAAATGCTACATTTGTGATATGTCTTAGTATACAAGCAGACCCTGTTCAAATAGTTCCAACTGTCACTTTCAATTAAAACACTCTGCTCCAGTTTAACTACACTCCAACATGATCAGAAAACAATACAGGTGGGTTTCATTGTACTGTGTAGAAAGGCTAGAGTAGAGTATTTCAATTAAGAGCTATAGTTTAAATAATTTAAACAGTCTAAATCTGGCCTCCAAATATTCAAACACCAAGGTATTTTTTTAAAATATCATGTTCGCAGTCATTCACTGGCCTGAGCTGAAACAAAAATTTTATTTAGGGCTTGCCACTGGGAATTCAGTTGACTTTCCAAAAATAAAGGAAATGTAAACCTTATTCATTCTTATGATTTCATCTTTAAAAAAGACCTTCTTAAAATAGGGCAACCTGGGGCAGTTAGGTGGTGCAGTGAATACAGCACTGGCCCTGGGGTCAGGAGGACCTGAGTCCTGCCTCAGACACTTAACACTTACAAGCGGTGGGACCTTGGGCAAGTCATTTAACCCACAATTGCCTTCCAAAAAGACCAAAAAAACAAAGCTTAAAAAAATAGGGCAACCTACATACTGTGGTATAATAAATACTATGCAATAGTGTTTTTATAATAATAATCTATTAAAGATATACTGAAACGCTAGACTAAAGTCTTATTTATCCAATTTTTTTTTCTGACAGTTCTACATCATTAATGGAAAAGCAAAACCAAGTATAAATACTGATTCAAAGCAGGTAAGATTTTCTAGGAAAAGGATATCTTATGACCACTCTATATCAATGTGTTCAAAGCCAATGAAGAATTTAAATAAAATCCATTTACAATTAGTGCATCCAAGTAACGAGATGCCACTAAGAATATAAATCTGAGTCAAGAAAAAACTGTTTATACAAAGTGTAATTTAACTTACTATAAACTATGCCAAATGTCGCTAGGTTTTAGAACACAAGAATTCCTTAAAATTCAAAATGAAGAATTAAACAATTTGATAATTAAACTAGTCTAAAAATTTGAGTCTTGGCACACACCACAGGTTGACAAGTCCAGGCTTTATTAGGCTGGATAGAGTAAAATTACAAAGAATGAAGGCATTTATGGCCAATACTATTTATCATTAACTACCTGCCCATAGGTGAAAAGCTCTGAAAACATCACTTCTTCAACTCCTTTACATTCAAATTAAAAAATAATGAGGACACAAGACCATAAACAATCTGAATTTTTATAAGGGTTGATATGGACAGATTGCTGCCCTAATCAGAACCCAAATGGCACACAGCTTGAAATCCTTAAGTTTGGTACTAATCCTAAATTTAGTACTGCACCTGGAAGTAGACATGCAACTTATAGAAATTCTAAAGCATAAGAATAATATGCACTATGCAGTTTTAAAGAATCTAAATATATTTGTCCAAACTAAATGGTTAAAAGGCTTTGAAGGCTTATAGGGTACTTTCCTCATAAATCCCTGAAGTAGGCAGTAAATGTACTAATGTAACCAGAAAAATAAGATTGAGGCTACATGACTTGCCCACCATCAGAACTAGTAAGTGTCTGAGGCAGTATTTGCACCCCAAAGACCTCTGATTTAAAAGATCAGCACTCTTTCTACTATATCAATATGGTCTCTTCTGAAATCTGAAAGTACTTCATAAACTCATAACTGCTGATTAGTTGGACCATCTATTTTAATCCTGCCACATAATGATTTTTAATTGACTTACCAAGATTTACATCAGGCAGTATCTTATCCAGAAACTGTGTCTCGCCACCATTTGGAGAGAGAAAATCTGCCAGAAGTTGGCTATTACTCAACTCTGGATGTTGCAGAAGTTTCTTGAATTAACCAAAAAGAGAAAAGAAATTTGGCTATTACATTAATTAATCAAGCATTTATAAATGAGCTCTTAAAAGCTACAGAAAAATTTCAGAATGACACAGGCTATTTAAGAAATGGCAGTTTGCCTCCGTGCCATGGGAAAGCCAGTACCATACCATGATAAAAGTTCTAATCCTATTCTACCATACTACTAACTCATAATGAGCCTGAGAAGGGGTCTGCTTCCAGTGTTACCTAGAAAATGAGAATGACAAGAGCACCTTATCTTTCTGGATCATTTGAGGAAAAATGAAAGTAGATATGAAAGGCTTTATAAAAACAAAATGCTACATAAACGTCAAGTAGTGATCATCTGCCAGAAACAGTTCAACAACAAGATAACAGATCAACTGAGAACATTTTCATAAAAATAAAAGCCCGTTATTTCAAAAGCAACAAAGTCAAATAGTCCTGCCTAGGATTTGTTTGGGAACCACAGGGAGAAGGGAGACGGGATCAGTGTTTTCATTGGTTTAGGGAATGTCTAGGTAAAGAAACTGCAACTGCAAGTCAGTATCTTCTCTGAAATTTACAATTTACAGAGGTGCTTTGAGCACAGAGAGGTAAGTCATATGCTTAAAATCACATAGCTGGAATGTGTCAGAGGGGGAATTTAGGGCTTCTTAGCTTCCAGATAAATTCTTCACTAAATCCACTGCTTCTTGAGAACTATGTACCATTTAAAATTTTTTTAACGTAGATATGAAAAAAAGTTCAAATATGCATACATATACATTTTAATCAAATATTTGTAAGAAAATATTTAAGCAATAGGCTAAAATAAAAATCTTAGCTGTTTTGTCAGGGATCGGATGAATACCTTCTCAGAATCTTGTTTTTAAATACATAAAATGCATAATATTACAAAGAAAACCAATTACATTGAAATAACAATGTGTTTTTTTCCCATCCAAGTTCACAGATAAGGACATGGACCCCAGGTTAAGAAATCCTGAGCTGGGAAACCAGAACTAAGAAGTGAAATCAGATACATGGATTTCAAAGTACAAAATATGATTCTGAAAACGTTATTTAGTTCCATAGACATTTATTCATAAACATATGAGTTTATGAGGTTACATGGATTAGAAAAGAATTCTATAATATAAGAAAGCAGAACATTATATCAACATAACACTGAAAACATAAAAGAAAAGAGTATGATGTTCTTTTTCAGTCATTGTTCAGTCGTGTCCAATTCTTCATGACACCATTTGGGGTTTTCTTGGTAAAGATACTAGAGTGGTTTGCCATTTCCTTCTCCAGTTAATTTTATAGAATGGGGAATTGAGGCAAACAAGCTTAATGTAACTTGCTCAGGATCACCCGCTACTAAGTGTCTGAGGCCAGATTGAATTCAGAAGGAAGTCTTCCTGATTTCAAGTCCAGTGCTCTATCTACTGTGCCACCTAGCAGCCCAGAAAGAAATATAAGAAGCACTAGATGAAAGAATGAATTTTTCACAAATGTAGAAATTTCACTAAAGAGTTTCAGACCTTTGAGGTCAGACCTCAAATTTTAAGAAATGTGAGAAGTAATTCCTGGCATTGCCAACGTCCCAGATTCTTTCACAGTGAGAGAAGACCCATTTAGAGGTATCAGGTACCACAGTTAATGATAACCTACAGCTACACACATACCACGGCTTGTCAACCATAAACCAAAAATATTAAAGAGTCCAACCTGTACCAGAATAAGAATCATCACTATAAAATGCCCAGCAAGTGATTATCCAAATCTTTACCTGAATACTTTTAGTGGGGAAAAATTACTAATACCCTAACTACTTTTGTATAGCTCTTACCTCAGCTCCTCACCCATAGGATGAGCTGGAGAAGCAAATGGCAAACCACTATCTTTGCCAAGAAAACCCCAAAATGGGGTCATGAAGAGTTGGACACAACTGAAAAGAATGAACAAAAACAACAACAGAGAGAGATTTTTATTTCCAGAGTCAGAAAAAAATTCTGATACTCTGATCTCTGTGAGCAAAGATTTAGAAGAGTTCGCCTTGATTTTAAAGCCTCCCATGCTAGCTTTATAGACAAAATGATCTCTCCACAACAGAACAATTAAGTGGTGGACCTGGATGAATGGCTGGACCCAAACAGTAGTTATTTAAAGGACTGGCAACTGGAAAGTCTCTAGCAATGTGCCTCTTGGACCTGTCCTTGCCCCAGTGGTGACATTTGATATAGAATCATCTACCAAGAGCTGAAAGGAATTTTAGAGGTAATCTCATTCAACCACCTCACTTTAGAAATGAGAAAACCACAGCATCAAGTGAGTAGAACCAGTAGTATAAATTATACAATAACAGCAATATTGTAAAGGTAAATAATTTACAAAGACTTAGTAACTCTGATCTATGATCAACCATGACGAGCAATGACTAGCCATGATTCCAGAAGACCAACAACAAAGCATGCTACCCACCTCCCAATAGAGAGGTGATGAATTCGGAGTGCAGACTGAGATATTTTTTTGGTACATGGTCAATGTGGGAATTTGTTTTTCTTTCCTTGACTACACATGTAACAGGAGGGCTTTGTTTTTCTTGCTTTCTCAGTTTGGGGTGGGGAGAAGGGTATGAGAAAGGAAATGTAAATCTGAAAATAAAATCAAATTTAACTTTTAAAAAATGTTTGCTGACTTTAAGTAAACAATGTTATATGTCAATCAAAAAAGCCAATGCAGTCTTAGGCTGAATAATGTAAACATAAATCAGTTTCCATCATAAGAGATTGGACAGTCCCCTAATATATACTGTGCCTTGGTCACAACTTAAGTAGTGTATTTAGTTCTGGACATTATGTTTCAGGAAGGACATTGATCAGCTCAAGGGCATCAAAAGGAAAGCAACCAAAAAGCTGTCAGATTTCCAGATCAAGCATCAACTGAAGGAACTGGGAATGTTTAGCACAGAAAAGATAAGACTTAGGGGGAATATGATAATTGTTTTCAAGTTTGTCAAGAGTTATAATATGGAAATGACATAAGACTTGTTCAACTTGACCTCAGAGGACAAAACTAGGATCAAGAGCTAAAGGTTTCAGTATCTCCAGTCAAGCAACTTTTGCAAAAAAAGAAATGAGATCTGGCAAGACCTCTTCTTCATGAAGTCATGGTAGTTCTCTGGGACTACTTACCTTTTTTTGTAGATGTTTAATGGCTATCACTTTAATAATGTAGTCTAGAATTTCTCCAGAAATTGAACTCAAGTTAACTGGGCCTGTAATTTGCACTTTTTGAGGGGAGAGGACGAGAGAATAAGGATATTTGCCCTTTTCTACCACTCTCCACAGTCTTTTAAAAATCACTGACAATGGCCTAACAATGACATAAACCAGTTCTTTAAGGATGATGGGATACAGTTTATCTGTACCTTATAACTTGAAACTCATCAAGGGATACTTCCTTACTTATTATCTTTTGACTTAAGAACACAAGATCGAGAATTAGAAGCCCAGCGCACAAATCCTGCCTCTGATGCTTAATATCTATATTATCTCAGGCAAACCACCTAACCTGTATGTGCCTCAGTTTCCTCCCCATCTAGTAAAATGAAAGGGTTGGATTAGATAGCCTCTCTAGTTCCTTCCAGGACTAAATCTATGATCCTTTGAGTTACCTTTAGGATCAACTCCCTGTTAGGCTTTTGTGTTCTATCTTTTCCAGTCTAAGGATCACTTTCCTTGGCAGAGAAAAAAAGAAACAGAGTTGAATAGTTCTTTTTTCTCTTTGTTGTCCACTATTATAATCCTTTCCACTTAAAACAGCAGTCCTACTAGTTCTTGGATTCTCCATCTTTTTCCTGAAGGTAGTTAAAAATTCCCTAAAATTTCTGCTTTTTATTTCTTTAGCACTACTAATCAGCCTCAGCTGATTCTGACTTTTATCATTCCTGCCAATATACTGACAAGGTTGTATCATGTTTCATATATATAAAAAATCTGTATTGATTAGTGAACTTCATGCATTCACATCAATTTCTATAGATCACCTTCCTTTTTTTATGTCATTGGAATTTTTCTCTATATATATTCAAATTTCATTTCTGAAAAGTTTGCATCTTCTCTGATCTAACTTCCTCTGGAGGATTTTAGCCCATGGGAAACATACTTAACCATTTCTTTTCTTTCTTTTTTTCCCCTGCAATCTGAGTTAAGTGACTTGCCCAGGGTCAAAGAGCTAGTAAGTGTCTGAAGCCAGATTTGAATTTAGGTCCTTCCTGACTCCAGGGCTGGTGCTCTATCCACTGTGCTACCTAGCTGCCCCCATTTTTTTTTTTTAAAGAAAGCTTGAAAATCTGCCCTCCCTAAATTCTGGATGTAGGTCATACTATGCTTGGCCTTCTTCCCCTTTGGTAACTCAAATTTTAAAATGACATAGTGACTCCTAAAGTTCCTATCATTTCTATTTCAATAACAACTCCTCCTTGTTCTAAATTAGATATAGGATAGTAGTTCCCCTTCTCCTTTCCTCAACCTTCTATATCATAAACAAGGAAACAAATGAAAAGTTCAGGAAGCAGATCACAAAGCTGGAAAAAAGGCATGTTACTATAGTAATAGGGAAGGAGGAAGGGCACTTCAATTAACTGAACATCTTCTTGAACTCTGTCATTGCCTAAAGCAGAGGTAATAACTTTTTGGCTTGCCTAATGATAACTTTAGCTTCAAAATGTAAAAGAAGCAAACAATAGGAAACAATATTTTAGATTTAACTAAGTAGGTAGTACAAGTACTATCCACATTTTATAAATGAAGAAACTAATGTTCAGAGATGAACCAAACTGCCCAAGGTTACTGCAGACAGATGTTAAGTGACTTGCCCAGAGTCATACACATCTGGTGTCTGAGGCCATATAGGATTTTGATAAGAATCACTGAGACCTGATGGGATGGAAATCTTGACTGGAATATAACTATGTAAGGGTTTACCAAAAACAAGTTCTGGGAACATCATTCTAATTGAGAACAACCCTCTTATGAGGAATAAAGGAACTGCAAAGGAGATTTGTGGTAAAGAGTATTTACATGAAGATCTGTATGAGGATAGACAGAAGCAAGTCGTATCCCTTAAGTATACTACATATATCTGACAAGAAGGAAGCAAATAAATCACACACCTGGCAGAGAGGAACGTCCTAAGACTGATAAGGACTTTTAATTAAACAGAAATCTGCTGGAGCTCTAACTAAAGCAGAGAAGTTTGTAGAAGTTTTTTGTGTTTTGTTTTGCTTTGTTTTAATTTGGCTTATTGATAATCGTATTCTTCAAAGGTGAGAGGCACCATGGTTCAATGGGTAAAGGGACAACCCTGAAGTAATGAAGGCCTGATTATGTAAATCCTGCCTCTGTCCCATATTAGATGTGTGATCATGGAAAAGTCATTTACTTCTTCAGTGCCCCCTAGACAACCCTCTAAAACTGAGCAACAGATCTGCTGGTTTGTATCAGTTGCTATATTAGGTGATTCTTCCTTTACTCCCCCAAGAGTCCTACCTCCAAAAAAGGTTGAGGATATAACCAAGGAAGGTGTTAAAAGGACCTGAAGCTAACCAACAAGGCTGAAGTAGAAATGACAGGAATCTCTAAAGGAAGTATCTTAAAACTGACACAAGGAGAAAAAATAAAAATTGGATATAGCCTGGTACCACATATTTTTGGGAAATAAATTTCAAGGAAGGAATTTCTAAAAATGATGAATAGGAGATTACAGCCTAAAACAAAGTTGAGGAAATTAATCCAAAGGGATGAATGGGAAATTCAGGAATGAAATCCTAATGATATAAATACAGAGTCCAATGAGGAAGAAAAGGAGAAATTGTTTAAAAAGAACACTGTGAATGCACAAGTGTAGCAGCAAGCACCCCAGCGTCCACAGGGTGGCTGCCAACACAGGTTCTTAGATCTGCTTTGTTAAAGGAAAGCAACTCAAAATGGGTTAACAAGCTTACTTTAATCAGTCAAATATGTATCAGTTACCTAGTTCAGGGGAAAAAGGTCAGCACCCCGAACTTCAGAGTATACAGACAGAATTATCAAGACGAGAAACAGATCAAGTAGACAGGTTTCCAAACTGTTCAACCATCGCATCCATACCAAATCAATATCTGGGTTTTTCAAAGCCGGGGGGCTCTCAACAACAGCTTCCCAGAGTCTCATCTGATCAAATCACAGAACACTTCTCAAAGTGAGCCCCAAAGCAAAGCCTCACATCAGGGATTATATAGCCTTCTCCTGGGTCAGAGAATGTAACCATCCTCTTGTCCCACTGCCCAATCACACAGCATCAAGGTGTGGGCATTCCTGAAAACCAAACCTCCTGCCACAGGCTCCATGTGACCACATTCAGCCTATTAGGAGGCAGAGTATATTTTCAAATCAAGGAAGGTTCTCAGAGTCTCTTAAGCCTATCAAAGGGCCTAGGGGCAGGGAAGATCTTTAAATTTGCATTTCCATTACAACAAGGAACTCAACAACTTAGAGGACTAAAAAAAAAGTATAGAAGATAAAGGCAAGAACATATATTGGGAGATGTAACACAGCCCTTTAAGAATTGTGGTTAGAAATGAATGTAATAGACAACAACAAGGACCTTTAAGATGTGCTAGATTAAAAGGAATATCAAATAAGAGATAATACTGGAGATGGAAGAATATTAAGTTTATAAAAATGTATCAGTATTTTTTTTTTTTGCTTTTTGGAGGGGGAAAGGTAGGGCAATTGGGATTAAGTGACTTGCCCAAGGTCACATGGCTAGTTTTGTGTTAAGTGTCCGAGGCCGGATTTGAACTCAGGTCCTCCTGACTCCAGGGCCACACACACACACACACACACATAGATATATATATATATACATATATTTTTTTTAAAGCAATCGGGGTTAAGTAACTTGCTCAAGGTTACACAGCCAGTTATTTCTGGGTGTGGTGCTAAGTATCTGAGCCCGGATTTGATCCCCAGGTCATCCCAACACTAGAGCTGGTGCTCTTACTTGCTGAGCCACCTGGCCACCCCTCAATATATTTTTTTTAAAGGAACAAGTGATGCCAGACAAAACTCATTTACTATTCTGACTGGTTTACTAGATGAGGGGAATACTTTAGACACAGTATACACAATATACCTAAATTTCAGCAAAGCACTGGACAAAATCTCTTATGATAGCTTGTGAGTAAGATGGAAAAATATATTAGTGTTAAGTGGACTCAAAACAGGTAGACTGTCTCAACAGAGTCACAACTGGAAAATGATGAACAAGGTATAAAGTGATCCAAGTCTGAATGCTGATTCTGCTTTTATAACCTGTAAGAACTCATCCAAGTCATTTAACCTTACTAGCCTCAGTTTCTTTACATTTAAAAAAAGGGCTAGACTAAAAAGACCTTTAAGGCCTCTTTCAGATCTAAATCTATAATATAAAGAAATCAATGTGGAAGAAGGATTTGGGAGAAATACTCTAGGAACTGATCTATTCTTGACTCCTTACCATTTCACATTTTTATCTATCAGTCATAAGCAACTCAACCATAAATGACATGCTTAAAAAATTAGCCTGTGACCAAAAAAAACAAAACAAAACTACAAAAGGCAGCTAATAAACTCGATGACAAGTCAGGACCACACCAAATCTTTGTAGGCTAGAACAACAAACCAAAATTTAATGAGATGAAATTTAACAAAAATTGATATAAAAATTTTACAAACCCCTTTACTCCCCCTCACCCCCCCACCCCTGCCAAATCAATCTCACAATTATAGTTTAGGGAAGGTTGACTGGAACAAGACTGATTCAAAGAAAATCAGGGGTTGGGGTGGGAAGGTCTAAAGTAGGACTAACAAGCTTAATATTAGTCCAAAATGTGACATGGCTGTTAAAAGAACTAACACAATCTTAGACTGCATTAAGAGGGGCATGTCTTTCCCATCAAGAGGAAAAGAATAATGTTTCCATGCTCAACTGTGCTCAGACCACATCCGGAGTACTGGACTCATTTCTACATTATTATATTACTCATGGCAGCTAGCGCAAACCTTCTTTTCTCAAACATCTGTACCCAACTCCTTCTCAGCAAAAGGCCTTCACTGAAAAAAATGAGACCATGATTAACAGCTACCTCTCTCTGTCCTCCTGAATTCTACTTTTCAAATCACCTCATGTTCTCCTCCTTTACTTCAATCTTAAAAATTCTGTTACCTCCTCCTAGTTTTTTGTGCCGATGTCAAGCTTTCTTTTATATTTGATTCCATCCTCTTCAATACTTCCTTTATTTGAATCAAATGGCTCTTTAACTGCTACCTTTAAATATGTCCTAATCCTTTAAAAACAACAACCTCCTTCCTTCACTCTACCATCTCCTCAAGCTACTGTCATATTTCTCATACCTTTCACAGTCAAACTCCTAGAAAAAGCTATCTACACTCACTGCCTCCATTTTCTCACTCCCTTGCAATCTGGCTTCCATCCCTATCACTTCAGTGAAACTCTTCTCTACAAAGTCAATAATGATCAATCTCAATATTGCTAAATCCAATGGATCCCATGGATTTTTTTCAGTTCTCATACTTCATGATGTCTCCACAGTGTCCAACACTGCTGACATCCCCTCCTCTAAATAGGAGGCAGAGTGAGAAGTGGTAAGGCAGTAGAATCTCTCTACTCATACCACAACCATCCAGTGACTGTCTGGATAGTCTTCCTTACTGTCGTCCCTCAACACCCCAATTCCCTTTAAGACAATGCTCAATCACTATTTCCTTCAGATCCTTTTTGCTCCCATCCATTCCCCCAATTATCATTGTGCTTCTTTTTTAACTGTGCAGCCTTGACTTATCTGTGAGCATGTTGTGTTCCTCCTAGTAGAATATAACCCCTTGAGAATAAGGACTGCTTCACTTTAGCAGATGAACCCCCAACACCTAGCACAGAGTCCTTAGATTAAATGATTTATAAATGCTTGCTATTTTAAAGGTACTGACAAGCTAAAACATTCCCAGAGGAAATCAAATCAACATGGTGAGTGGACTTGTAATCATACATACTACATGAGATTTAGGTAAATGACCTGGGGATATTTAGACTGAAGAAGGAAAGTCAGAAGAAGAATATGATAGCTATCAGCAAGTACCTGAGATGCTCTCATATGAAAGAAGGATTAGACTTATACCAGGGGTACAAGAATGCAGAACCAGGAGCCATGCCAGACATTGTAGAGAGGAAGATTTTAATTTAATAGAAGGAAATACTTCGTTACAACTAGAGCTTTGTAAAACTATAATGGGCCACCAGAAGATCATCACTTCTTAAGACCAAACTATAAGAAAACTACTCCTATGTTCTCTGCCTTATTTACTGCATTAGACATTAGGGTTCTGAGGGGACATTTCTGTCTTCATCCTTTATTAGAATACAAATACTGCATCAATGTGTGCTTTCTTCTAATTGCTCAAATGTATATGCCTTCTATACTTCTGCTGCCAGTATTTGCTGTTTTAAGTATCTACTAATCTCAGGTCTTTTAATCAGCAATACTAGAAGTCCTCTGCAACATTAAAGATCCACTTTTTTCTCTACAAGATTATACTTATCTTAGCCAAGAAAGGTTTTGTTTTTGGTTGTAAATATTAAACTTTTGCTTCCAAAAATAGAGTGCACTCCAAGACAGAAAGAAGCCCCGGCCCTTTCTCCATGCCCTCTTAGCTGTGTCACCTGAGGCAAGTCATTTCATTTCTCTGGGTCTCAATTTCTTTGTCAATAAAATAAGAGATCTGGACTAGATGACTTTGCTAGTTCCCTCCCACATCTGAAATTACAGAATTATATCATAAGAATCTCTTTAAGAATGTTCTCTTTGGGGCAGCTAGGAGGCACAGTGAATAGAACACTGGCCCTGGAGTCAGAAGGACCTGAGTTCAAATCTGGCCTCAGACACCTGACACACTTACTAGCTATGTGACCTTGGGCAAGTCACTTAATACCAATTGCCTTGCCTTTCCCCCTCCAAAAAAAAAAATGTTCTCTTTTCTTCCTTCCCTCTCCCTTTGGAAACAACCTATGCATCCAATGATTGGGGAATGGCCAACCAAATTTGGGCATATATATATAATGGACTATCATATTATCTTAAGAAATGATAAATGTGAAAAATACAAGAAATATGGAATGACTGTCACAAAGTAACAATGAGGTGACAAAGCATAAAAAAATTTGAACACAAAACACTTGGGATACAATTATGTAAATAAGAATAGCAGCAACAATTCTTGAAAGATTGGTTTATAAAAATATAAAGTTAAGGGAATATGAAAACAGGCAAAATAATTTTTAACATATCAAAGTTAATGAAGTTTTTAAAAATAAAAACCAATAAGTTCTTGGTTAATTGTTCATTTTTGTTCATTACTAAGTAGATAACATATGAAAAAAGTTATTCTATTTATTTTTAATTCTTAGGAAAATACAGATGATGATGATGATGATATACCTGAAGATATTCCTGAAACTCTTCCCTCTTTGACTTTAAAAATTCATAGTTTTTAGGGCCAATGATCCTCTTGGAAGGAAGCTGAGCATCAGGAAATGTACCTGAAATTAGCATTTATTAAAGATTTTTATCACTATTTCATATTTTTCTTTTAAAGTAACTTCCAAATATTTGACTATAGAAAATCTATCTATATGCATATATATGTACATATATATAAAAACACTTTACACTTATAGCATATTTCTTCAAAGAAGCTGTAGATAACTCAGCTTCTATGTATCTATTTAGTATTTTGTCTGTTTTTCACCAGATTAATCAACAAGCATTATGAAGCATCTATGTGTCAATCACTGGAGATGCAAAGACAAAAATGAAATAGCTCCAGACCTCAAGAAGCCTTCATTCTCTCAGGAGACTATATATACATCAATAAGTCTGTACAAAATAAATACCTAGTGGAGGGGTGAGGGGGGTGTCACTGGAAACTGGAAGTTAGGAAACATTTCACATTGAAGGTAGTGCAGAACTTGACAAAGAGCAGGATTGCCTTTTCATGTGAGAAAAGAGCAAAGGCAGCAATAGTGACAGAAGACATCTAAGTAATATGAGATATTGCAGGAAAGGGAGGAAGAGTGAGCTCAGTAAATGATCTCAACTTAGCCATGGGAGGTTTGAAGAGAGATGAAAACGTTTGGAAAAAGCTGCTGTGCAGAGTGAGACAGTGTATCAATATCAGACTGTGCAGATGTGTTTGTTGCCTTGTGAATGTCTGGCTGCTTAGGCAGAAAATGCTTTGGATGGAGATTCAAGAACTAGAGTGGTGAGTAGGAAGAATGTATTTCCCCTCACCAAGATAATCCCTAAGGAGATAAAAGGAATGTAATCCTGTAATGCTAGTCTATCTCTAGGGAATGCTGGTTTAAAAGCAGGTTAGAGGGAATGAGCCAAATGCAGAGAAGGTGTACAACAATAACATACTCTGAGCAAGGGGAGATATACAAAGATATCTGGTATAACACAGGCATGAAGGATAATCACTGAAAAGACAAAAAGATGGGAGATAAAATGTGTCGATCAGCAAAAAGGCCAGTCTGATTAAACCATTAAGCAGAATTTAATCAACAAGCATTTACTAAGTACCTATTATGTGCCAGGCACTGGAAAGAGAGTAATGAAGATTAAGGCTAGAAAGGTGAGTCATGGATAAGTTCTGAAGGGTTTTAAAAGCCAGATGAGTTTATATTTAATTCTATATGCAAAAGTGCACCACGGGAATTTACTGAAAATGGGAGTTGAATGGTCAAATCTCTGCTTATGGAAAATCACTTTGGCAGCTGTAGGAAGGCTGGGTAAGAGAAGAGTGAAACTGAAGACATGGAGGTCCACTGGGAGGTTACTGCAAGAGTTCATTTGATGGGTTATAAGGGCCTGAGCTAGGGTGATGATGTTATGAGTGGAGAGAAGAGGACTGATATAAGATGATGTGTACTAAATCTCCTAAAGATTCCAAATAAGATAAATTATATTTTACTGATATCAAGTGAGCATTATAGTAACAAACTAAAATATTCAAAGTAAGGCTACTCTTGGGGATTTAAGTCCAGAGTAAGAATAAATTGTATCCCAACCAATCTTTTTCTGGCCTAGTAGAAAGAAACACAGGTAAAAATGAAATTCCCTCTTCCAGTCACATACTAGAAGAAGAGTTGCTGAGACAGAGAGAAAAAGACATGGTGCAAAGCTGTGAGGAACAAAGGGGACCCTTCCTGAAGGTCAATAGTTCAGCCCAATTTGGTGGCTGTAGATGAGGTCTTGAAATCCTTTGAGCTTTCCTTACAAATTCTCAGTCAAGTGTTTTAGAAACATACAAGAAGGGAGAGAACTCCTTCTGTTGAGGCTATCTAGAAAGGTGATGGCACTTGAGCTAAGCCTCAAAGAAAAGTAAATGAATGGCAGAAATGAGAAGGTAGTATCCTCCAGGCACACGGAAACATGCAAGGAGGTAGAAGACAGAATGTTGAAAATCCAACCCAATTCGCTGCCACAGACTTTCAATCTTCTTTCCTGTGAAAATTTTTCCTAACTCTTACATGAACTTTAAAAGAAAAAGTGTTTTTCTTTGTCAGTTTCTCCCTGTCTATTTGTCACTACCATACCCTAAAGGTAGATCCAAATATGTAATTTTTGTTTCAATATAAATATTCAAAAGCCATTTAAAAGCTAAATCAAACATTTCTAGCCATATCAGTCAAACTGCTCAATGAAAATAACAACTATATATGTATATATACATACACATATCTATATATAGTTTATATATGTTACATATAGTTTGACAACAGTATCACATTTTATTCTTCTTCGAAATAAGACAGTTATATAAAGTCATAAATCTCACACCCCAAAATTATCATGACACCTATAGGAATAAAGACCTTGAAATGAAAAAAAGGAAAACATACCATGAAATTCTGTTAGTTTTGATTCAAGAACATAGAATTCAAGGTATCTTCTGTAGACAGACCAATGCTCAGGTTCATGACCGACTGAAAAGTATATCAACATCAAATAAGAAAATGATTTTCTGCTTCTTGAAAAGATGTGAAATAAAAGCAGTGGTCTTGAGACAACAAATAAATGTTCAAGGAAAAAGCAGTTCAAATCCTTGATAAAGTTATTCTTTTTTACCCTAATATTGGTATACCTTCAACTATAATTGAATTTAAAATAATTTAGATACTGATATAGCTAATCAATCAATTCATGAGTTTTATATTATAAATATATGTATATATTTACATATACATTCTATTACAAAATTACAATATTGGAAGAGACCTTAAGGAATTTAAATTTAAATTTTAAAATGCAGCTCTCTAAGGGGATGATACATGTAGAGATTTCATTAGTTTAATGGCTCTCGAGATATCAAGATATTTAGAATCATATAATATTGTGGCAAATGAGAATTTCTGAGGTCATAACATCCAACAACCTCACTTTAGAGATAAAGAAAATGTGGCCCACTCAAGTTAAGTAACTCGAATAAGGTGAGTTAGTGGCAGGACTGGTCTTCTGATACCTAGTCTAATGTGCTTTTTCAGTTCATGAAATTTACTCTCAAGGCATTTTGTTATAGTAGAAACATACTATAGGCCATACTTTTTTTTTTGTCTTTTTGGAGGGGAGAAGGTAGGACAATTGGGGTTAAGTGATTTGCCCAAGGTCATATAGCTAGTAAGTGTTAGGTGTCTGACGCCGGATTTGAACTCAGGTCCTCCTGACTCCAGGGCCGGTATATGCTATATTTATTACATAGATCTGGATTGAAGACAAAAAAATGTTCCCCCAAACAAACTGACTGCACTGATTATAAAATAAGTATGAGTAGTACTGGGGGTCACTAGGTAGCATACTGGACCTAAAATCAGGCGTTCAAATTCTACCTTAGAAGCATACTATCTGTATGACCCTGGGCAAATCAGTTAACCACTGTGTTCCTTAATATCCTCATCTATAAAATGGGGATAATAATAGCACCAACCTTCCAGGCTTTCCAAGTAGTTGAGAGGATAAATTGAGATGATATCTGAAAAGTGTTCTGCAAACCTTAAAATGTTATATAAAAGCTAGCTATTATTACTGTTGCCAAAATAGTTATGGATGAGCTCTAAGATATTTAGTTTAGGTTTTAGTTTGCTAGAAAGTATTTAAATTGCTATAGGTAATGAAATACATATATTTAAGTGACATTTCACCTAGGAATAACCCTAGGGTTAGTTTGTTGCTTTTTTTTAAATACAAAGTTGCAGTTATCTGGAACTTTATTTACAGGAAATATAACATGAGTTTAGCAATGAAGCTTGCTATACTGCAGGAAAAAATAAAATAAAAATGTATACTAGTTCTTCAAAACTAAATTTTATTGCTTTTTTATGTTACTCTTTAAAAATAAAAAGCATGAAGTGCTAAAATCATCAAAAGTATAAATAATATGAAAAAATTATTTAATTTGATATGATTATTAAATACAGCAATTCAAAATTGTTTTTAATAAAGGAAATAAATTCTTATATCCTACGTAAATTTCTAATGGCAAAGATTTATAATTAAAGAGTAAAAAGTTTTAAATAACTTCCAAAAAGCAAAGTAAGCAGTAGTGGGAGCCACAGTTTAAGTATTAAGCATATAAGAGAACTGAATCTAATGTCTCACTAAAAGCCTGTCTCTCTTTCCAATCTCTCCTATCTCTTTAAATTCCAATCTACAGAAGTTGCAGAAAAATAAAAGCAAATAGTTATGCTCCTAGTGGGAAGCAGCTGCGGCATTTTCAATGGCTCAGAACATGCACTTGAGAAAATGCTGAGGGAGAACAGCAAGAACAGGAAAACTGAGCAGCACTGCTTTCAGGTATGTACTTCAGACTATATAGGACTGATATGGATTTGGGCTATTGTCAAAAGGCAAGATCCAGCCACTCTGGGTACCCCTTCCTTCCTTCCTGATGTCCACATTTCACTTTCTGGCAACAGCAGCTTTTGAGAAAACCAGATAAACTGATGCCTAGAAGGAAAGGTCATCTCCCTGATCTCTATCTTACTCTCCTCCTGCTCTCCCTTACTCAAAACTTGCATGACTTTGAAGTACTCTTGTTTACAATGACTACCCCAATTCTTGGACCAAGTCCAGGGTGGTAGTTGCTTATCCTGCTGTGATTGCTGTTCACCCCCAGTATCTATCAGAACAGACCTGAAACAATCAAAAAGAAAATACAGAGCAAAACAGGTAAGCTTTAAAAAATATATATGTATTTAACTATGTCCTGTCAATTATAATTACAAACAGTTTGTGGGCAGGAATGTCTTTTAGATCAAATCCTGCACAGAGTCTACATATGACATATGCTAAATAACTGATAATTATGACAACAAGCTCCTTTTTAATATTTATTTTATCTATTTTATTTTTTTGCTTTTTGGAGGGCAATTGGGATTAAGTGACTTGCCCAGGGTCACACAGCTAGTTTTCGTGTTAAGTGTCTGAGGCTGGATCCGAACCCAGGTCCTCCTGACTCCAGGGCCAGTGCTCTATTCACTGCGCCACCTAGCCACCCCATATAAGCTCCTTTTTAAAAAAAAAATAACTACAAACCTACAAAATGCTAAGTTATTCAGTAGACTCTGTGCTCAAAAAATAATGACTGACAAGACAAATAAGACTGTACACTATTGTATTTTTTTGTGCTGAAAATAAAGGCATTATTGAATCTTTTTTAAACATGAAGCAATACCTAACTATTACTACTGGCACAATGCTCATTAAGGCCTGATAAATGGCAGGAGATGAACAGAAGAACAATTCCACTTAGCTTTTAAGAAATGTTATTTATTTATACAATGGTTCCCACCTGCTCTTCTATCATTCCTCTCAACATCAATGCAAAATACAGGAATTCTCTCCTTTTTCTCCTTCCTGTCAGCAGAGGAAGGATCATCAAAAAAGTCCACATACGGGATACTTATTTTCCATGCAGCAAGATTTCGGGGAGTACTGGGAGTGCTAACAGCCTCTACTGGAGAGTCATCTTCCATTACAACAATACCTTCTTCAATCTACAATGAAAAATGAAGGTGATATTAACATGACTTGGTTCAATTAAAACTACAGCTTACAACTATAAAGAAAAAGGTTGGATGTTTTTTTAACAAACATAGTTAATATACTGAAATGAGTGATGTATCCTCCAAAGTCATTCCCTTGAGAGGCTACACACTTATCCCAATTACACTGTCCTTGTACAAGCATCTTTAGCACTCTTCTTTTGGAATTGCCTTTCAGGCTGAAGCAAATTCTTTCAACTAGTCTCCCACACTGCAAACCTGAATCCTTGGAAAGTGGATTTGGTTTTTATAAACCACTATAAGAAATTTCATGCCACATCTAAAGAATGTGAAGACAAAAAATGAAGTACAGCTACAACATGAGACTGATTTTTTGGGGGGTAAATCATGGGCTGATTCTGAAAGTTAATCTGGAAGAATTCCAAAAATATTTTAAGGAATGGCAGCATCTCTGGAAAAACAGCATAGCTTCACCAGGTAACTAACCTCAAAGTCAGCTACTGTGTGAATACATAAGCTATGGTTTGTCTGTTTAAAAAACACAAACACACTTTAGAGTCATTCCACATAAACTCAGAGTTTTTTTTTTTTACAAATGTAGCCTGAAATAACTGCACGTGATAGAAACAAGTCAGCTACTTTTCCTGCTTTTCCTTTATATATTCTCTTCCAGAGCCACTGTTAGTTAGAATGACTGATTTTCAAAGGGTTATTTTGCATGTACTGGTAGGAAATCCCACTTCCTTTATAAATTCATCTCTGACCACTTCAGTCCAAAGTGATCAAGCATTTGTTCCTCTCAATTCTGACAGCACTTATAGTCTGCACCACTTGTGAAGTATGTACCATAAAATGCCATAGTAATTGACAACTTTATATGTGATTGTCTTTTCTGTTCTTTACATACTGAAATATGACGTTTGCTAGTGATTAATTTCATAAAAAAGAAACATTTTTTAAACTAAATTCTATCAAATTAGCTCTAAAAACTTTAATAAATTAAGCTCATTTAAGACAGTAAGTAACTGTACTACTAAAGTGCTACTGAAAGTCAAGCCTTAATTAATTATACCATGAGAAGGAAACATTGATTTTTTTTTTTAAAGAATCATCCACTGAGGGGAGGCTAGGTGGCTCAGTGAGTAAGAGCACTGGCCCCAGTATTGGGAGAACCTGGGGATCGAATCCGGGCTCAGATACTTAGCACCACACCCAGAAATAACTGGCCGTGTAACCTCGAGCAAGTTACTTAACCCCGATTGCTTTAAAAAAAAAAAAAGAATCATCTATTGGTAAGAGAAAGAAAATAACCAGCTTCCCTGCTGGCCAACAGCCAAGCCTATAGGGAACTCTTCTGCAATTTGAGGTCCACTTCAATGGATAATATTGGAGCCAAAGACAATAGGCAATGGCAAATGCCATGGATTAAATTTAAGAAATATTTAAGATAATTTTTTAAGACAATGTAAAAGACACTGTCATAGGAACTGAGAACACAAATATAAAAAAATAACACTGCCCCTGTCATCAAAGAGTCTATAATTTAATAGGAAAGGTAAAGCTGAGTATAGTGCTGGAGTATCAAAGAAGATATTAATACTGTACACAGGGGCAGCTAGGTGGCACAGTGAATAGAGCATCAGCCCTAGAGTCAGGAGGACCTGAGTTAAAATCTGGCCTCAGACACTTGACACACTTACTAGATGTGTGACCTTGGGCAAGTCACTTAACCCCAATTACCTTGCCTTCACCCCTCCAAAAAAAAAAATATTGTATGCAGTGATTTAGGAACAGGTCTGTCAGAAACAATTTTTATTAACTTTATTCTATATCCAAGCATTTCTAGCTTAGAAAAAGAAATGGTCAAATTGGCATAGTCTACTTCCTCTTCTACCTAAAATCCTTGGACATCTTTCTAATCCAAAACAATTTAGGGAAATATTTAGAGGAATCTTGAAGGGGAAAAATGATGTTAAAATATAATGTGAGGGCTAATATTCTAGAACCATAGTCACCAAAATTAGTCACTTAATCTTCAGCTAGAACTATTCAATTCCTTCCTTTAACCTTCCAAGGTTTCCTCCTATAGCTCAATATTATAATCCATTCTAAAAAAGGTACTGAAGGTCTATGAAGAACGTATATCGGATTACATACTGTCTTGGGGGGTGGGGGAGTAGAGAGGGAGGGGAAGAAAATCTGGAACTCAAAAAACTTGTAGAACTGAATGTTGTAAACTAAAAACAAATAAGTTAAAAAGGAAAAAACAAAAAGAAGGTACTTCCCTCAAGTATGTGAAAGGGCAACAGGGCATGAGGGCATCAGGGAAGGCAATGATCTTAACTAGACAAGAATTATTTCTCTTTCTATTTTAGCTTTCATTCTGAATCTTTTACATGTTTTCCTAAGATGAGAAGGGTTTTAGGATGGAGAAAAAATACTATTCCTTAATATTTTCAGTTGAACTATAAAGTATATTTTTAATATGCCTCTGGAGGTATATTCCTTACAGTTATGATCCTGAAAAATTTTACTTTGGTGCCAGTATGGCATTCATGGGCCTTGAAGGCCTGTTCTTTCTCGGACTCTAGAAAATAGTAGCATAGCACAATATGATGTTTGGTTTTTGAGGGGTTTTCCCCCCCAACGATGTCCAGTTTTACCAACTTCTCCTAAGGGGTCAGGGTTTGGTTTTCATGATTTCTTACTAAAGGGGACAGTAAGAAATAATTAATAACAATAGATAACATATATAGAGAGCTTTAAGGTTCACAAAGTACTTTTCAAATTTTTTGTTTTATCCTTAAAACAATTCTAGGAGATAGAAAGGTACTGTTATATCCATTTCAAGGCTAAAGAAACTGAAGCAGACAAAGGTTAAGTGACTTGCTTATGATCACACAGCTAGTAAGTGTCTAAGGCGGCATCTGAACTGAGAAATTCCTGAGTACAGACCCAATGCTCTATCCACTGTGCACCTAGTTCTAATATTGGATCTTAAAAGTTTAATTTTTATGTTTCTGACACTTGTCCCCAAGAAATTATGATGTGAATGCAGTTTGAGCCACGTTATTTGTGTGGAGGTGCTGACTCCAATTCAAAACATGGCATTAACTGTCACAGAAAAAATGAAGTCCTATAGGAAAAACAAAAAGTTGACTAAAAGTCTGATAGTAAGGGAATGTTCTGAGAAGAAACAAACACTTTAGGAACAGCCTTAATTCTCTTTTGTGATGAGTCACACCGTTTTTTGTATTATATTTGTTAGCATGTATTATTTAATCTACTAGAAAAGTAGACACTCAGAAAGGTAAGGAAATTTCAGAAACTATCTAGTTCATTGTTGGTTAATTTTGGTTTGCTAATGAATACTAAGTGGGATGCCTCATATACACTAGATGTTCAATGTTTACTGAATTGATTTTAATTAACTTACTAAAGCAAGACATATTATTCTCTAGGTAACGGCACTAAAAACAAGCTCTACAATTAATGTGACTCCAAGAACTTTAGTTTTTAGCTTTCAAAAGGCAGCATATCCCTGCCTGAGAATGCTCTTTAAAACATCCCCAATAACTGGATATTTGCAATCCAGTAAGAAGGAACTCATCTGCTCAAGAGAAATCAATCTATTTTTGGATACCCTTAATTATTAGGAAGTTCTCTTTACAGGGAACCTAAATTTGTACCTCTGTAGTAATTCTATTCATTGGGCAGGTACTTCCCTCTTAAGCCATATATCACAAGTTTAATCCCTCTTTCTAATGACTGCCCTTCAAAAACCTGAAGACAGCTACCCTGGACTTTTTATTCCCTTCATTTCTCCTCCAAGTGAAAGATCCCAAAGTCCACCAACTGATCCTTGTAAAATATGACCTCAAAGGCTCTTTACCATTCTAATCACCCCTCTTTGGTCACTGTCCAGATTAGTAATATCCTTCATTAAATGTAGAGGGCAAAACTGAATGTAGTAATTGAAATGCTAGCCTATGCTACTGTGAACTCCAGTATTTCTCACTGTTTAACACAGTGCATATACAACAAATGTAATAAACATTTACTGAATGAATGGTGATCAAACTGTTCTTAAAGGCTTTAGTACATTTCTGATTGCAAGTAGAAGTTGCTAGTTTCAAATTAGTCATTTAGGTAGTCAAAAGAAGACTCTTTGGAAACTTTCTACTTTCCAATAATTCAAGCAACCATAAAATAGAAAACTGTGGTTCTTTAAGAATATTCTATAATATGTACTTTTCATCCATTAACCTTGGACTTCCCCTCAACTAGAATAAAATTTCATTGTTAATTCTACTATTAAAAATTGTTCTACATTTATGCTGTGTAACAAAAAATAATATTTTTTGATTTGATTTATGATGAAATTATTGGCACTTGAAAAAATGGCTTTTAAAAACAGAATGAGTTACATAAAGAGAGCAAGCTGTTCTATCTTTCAGGCTGGAATGGGAGTATGTTAAACCATGTTGGAATAAGGACATATTTTACTATTTACTAAACAATGCCCCCTCTTGAAAGCATAAAAAAAAGAACAAGTTTTTGGAGTCACTTTAACCATGAGGTTTGTTCTTTAAAGACCTGTCATCTAGAAAATTATAGATAACTTTCTGCCTTAGTAACAAAAGTAAAATCAATTCAAGAGGTATTTGTTGAACATTTAGTACAGACAAGGCACTGTGCCTGGTATTTAGAGTTAATAAGGCAAGATTAACTAGTGAAATGCTAATAATTAAAAAACTGGAAGAAGAAATGTAAGGGTGAGAAGACATAGTAAAATAGTTGTAAATTTATATTTATCTACTACAGTAAATCAAAAATCAGATACACATTCATCAATTCAAGAAAATTCACTCACAAAATCATCCTCGCCTTCAGTTAAACCATAATTAGGTAGCATAGCTCCCTCCATTGTAGTACTCTTGAATACTCCTTTGATTTTGCTGCCTATTTTGCTAATCCCAAATGATTCTCCTCTTTTCTGGGTGCTCCTGAATAATCAAAAATACATTAAACAGAAAGCAAACAATGGTATTACTTTATAATTTGATTAAATGATATGTAATAAAAGGCAAATAATTTTTTTTTAAATGTCAACTACAGGTATGACTATCATGATTTGAAACCTTAACATTAGAGCTTAATTCTTAAAACTTTAGAAGCTAAAAATTGCACAGGATATGCTACATAGCAAAGTTATAAGATATCTAAAAATAAAAATCATGACAAGAAAAAATACTAATAAATATTTATGATATACATAACTTCAAAACGTTAATTTAAAGGTTAACACTCAGAAGGTCAGAGCCTCCTAGTGATATTTTGTTCATACAGCAACATAAATTAAAACAGATATTATGCTCCACTAAAACCAAAAATTAAAACAGAATAATAATATGCAATAGTTTATGCTAACTACAGTATGATGAAGCAAATCACCAATACTCTGACCTTTTCAATACTTAATGCTTACATAAACTTAAACGTAATAGAAAAGAATTCTGTCAATTTAACAATTAATAAATGCTAAAATAATATTCAAAAACTTTTAAAATCTAAATATTCAATGAGACATAATGTAGGAGATATATCTTATTTTCTATCCATATTATCAGAAATTTTAAGTCTAAAGTAATAGTTAGAGGATAAAAGCTAACATAACATTCAACAAAAAAGCTTGAATACAAGGGGTTTGCAAACTTTGAAAAACAGACGTGGCCCCAAAGCAACAAAAAAGTAAGCATAAAAGCAACTAGTTGCCTCAAGTTATTCATTATTGTTACATTTCAGCATCCATAAACATAAATTTTAGCCAGCTCCTAAACTCATGCTTACCATGTATTACTGCCCTTACAGCAGAACCCCAAACAAAAAGTCATATTTGGATTTGGGAAATAAGCATTTAAAATACATAATTATATGCCAATACTGAAGCCTTCTAACAACAAGAAACCAAATAATTTACTGTACTAATACAAATATATTGACAATAAATAAATAACTTGTGATTTCAAAAACTGAAGGTGATATATTGACTACATATACTTCACTTATAGATATTGAAATGTAAAGCAAAATTAGATTATTTTCTATTAGAAACAAATAGAATTAGTATATATACTATGTATATACTATATATACTCTATAAGTAAAAAAGATACAAATCTGACAGTTTTATGGGAAATATCCAAGTAAAAATTCCCAAGTTTTAATTCTAGTTCACTCTGAATGGTTTTAACATTCAAGAATATTGTAGGCAAGACATTGTTTCTCCACCATAAATATGAACAACAGAATTTACAACAGAATATAATATTTACAACAGAATAAATATTTACAACAGAATTTGCGATTTTCTAAGTAAAATGTTTAAGAATGGTGGCACAGGGCAGCAACCATAGTGAATAGAGCACCAGCCCTGGAGTCAGGAGGGCCTGAGTTCAAATCCAGCCTCAGACAAATAACACCTGTGTGACCTTGGGCAAGTCACTTAACCCCAATTGCCCTGCCTTCCCCCCTCTAAAAGGAAAAAAAAAAGAATGGTGGCATGTTATACTTTGCAGTTTGTATAATTCTGTACTATATAAGAATCATCATCACCTTTCTTGCAGTGACTTCCAATAACACAAAAATTAAGTCATTATCAATGAACTAAAATTTAAATTACCAACTTTTTTCTGGGTCCCCAGGTCTTACTTGGAGTAGAAATAAAATAAAGGCAAGGAATCAAAAATCTATGATCCAACATATCTAGAAGAATGTAATTTATTAACTATATGCAATATGCTATTTCCTAAAAGGACGACCAAAATATGATGGTTCATTTAAAAATGAAATTCCCAATTAACTGATGTAAAGGCAGTAGCACAGTAGTATCTTCTTGTCATTTGGAGCAAGGTGCAGTTTGTGGCATTAAACAGGCAACATATATATTTTTTTAATTACATGCTGGCTCAAAACTTACCGAAAATCATCCAAACTTAGGCTACCTCTGCAATAACAGACATGTGAAATCATACATGGAAAGGTGAGAAGGAAAGTCTGGAAATAAGCAAGCTCCAATTCAAAAACTAAGAAAGTTTAAAAAATTAATCAGGGATATAATACTGATATTTATATAGGGAAAAGTCCTTAGGAATAAAGTCATAAAATCAATAGGAACACATGGTAACATGGCTAGATGAAGTGGGTCTGGACTTATCAGTTTTAGGTTTTCACAAAGAAGAATTTTTGAAAATTTGTTATACTTGGAATCTTTCTGAATTAATTATAAATTCTGCTCCAATCTGGGGACATAAGTTGTTTGATACAGCCACAGCTGAGAAGAGACTGGAACATTTTATAAAAATCTACATCATTTAACTTCAACATTTATTAAGTGCCTACTCTGGCAGGGGTATTTTCCAATTCCTAGACATTTCACTACATATTCATTTATCCTGCTAAGTATATTGTGTAAGACATGAACCATTTCAAATCTATTCAGTGCTCCAGATAAAATGCATAATTTATTAACACATTCTCTATACAGATTTGGTTCTCAATTTGTTCCTCTGTTAAGACTCCCTAAGTGGGTTTTCTCATTTTGTGACCCACCATATGGTCTTAACATTATAAGGTAATTACATACACACACAAACACACACACATTATGTGTGCATATGTATGTATGCATATATGTATATAAATTATAAAGTAAAGTTATTCAGTATAAGGTAAATAATTCCATCTGTGAAATAAACAAGGTTTTCTCTCCCTGTGATGTTCTTTTGATTATTCTTTGTGTGTCCAATTTCAACCCAGGTGGTATATGGGGAAAGCACCCTGTAAAAATATTTATTAGGGAACAAGATCAGCAATAATGTCAAAAATTAGATTTACTCTGGTTATGCACAGTTTCCAATAGGATGTGTAGTCAAGAGCTCAAATATTAACCTTAGGCTTAACTAGCTAAGCACTTATATCATTTTGCTCTTTTGTTGCATCGTTGGTGTTTTGAAGTGATTAACGTTTTGAATTGATTAAGTGCTCTATGGTACCATAAATCAACAGCTAAATTGTTCTAGTCCACTCATGATGCAAGGCCATCTGTGTACTTAATATTTATCAGCCTAATAAAGGGGCTCATAGTACCAACACTCAATGATTACCTTTTATAACAATAATTAAACAGTGAAATTGTCCAGTATGCATACCTGTTGAATTTTGAATTTCGTGTTGGTGACTCTGCTCCTCTTAAAAGCTGTCTGAAATACTGAAAAGGGAAAGGAGAAGGAAAGAGAAGAGAATATTTATAAGGAATCTACTATGTGCCTGGCACTGTGCTTAAGCACTTTTACAAATAATGTTATTTGATCCTCACAACAGCCAACAAGGTAACTGCTGTTGTTATTCCCATTTTACATTTGAGAAAACTGAAGTAAACAAAGGTTAAGTGACTTGCCCAGGGTCACACAGCTAGTAAGTGTTTGAGGCAGAATTGTAACTCATGTCTTTCTGATTCCAGATCCAACACTCTATCCACTGTGCCATTCTTTGATATTACTTCATATTAACTTTAAATCAATGCTTTTCACATCCCAATAAGGTTATCTGTATCAGACAAATTCAAAAACCTTCACAAAAATCCTATTCCTATGAGATGAAAGCTAGTTGCCACTAGGAAATGAGATGATCTTAGGCTCTCAAGAATTATACCAAAAGAAAACAAGCACTAACAGGTTCTATAGAACTAGAAAGACTTCAAGGGTAGGCCTTGTAATACAATGCATTTGTCATCAAAGGATCAACCTAACTATCTTAAGATATTTGAACAGTGGGTGATGAAGTTTTGGCCACAGAAGCTAAAACTCAACATCAGTTTATAACATGAAATTATCACAAAATATGATAGAAGAGAAGGGAGGACAGTAGAAGATTGTATGTAGTATCACTGTATAAAACAGTGAAAAGCGGTTAAGCCCTCAGAGGATCCGGGATGAGATATAAGATGAATCCAAGAAAACCTAGAGATGAAATCAGAAGGTCAGTTGCCCTTGAGGTTTCCACATCTGATGCAATGAACGATTTGGAGACTTGAGTGTTCAGAGAAACAATTACTTTACCAAAAACATACTCGATGACTCTGAGGTAAATGTAGACCACAATAACATAAAAGCAGTCCATCAAGAGCGCTCACATGGAGTCTCAGAAGCTCCCCCTTCAAGCCACACAGTGTGGCCCTTAATATAATAATCACTGTGCAAAGGGGCAACAGCTAGGTTTCAGGTCTTCCTTGTTCGGTCGTTTTCCAGCTATGTCTGACTCTGTGATGCCTTTTGGGGTTTTCTTGGCACAGAGAGTGGTTTGCCATTTCCTTCTCCAGTTCATTTTACAAATGAGGAAACTGAGGCAAAGAGGATTAAGTGACCTGTACACGGTCACACAGCTAAAAAGTGTCTGAGGCCAGATTTGAACCCAGGTCTTCCTGACTTCAAGTCGAACACTATCCACTGCACCACCTAGCTTCCCCTTCAAGCCACCTACCTTGGGACAAAATAAACTAAAACAATCATAGGTCTGTCCCACAGTATCCAGACTCAAAATTGCCCTGGTTGACTAAGTGGTGACAGGAGACTCAAGCTGCCCAAGGTCTACTAATGTGTGGCCCACAGCAATCCACACCCTCAAAAGCAATCCACCACTTGACCCAAGTACCAATCAAGGCAGTCAGAATAAAAACATCAACTATAAAGCATGATTCCTTCCCCCTATTCCTCAATCCTCATGGTAAAGAAGAGGGGAACTTCTCAAATCAAAAACAAAGGGTTACCATACACTTTTCTAGACTGCTACCTATTCAACAGACCGATAAGCAGTATGAATTATGACCTTGGTCACCCAGTCTGCCAGGGTAGAGTAGGAAGGAGTAGACCACTATGGGCTAGAGTAGGGGTGGGGAACCCTCAGCCTTGAGGCCACATGCAGCCTTTTAGGGTCCTTGGGTGCAGCAGCTTTTTAACAAAGTCCAAGTTTTACAGAACAAATCCTTTTATTAAAGGGATTTGTTCTATAAAGTTTGGATCCAGTCAAAGGGCCGCATTTGAGGACCTAGAGGGCCACATGAGGCCTTGAGGTCACAGGTGTCTCACCCCTGGGCTGGAGGCTTGAGTCAACTCTCAAGGCTGATCTGATATGGAATATGGAAACCCCTCTGAAGACAGCAGCAGACCGACACAAAATGGGAACCATTTGCTAGTACTGCCAGAGTCTTATCACAGACATAACCCTTAGCACTCAGTGAAAAATCTACACTAGTATTTAAGAACATGAGTCAGGAAGAACATTTGAAACTGACCAAATATGTGTAGAAGAAATGTGAAATGAAAGTAATGCCATTATAAAGGCACTCAGAGATCAACCTTCATCATAACTCAAAGAAGAAAATCATAGGATTACAGATCTAGAGCTAGACATGACCTCAGAGAACCTACTAGAAGTTCAGGAGGTATAAAGACCCACCACCTGAGATTGCCTCTTTCCCCTCCTTCCTTCCCTTGTGACTCCCTTCCCTGGAAACCCATCTAGGACAGCCAGGTAACAGCCCATTACCAGGAAGGTGCCCTTCCACCATTTCTTTATTCCTAACTCCAGGCTTCCCAGAATCCTTTTGGGCTGTTGGGCTATATACACATTATGGCTCATTCTATTCTTTCTGGTGAAATGGAAACTTATCAGACCTTATAACCTTTCCCGTCACTGTACCATAAGGTCCTCTACAGCTTACAAACAGTTGTGCCTCTATGTCTTCTAGATTGCCAGACACTAATGATGCAACTAAGCTAAGGACCCCTGGGTTTTGAGATTCACCTGGCTAGTGTACCCTTAAGACTTTTGGGCTTTTCCATGTGCCCTGATACTAACTTTCTTTAATGTGTGACCTCCTCCAATTAGAGAATGATCTCCTTGAGATGAGGGGATTTTCTCAGTTTTTCTATTTTAGTACTTAATGCCATAGGGCAGCAAGGTGGAGCAGTGGGTAGAATGCCAGGCCTGGAATCAGGAAGACCTGAATTCAAATCCAGTCTCAGACACTTACTAGCAGTGTGACCCAGGGCAAGTCATTTAACCCTACTTACCTCAATTTCCTCATCTGTAAAATAAGCTAGAGAAGGAAATGACAAACCAATCCAGTATCTCTGCCAAGAAAACCCCAATTGGGGTTACAAAGAGTCAGAAGACTGAAAACAACTCAACAGCAACAACTTAACACAATACTTGGCACATAGTAAGCACTTAATAAATGTTATTTCATTCCTTCAACTAGAACAACTTCCTCATCTAGCAGAAGAGGAAACTGAGGACCAGAGAAGCTAAGAGACTTCTTCAAGCTCATACTAACAGTAAATGGCAGCCAAATTCCCACTTAGGGCTTAGGACTCTAAGCTTAGTGTTCTTTCCACTGCATCATACTACCTTCCTAAGATTCTAAAAGGATAGAAAATAACATCAATAGCATTTACACACACACACACACACACACACACACACACACACACACACACACACCCCCCTAACATTGACCAATATCAGAAACTCCCAACCCACAGATAATTTTTCTCACTGACATAAAAATCATCTACAAACAGAATCTCAGAGAAAAATACAGCTTGAGCACAAACTCAATAGGAATTCCTGGAAGAGATAAAGCAGGCGTTAATGAGAGCTTAAAAATGTTTCTATAAATGGAATGAGAGCACTGGAGGGAAAAAATGGAAAAGAAATGAGAGACAGGAAAGAAAGAATTGGAAAAGGAATAAACAGCCTTGATCAAATTCTGAAAAACAGAATGGCCCATATAGGAACCGATTACTTCATGAGGCAACAAGAAATATTAAAACAAAGTCAAAAGATTGGGGGGAAAAAGAAGAAAATCTAAGATATTTCAAAGCAATAAAAACTTACCACAAAAACAGAATTAGAAAAAAAATTTAAAAATCAGTGGACTTGGATTGGAGTAGAAGCAGGACCTCCATGTGGCTCCGGCTTCCACCTTCCCCAATCCATGTAAAAAGGGGACTCTGAAAAAACTTTGGAGGTATAGAACCCACAAAATGACACAGAGAAGCTAACCTCCCACTGAGGACAGCCCGGCAGGCCGACAGGAATCGGCCAGCGCAGGGCTCTGAGAGCCGAGCCCAGGCCCGAGTGAGCTGGAGGTTTTAGCCCCACGGCAGGCCTGACCAGGCGCCAGCTGGAGGGACTCCAGATCACCAGCAGCTGTGGCAGTTTCCAGATTTATCAACACATAGATATGAAGGACAAAGTGAGAGGTCAGTGCAGTCTGGACTTTGGGAGCGGTAGTTGGGAGAGCACTGGCTTTTGCCGCCAGAGCGAGAAGCTGCTGAGACGCTGGAAGTAGCGCCACATGGCAGCTTCAGCTCCTGGCCTGCAGAGTGTAGGGGGACCAAGCACCAGTCTGACGGATAATCGCTCTTGCTTTAACCTGCCTGGATCTGGATTGCAGTCTAGGGTCGAGGTCCTGGGGTGTGTGTCCAGCTTGCCAGAGCTTGTGGAGACCTCAGAGAAAGCACCCATCTAATACCTCCAGCACCTGAGAAAACCCCAGCGTTTGGGACAAAAGCTCCCCTGTCTGGTGGCAGAGTTCTACTGTGGCAAAAAGCCCAAGGGTCAAGTGACTGAGGGGCGACATGACCAGGCAAAGGAAACAAAGCAGACAGAAGATTACAACATTAGACTCCTATTTTGGGGACAAAAAGGAGCAAAGCATGGAACAGGAGGAAGACAGTGAATTCAGAACTCCTGCACCAAAAGCTTCAAAGGAAAAGACAAGCTGGTTACAGGCCATAGAGGACCTTAAGAAGCAGATAAGAGAAGTGGAGGAAAAATCTGGAAGAGAAATGAGAACAATGCAAGAAAATTACGAAATGAGAGTCAACAGCCTGACTGAGGAAAATAACACCTTAAAAAACAGACTAACTCAAATGGCAAAGGAGACTCAAAAAGGCAATGAGGAGAAGAATGCCTTAAAAAGCCAAATTTGCCAGATGGAAAAAGAATCTCAAAAGCTCAATGAGGAGAATCATTGCTTCAGAATTAGATTGGAGCAAATGAAAGCTAATGACTTTATGAGAAATCAAGATGCTGTTAAACAGATCCAAACAAATGAAAGAATAGAAGGCAACTTGAAAACTCATGAGAAAAACCACTGACCTGGAAAATAGATCCAGGAGAGATCATTTAAAAATTATTGGACTACCTGAAAGCCATGATCAAAGTAAGAACCTAGAAATCATCCTCCAGGAAGTTCTCAAAGAAAACTGCCCTGATGTTTTAGAACCAGAGGGCAAAATAGAGGTTGAAAGAATCCACCAATCACCTGCTGAAAAAGATCCCCAAAAGAAAACTCCTAGGAATATTATAGCCAGGTTCCAGAATTCCCAGATCAAGGAGAGAATATTATAAGCAGCCAGGAAGAAACAATTTGAATATTGTGGAAACACAATCAGGATAACACAGGATCTGGCAGCTTCTACACTGAGGGATCAAAGGGCTTGGAATATGATATTCCGGAAGTCAAAGGAGCTGCGATTCATGTTTCAGGGGAAAATATGGTCATTCAGTGGAATAGAGGACTTTCAAGCATTCTTGCTGAAAAAACCAGAGTTGAATAGAAAATTTGACATTCAGATACAAGAAGCAAGAGAAGCTTGAGAAGGTAAACAGGGAAAAGAAATAATAAGCCACTTATCAAAGTTGAACTATTAACATTCCTACATGGAAAAATGATAATTGTAACTGATGAAACTTTTCTCGGTATGAAACAGTTGAAGGGAATAGAAATATATGTGTGTGTGTGTATACATATATATGTCTATATCAGAGGGTATATGGGTATATGAATACATATGTAAATGTGTGTGTATATGTTTACAGGTATACATAGATAGAGGGCACAGGACCAATTTAACAGGAAGGGATGATACTTAAAAGGTTAAATTAAGAGGTAAGAGAGGAATATAATGAGAGGAGATGGAGAGAGACAGAATGGGGTAAACTATCTCATATAGAAGAGGCAAGGGAAAATGGTTACAATGGAGGGGAAGAATAGGAAAACAAATGGGAATGGATCAGCCGTATTCTCATTGAATTTGGCTCGGGGAGGGAATGAAATACACACTAAATAGGTATCTCACCCTATAGGAGAATAGGGGTAAGGGGATGAGAGGGGGGACCCATGATTTAACAGACACCCACATAAAGAAGCAGAGAACTTGGAATACAATATTACAGAAGGTAGAAAATGTGTTATAGCCGAGAATAAGCCCAGAAAAACTGAGAATAATGCTAGAGGGGAAAATAATGGACTTTAAATGAAAAAGGGAATTTATGAGCATTTAAGATAAAAAGGTCACAGCTGTAGAGAAACTTTGACATTTAAAGACAGAAGGGAAGAGAAACAAAAAGGTAAACATGAATGAATAATGATAAAGGACTAAAGAAGACAAAATTACCATCATTCAAATATGAAGATATGATACATGTGTCCCCTCTGAACCCTATCATTATCAGGACTCACAGAGGGAATCCAATTAGACAAAGCTGAAAGTATTCTGTTATATCATGAAAATCTTAAGAAAAGAATGAAGAAAGAGGAATACACTGCCAGAGGCTGGAGATGGAGAAAGAGCTAAGAAGGAAAAGGAGAGTTAGGCAAAATTATCTCACATACTTAGGTTGAACAAGTAAACAGTTATACCAACAAGGAGGAGGGGATGGGGTAGTAACTGACACTTGAACTTCATTATTTGAATTGGTAAAAAGGAGGAAGACTATATATACAAACACACTCACAGACACAGCTAAGTATAGAAATACATTTTACTAAACAAGGAAACAGAAGAAGAGGCAGGAAATGGGAGGAGGGGAGAGGAAATTAGAGGAAGGGTAAATCAAGGGAGAAATTATTCTTAAACAAAGGATATATAAAAATAGATTTTTTTTTGAGGTGGCAAAGAACAGAAATCTGAAAAGATGCCTATAAATTGAGGAATCAATGAACAAGTTCTGGTACACAAATGTAATGGAATATGATTGTGCTGAACACTTATCAGTGTAATGACCAACCACAATTACAGGAGATTGATAATATAATGTGCTACACACTTTCCTGATGGAAAGATGAAGAACTCAGAAAGAATAAATGAGACATTCAGAATAAGACAAATTTGGGGGGGGACACGTGGAAAGTTGTTTGGACTAAAAGTAAACGTGTCTACAATGGGTTTAGTTTTCCAATGTTTTCAACTGGGGTGAAAGGTAAGAGAATAAGAATGCAGATTTGGGCTTATTAAAACAAATAAAATATGTATTTTTTTTAAAAGTTGAAGAGAATAAGATATGTGGAGGAGATGATACTGCCAGTGGAGGATATTTCCATAGAAAATAAAGAGTAAAGGTCCAACATGTATCTACAAGACACAGTCATATCTGAGTAAGATAACTATTTGGATAAAAATAAAAATCTAACCTAATATGATTTTCACAGTACTGTCCCTTTGTGCTCTGAAATTCTATAATTCCTGAAAGGCATTTACAATAAGAACAGTTCCCCAGGCTTTGCTATGTTACACAGTCATCTACAAAAAAACACAAAATCAGGTGAAATTAATGTTTCAGTCCTATCTTATCTGATCATATCTAAACAGATCTGGCCTTAAAATTTTTAACACAACTTGCCATTAACTACCAATATCTGCTAATAATTCATTTTGGGAAAAAAATACATTTTCCTTTTGTACCTTTTTATAGTCAATGTGTATTAACAGGCTAGTCTTACATTTAAAAAGTCACTTCTTTATACCTTCTCTTTCTTACAACATCTGTTCTACTTTTCTCTACTAACCTTGCATGTGGTTGCATATAAATAGTGGTTGAAAAATTGAATGCTAGGGCTAATAAGCTTTTTATTAAAAAAAGCCTCTACACCAAGTTCACTTCCAACTTACCTCATCACTGTGACAGAACATAGGAGTAAATACATTCTCTAGAAGAGAAAGAACATGCTCATATGCTTCAAATAAGCATCTCATAGTCTGAAGTTTCACAACATCTATATAGATACCATCAGCAACTAGAAAAAAATAGAAAAAGAAATGCATAACAGTACACAACTTACTTATTTCTTAAGTACATGATAATGAAAGATAACACGAAAATACTACAAGTTACACTTTATACAAATAATATTTTGTTTTATGCTTCAACAAGCCAAGTCAGTTAATAAGAAATTTATGAAATGCTTACTATGTGCCAGATTCTATGAGTTTTGTATCTATGGGGATACCAAAAAAGGTAAAAAAAAACAAAACAACCCAACCCAAAACTGTTTCTGCCTTAAAGAAAAGTATATTTTAGTGAAAGAGACAACATGTAAGTAACTAGGTATACATAACATACATAATATGAGAGTAGGCAAAGATAATCTGAGACAGGAAGACATTAGTAGCTGAATGGAAGAGGGAGCGAGAAGTAAGCTGAATCTTGGAGGATGTCAGGGAAATTAAGAAGAGGACATGAGAAGGCAGACAATTCCAGACATGGGGGATATGCCAGTGCAAAGGCAGAGAGATGGAGACAGAAAATTGTGTTCAAAGAACAGCATGTAGGCCAGTGTCTCTGATTCAAAGAATACATAGAAGAGAATAAGATACAAAAAGACTGAAAAGGTAGGGAGGGGCCTAATTATGAAGAGCCTTACATGTCAAAAAGAAGATTTTGTATTTGGTCCAAGAGACAATAGAGAGCCACTGGAGCTCACTGAGCTGGGTGGTGGTGACATGGTCAAACCCATGTTTTAGAAAAATCACCTCTGCAATTGAGTGGAGGATAGACTGGAGTGGGGAAGAGGCTTGAGCCAGAGAGTCCATTTAGAAGACTATTTCAGTAGTTCAGGTGAGCAGTAATGAGGGCCTTAAAAAGAGCTGTGGCTATGTGAATGAAAGTAAGATCATATATACAAATGATGCCATATAGAAATGGCAAGATTGGACAAAAGACTGGACAATGAGGAATTCGAAGATGACATGGATGTTCTGAGCCTGCGGGACTAGTAGGATGATGGGACCCTCCACAGCAATAGCAAAGTTTGGAAAGGTGGAGGAAAGATAATGAGTTGTGTTTCAGATATGAGCTTGAGATGAGACAACCAAGAGGCAGATGTGAATAAGTAAGTACAGCTCAGGGGAGGGGCTAGGGCTGGATATTTAGATCTGGGAACCATCTGCATACAGATGATAATTGAACAGAAGAGATCTGGTGAGATTCCCAAAACAATAGCATAGAGGGGAAAAAAAAAAAGAAGGGGAGCCCTGGAATAGAGCCTTTGGGGACAACAATGGTTAATAGGAATGACCTGGATGAAGAACCAGAAATGGGGATAGAAGAAGCAATGGGGCAGAAAAGAAGTGAATCAAGAGGGAACAATGTCAAAAATGCCTAGAGAAAAGAGGGCATCCAAAAAGAGAATATGATCAACCATGCTGAAAAGAGATCAAGGAGAATTAAAACTGAGAAAAGTACATTAGATTTGGCAACTACAGACTGTAAAAACTACAGAGAACAGTTTCAGTTAAGGGATAAAGGTGGAAGCCAAATTGCAGAGTGTCTGCAGAAAAGAGTGATAGCAAAGGATGTAAGAATTCATTGCAGAGTACTTTCTCAAGTTTAGCCTTTAAAGAGGGAAGAGATAGGGGCGGCCAAGTGGCTCAGCGAGTTAGAGCACCAGCTCCAGTGTTGGGATGACCTGGAGATCGAATCCAGGGCTCAGACACTCAGCACCATACCCAGAAATAACTGGCCAAGTAACCTTGAGCAAGTTATTTAACCCTGATTGCTTAAAAAAAAAAAAAGAGAGAGAGAGAGAAGAGATATAGGAAGACAGCCAGTGGATCAATGCATCAAATGAAGGTTTTTACTGAAATATAAATATATATTTATTAGAAAGTGTAACATACAGAAGAACTGGGCTCTAGTCTCAGTTCCAAATGGAACTAACCAAGTTGAAAAAGCCCTGACAATTATAAAACTCTATATATTGTCATCACTCAAGACTTACTTCTTTGAATCTCTTCCACAATAAAAGGATCAAATCTAATTTTGTCAATACTTTCATCCAAACAATAGGTTTTATATATTTTCTTCACCTCTTCATGAAGGGACATCATTTCATCATTTGATAACTCTGGTCTCAAAATTCGGTCATTGAATTCCTCTGGCATATTAGGAAAAGGAAGAGAAAAAGATCACCTTATTTAACAAATAACATTTCTTAAGCACATTACATAAAAGTCTTAACTATGACTATTAATCTGATTTGGACTTTGTCTATATAATGACAAAACACCTGAATGAAGACACAAAAAAATCACCTGGTCATCCAAAATATCTTGTATATTTGATAACAAATGTCCAAATACTTATGAAACTGCACAATTTTGCACACAAAAATTTAAATGGCATGATGAAAAAACACTAGCCTAACACTTTTCTCAAAGAATATAAAGTATGGTTTCTTCAAAATATTGCCCAATTGAGCAGCTAGGTGGTAGAGTAGATAAGAGTATCAGGCTGGAGTCAGGAAGAAATCACCTTCCTGAGTTCAAATCTGCCCTCAGACACTTACTAACTTTGTGTGATCTTGGACAAGTCGCTAAACCCTGTTTGTCTCCATTTCCTCATTTGTAAAGTGAGCTGGAGAAGGAAATAGCAAACCACTCCAATATCTTTGCCAAGAAAACCCCAAAGAGTCACAGAGAATCATACACAACTGAAATGACTGAATGGCAACAAACAAGTAAGAAATTAACTTAATTTACTCAAATGACAATTTTTAAAAGTCAGTTTCTTATTTCCAGAGAAAGCTGCAAAAACCATTAAATTATTACTGAAAAGGGAGTAGGATCTTCTCAACACTGACTCAGAGTTTCTCAAATATGGATTAAATTTTTAAAAACTGGGCTTTGTGAGAACTAGTGGGAGTTATAGATAGGGTAGAAAAAAGGCTAATGGTTAAAGAGCAATGACAAAAACATTAAATAATAGTTCAGGGTATTTTTGTTTTTTAATTAAAGAAAAGGTATTCCCATCTCTTCTAGGCAGGAAATGCAAGTGCCACTCACAGAACCAATCCCACTATTGATAGCCATGAAAGTTTTGGCCTAGTATATTTCCAACTTCAGCCAGTTTGCTCTTCTTTAACAAAATCTGGAGCTCCCAGGGATTCACCATATTAATGGGAAACTTAGAGCAGCCACCCAACTGAGACAGCCCACAGCACCTCAGAATATTCAAAAGAGATCCACCAGCCCAAACCTCCTTAATAGCTGGAATTTCACACGTGTGTGTGTGGGGGGGGGGGGGGGGGGGGAGGGCGCATACCCTGGTTCTTACATCTGCTTTACTAGGAAAGACAGCTATTTACTGGGTTAACAATGTTTTTTAAAATTACATTCACTAGTTCAGGAGAAAAGTCAGCACTCTGAACTTAAGAGAAAATACAAGCAGAGAAATAAAGGACAACAGACAGGGCTCTGACTACCTGAATCAACCAACTATACACTTTACATATATCCCTGGATCAAGAGAGTCTTTACTTCTGAGCAGTCCCAGACCTCTAAACACACAGCCACTCAAAATCTCTATCAGGAAATCACAAGATCCTTCTCATAAATGAGCCCCCAAAGCAAAATACCAACTTAGAGTATATTACTTCTCAGAGCCAGAAGGCATCACAACCGTGGTGACTCAGTGCCTAATTAGAAATTAGCAAAAGGTGTGAAAGCCTTCCTACAAGCAAGCTTCTCTTAATGGGCTCCACATGAAGCCTATTAATGGGCAGGAAAGATCTTAAATCCCATTAACAATAGAGTATCCTACCTTGACCAGCTAAATAACTTAGATGAAGTAAATGTGAAAAAGAGCTACAAGTAAAATCCTGTTAACAAAAATTCTATCACAATAAAACTTTGTAATGAAAATTGCCATTATCCTGAAAATGGCCCACTTTTTTAAATGAGCATAAGCATTACTAAATAATTATGAAGAAAGGATTTTGTTATAATAAAATAAACAAAGCACTATTAAGGTGGTCACCAACTAGTTCAGGATGTAACAAACTCCTTTAGTACAAAAATGCTTTCCTCTAATTCTCATCCATATACAAATCATTTGTGATAAAGCAAGAAAAGTCTTTGAAGTAATTTCCCAAATGTTGCCTAACGCTGCTTTATCTTTTCCCTGTAACCAAGTCAATTATTAGTAACAGTCTATCCAGAGGATCAAAGTCTTTTGGTGCTTCAAAGAATCTTTAACCTAATCCAATCTCTTAATTTTACAAATGAAGAAATGAGGACAGAAAGGTTCAGTGCCTTACTGAAGACCATACAGATTAAAAAGTTGGGAGGTGAAAGTGGAAGAAACCAAAGCCACAATCCAAATCCCAATTCTAACCCCAACTCTCTTTCCTACACCAGTCCACATTTTATACCATAAGGACCATATATTTTAAAATCTCACTGAAGGTTATAATTATGGCTTTCTGCTATACTCCTTCAATTAACATTTTCCTATTAACAAATGAGCAGAACATTGCTATTTTCCTTGAGGGAATCAAAGGAAAGGTTAATTTTATTGGAGGGACTGAAAGAAAATACCCTAGGACCAAATTATTCTGTAAAAGAGAAGCTTGCTATAGCAAAATTACAAAAAACACCACTATTTTGGAATCTTACACATATATTTATTATATTGACAATTTTGATGCATTGAGTTTTGGGATTTTTTTATTTCTAATAAGATTTAGTCATAGCCAGTTACAGGTCAAATCTCAATGTGGGGAACAGAAGCATACACTTCCAAAGAAGTGGTGAGTTATATGCAATGGACATTTATAATAACGTTTCAGAACAACAGAAGAAGCAGAGTACCTCTTTAACAAGCTCTGGCCTTAAAATTCAAAAACAATTTTTTCAATGTAACATATTCAGTAAGCACAAAGGTAAGCCTCACCCACGGTCAGACAAAACTGTAACACATGCACTGCTCCTTCTTGTTTCAGAAAATTCATGAAGCGAAACAAAAGATCTTGCTGTTCTCTAATCTCCTTCAATTCTAACTTCAGCACCTTGAAACAAGGTGTAAGAGAGTCAAATACTGAATAGATATTTTGTAATTTTTCTTTAAATTAAAAACAATATAATAATCTGTTGCAAATAAAAGTACTTTGCCTACTTACAGAAGGCTTTTTATTTCTAGGCTCTGCAAATTTCTGCAAGAAAGGAACCAAAGAGGAAGCAGGTTCTGTTGCTTTTTCTGGCTATTAAAAAAAAAAGACAATGAACCAATTCAATTATATCCGATTTGGTTGATATGAAACAAAATGCAACACAATTTTAAATGCTTTCTAAAGTGGTCAATACTCACTGGACTGTCATCTATGAAGATGATAAGTAAATGATTCACAGTATCCTAATGGGAAATAATAAACACAGGTTGACATGACAAAAGAAACAAGCTGAAAATAATTCCTTCACTGTATACTGCCCAGAATTCTGGAAGACTTTTCTCAAACTATGACAGTTTCTATGTTAATCCAATGGAGAAACAAATGAGACAGTGGCAAAACATTTTCAGGGATGTGCCAGAAGGACAATTTCCTCTCATTCTTTGCAGAAGATGTGCAAAAAATGTTATTCTCACACAGGGAATAAAACTTTTTATATAATTTTAGTGCTTCAATCTTACTGGATCAGCTAGGAAATCCAAAGAAGGAAGAAAAACAGAACCAGACAGGATCTCTCTTATAAGTAAAGTCAGGGATCTGGAGGGGAAAAAAAAAAAGAATAGTTACATAACTGTGACAAAATTTGGGACCACAAGCTAGAAATGAAAATTTAATAGAAAAGTATTGCCATAGTAAGAAATAAGTATTAAAAAGTACTTTCTACCTAAGAAATTTCATTATAAAGACAAATTGTAAAACCTCCCACATAGATTCTTAAGAAAAGGTAGAGAGTGAATCTCTCTGGGATGTTTTAAAGACAATCCTGCCAGGACATAGGGAGATAAACCAGATGACCTTTTACAGTGCTTCACCTGTCTAGTAACAAAGTGCCTACAGAGTTGCTTAAAGTGTTTATGCCTATTTGAACACTAACCTGAATTTTCTAAAAAGAAATATCAAGAAAAAATGAAAAATTATTATCTTGCCAATAGTGAAATTCACTTCAAATTAATAGCTTTATCTTTGATTTCTTAAGGTTCAATGATACCAATAGTAAGGCAAATACCATTCAGATCTATCACCTAAATTCATCACCTTAAGACCTGATGAATGATTGGTGTTTTTTTTTTTAAACTAAAAATTGTTCAAAGTTTAGGTCAATCTCTAATTATAGTCTATGACTACTGTGATCAGGAATATCAATATACACTGTGGCAGGGCACATAAATACTGTCACAAAAAGTTCCAAAATATTTATACCTGCAGTCTGTTGCTTTAGGGGGCAAAATATAAGGAAAAAGTAATTCAGTAAGTTTCCTCAAATAGTGTAACTCATCTCTTCGACTTCTCAAAGCTACATGAAGTTCTGGTCCATACTCTTCTAAAGCAGCTTGTTGTAAAAATTCTGAATTTTTTACTATAAAGAAAGATATAAATCAGTATTAGGTTATGCAATCTTGAATAAAAAAATCTCAAATTTTGATTCCACAGTATTTTACTCCTTCCAACTCTAAATATGCAGCATGCTAACAACAAGTATTATACATACATTAAAGATCAATAAAAATGTATCAACTAAAGTGAAACCAGATCATCTCTAGTGTAAAAATATTTACAACAAATGCCAAGTAACTTAAGAATTCCTAAGATCAGAAATGCAGTCAGATAATTTGATATGTCTTCCCAAGATTTGAAGTAGATAACAGAACTGTTGTTGGTTTACTTTCAGCAACTGTACCACACAGAAGTTAAAAACAAACAAAAAGTTTGCTAAACATCTATCCTGTGCACTGATTTAAGAATCAATCACTAATAAAAACTAATCGGAAACAAATAGATGTCTATCAACAGAGGAATGGTCAAATAGTGAATATGAATATGATCAACTTTTGGTGTGCTATAGGAAATGATTAACAGAAAAAAAATTCAGAGAAACATGGGAAGACATATGAATTAAAGAGAAATGAAGTAAAACTAGGAAGTTGCACAATGACAACAATGTAAAAAGAATAAAGAAACACAGGCTAATAGAGTGTAATGATAATGACCAAAGGAGATGTTGGAGAAGAGTTAAGAAAAAGCCATCCTCTTTCCATTTTTGCAGAGCTGTGCAACTACAGATATGATACACAGCAATTACTGTCAGTCTGAGTTGATATGTTCATTAGTTTTGCTAAATGGCTTTTATTTTTCGTTTTTGTTACAAAGGATGGTGGATGGGGAGGAAGGATATATTTTTAAATGAAGGTGATATAAAAACAAAAGATGTCAATAAAATTTGTTTAAAACAATATCTAAAACAAATCAACCAAGTTGTTAAAAGTTACTTTAATGCACAGGCAACTAATTGCATACCATCTAAAATGAAATAAAATTCCAGTGTTTCCAAGAAGAAAACTAAATTATTAACATCCAAAATCTAAAGATGGATACAAAAGTATATGAAACAAGAGTTTCCAAAAAACAAATGCAAGTTAATAAAGCTATGTAAAAAAGTCATTAACAATGAGGAAAATGTAAATTAAGACAACACTGGTATCTCTGATAAAGGCCTCATTTCCAAAATATATAGAGAACTGAGTCAAATTTATAAAAATACAAGTCATTCCCCAACTGATAAATGGTCAAAGAACATTAACAGGCAGTTTCCAGAGGAAGAAATTAAAGCTATCTACAGTCACGTGAAAAAATGCGCTAAATCACTATTTATTAGAGAAATGCAAATAAAAACAACTCCAAGGTACCATATCATACCTATCAGATTAGCTAACATGACAAAAGAGGAAAATGATAAATGCTAGAGAAGATGTGGGAAAATTGGAACATTAATACATTGTTCGTGGAGTTGTGAACGGATCCAACTATTCTGAGAGCAATTTGGAACTATGCCCAAAGGGCTATCATACTGTACATACCCTTTAACCCAGCAATATCACTTCTAGATCTGTATCCCCAAAAGATCATACAAATGGGAAATGAACCCACATGTACAAAAATAGTTATAATATCTCTTTTTGTGGTGGCAAAGAACTGAAAATTGAGGGGATGTCCATCAGCTGGAGAATGAATGAACAAGTTGTGGTATATGAATGTAATGGAATACTATTGTGCTATAAGAAATGATGAGCAGGTAGACTTCAGAAAAACCTGGAATGACTTGAATGAACTGATGCTGAGTAAAGCGAGCAGAACCAGAAGCACATTGTAGACAGTAACAGCCACAATGTATCACAACTAACTTTGACAGATTTATCATTCTTAACAATATAAGCATCCAAGACAACTATAAAAGACTCATGATGGAAAATGCTCTCCACATCTAAAAAAAAGAACTAACTCACATGCTATAAAACAAAACTGGAGGAAGTCATGGAATCAAAATGAGTACATACCAATTTATACTATTGAAACTCAAGTGGTCTTATATTGCAGGAAGGAAATGTTTTTATTCCTCCCTAAATAACCACTTTATCTCATTTCAACAGAAGCTGTTCCAGATTTTCTCTTCTTTCCTCAATCCTTGTACTTATATAGGCCATTTTCTATGCGCTCCTTCACCTCAAAATCTCTTTTCATCACCTTTTACTTTGTCTTCCTTTCCCCCCGGTCTCTGATAATGCGATGGTTGTAGGGGTAACCTTAGGATCATCATAAAATGCTACACAATAAGTGAGAAAACAGGGATGACAGAGGGGCCAATCTGCTGGGGAAGATGGGATCGCTTGTACACTTATTGGCAAGTGGAAAGACCACCTCTTCATGTAAGACAGTAGTGAAAAAGATAGTAGTTGAAGGCAACTGAATGGTATGAGATGAGAAGGAAAAAATGGCCTTTTTTCTTGCCACCACAAGTTCATCTACATTTATCTTAGATCCTTTCCATCTTCTCCAACAGAATAACTCCAAATCATCACCCCCTCTAATCTTCAATCTCTCCCTCTATTTATTAGTTCCTTCCCTGCTACCCAAATCTCCTGCACCCTTCTCTATATCTTACCAGGGATGACCTGAAGATTCAACAAAGAAGAAGTAGCCAGACAGGTAAGAGAAGAACCAAGAAAGAAATTGTCATGAAAACATAAAAAGGTGAGGAAACTAAGGAAAAGAGGATGATTGACAATGTCAAAGGCTGAAGAGAGGTTAAGAAGGATGAGAATTAAGAAAAAAGTCATTAGATTTGGCAATTAAGACATCACTGATAACTTTGGAGACAGCAGTAACTTTGGAGACAGCAGTTTCAGTTGAATGATGAAATCAGAAAACAGTCTCAGGAAATTTAAAAGAGAGGAAAGCAAATGAAGGCAGCTATTGTGGACAGGCTTCTCAAGAAATTTTCCAACAAAAGGGAAGATATGTGGAACAACAGCTAATGGGTATACATGGAGTAAGGGTTTTTTTAAGGATAGGGCAGACATGGGTGTGTCTGTCGGAAGTAAAAAAGAAGATGGGGGATTAGGGGTGGCTAGGTGGCGCAGTGAATAGAGCACCAGCCCTGGAGTCAGGAGGAACTGAGTTCGGATCTGGCCTCAGACACTTAACACACACAAAAAAAACAAACTAGCCCTGTGACCTTGGGCAAGTCACTTAACCCCAATTGCTGTCCAAAGAGCAAAAAAAAAAAAGAAGAAGAAGAAGTTGAAGATGGGGTGATTAAAGATAAGTAAGAAAACAGGGATAACAGAGGGGCCAGTCTGCTGGGGAAGATGGAATATGATGGGATCACTTGTGCACTTATTGGCAAGTAGAAAGAGGAAAGACCACCTCTTCATGTAAGACAGTAGTGAAAAAGGTAGTAGTTGAAGGCAACTGAATGGTATGAGATGAGAAGGAAAAAAGAGGGAGCTATCAGTGAATGGCATCGACTTTTTCTTACCTTAATAGCAACATAAGTGATGGAAACATAAAGAGAATATAAGAACCCACTGTAATAAAAAAAAAAAAAGCAAAATAATGTATGACTTGATATAATGAAATTGGTGCATATGTTCAAAATATATCAAATTCTTTAGTGCAACTATGGAAACTACTTTGTTCAAAGAATCCTCTAATCATTAGTGAGGCAAAAAAATCAGGGAGACATTCTCATTTATCACCTGGTTGTACTATTTTTGGGGCTTCTCTTCCATGCCCCATCAAGTTCATTATTGGGATAATCTCATCATTCTATTAAAAAAAATCTCCTGAGCCTTGGTAATCTATCTTATCACTACCCTTTACCACTCTAATTGGAGGGTGGAGTCATTAACTCCCAACTTCCATTTAAGGAGAGAGTTCAGATCAGACACCTCATTTCTTACCTGGCTGCACTACTTTAGGACTTCTCTGACTGATTTCTACACCATGCCCTCACATCCTCCTCCTATCTCTGCTTTTTAGCTTCCCTTTGTGTTTTGTCTTCCCTTATTAGATTGAAGGCTTCTTTAGGGCAGGAACTGTTTTTCTTTTTTTCAAATTTATATCCCTGATGCTTAGTATAGTCCTTGGCACATAACTTAATACAGGTTTATTGACTACTAACTAGCAAAATTATATATAGTGATAGATGATGACCAGGGCAAAGTTCTAATGGAAGAGATATTCACTACAATAGTGAAGTCCTTCAGATGATACTGGTCACAGGTAACATTATTCTAAGTGCCACCAAGTCCCAGAAAACTATGGGCCCTCTTCAGCGAAATTAATGAACAATCAATGGAAGTTAACCCAGCGACTGATACAGGGGGAAAAAAACATAGCCCAAGATCACAGACTTAACACTGGAAGAAACATTAAAGGCCATCTAGTTTAACTCTCTTATTTCACAGCTAAAGAAATTTCGGCCGAGAGATGTAGAGCGGTTTGCGCAAAACCCACTGTCGAAACTTTGATTTGCATGTAGGTCCTCTGACTACAAATCCAACACTCTTCCCACTCTTTTTATCTTCCCAGGAGGGTTCTGACATACGTTGGAAGAAAAACCTACTAACTTTGTCCATCAGTACATATATCTTCCATAGGCACTGCAAATGGAACATGAACTGGCCTAGAATTAAATATTCTAGAATAGGATTCTCTTCTAGGAAGAGAATGTGATAAACTACATTTGGAAAATTGTGTAGCATTTTATGATGATCCTAAGGTTACCCCTACAACCAGAAAACATTTTCAATGCTGATCTTCTTCCAGTAATGGATATGAATCATGAAATACCATGTTGGATAGAATTATGAAAGGCTATGAACCACAAACATCATAATAAATTCAAATGACATAAAAAGGTAATGGAATGATGCATGGCAAGTCAAGAGAAGGCTGAAATATATTAACAATTAAAGACATTACAATTATATACGTGAAGAAAAGGAAGTTGGCCACTCATGTTGAAAGTGAAGGCTAACAGGTAAATAGTTTAATTGTTGCTCTGAAACATAGCAAGTGTTAAAAGTGCCAAAGAAGGCCTTCTAATTGTCATGTACACCAGCCCAATTCTGACAAACATTAAAGTGAACAAACATTATGGAGAAACCCCACAAGTACCACTAATAGCCATCAACTAATCAAACATGTTGTGAGGCTAAAACAGAAGGTGACATGTGGCAGACAGGTCAAATCAATGCTACTATACCTTGACTACAACTTACCCTCAGAATCTGATGAAGGCATTCCAGGACCCAGAGTCCAAGAGTATTAGGAACTGTAGTATCCCCCAGACCATCATGCCTATTTCAAGCTCAGCCCCACAGCCATCATCAAAGAACGAAATCCTTAAAAAATAAGGACCTGACTTCTCTGCTACCATCACTAACTGATAATCAACTATGACCAAACCAAAAGATAAGCACAAGAACCCTCGAAATAGGAGAAAATATATTTGATGCAAAAACAAAACATCAATATAAATTTATTTTATAAAAAATGAAAATGAAAAAGCATCATACTATATAATTTGTTTATAAATCTATATTCTGAAATATCTCACATCTGAAGAATTCATACCAAAAGATAACTGTAAGAGATAACTTTCCATTATGTCAAATTCACTTGGATAAACAGCATGACAAACTATATGGCAGAAGTCAATTTTGCAAAGAACCAAGTACATAATAGGTTTCATGATTTCAAAAAATATTTTAGAATAAAATCAGGCCACTGTGGGGCGGCCAGGTAGCACAGTGAGTAAGAGCACTGGCTCCAGTGTTGAGAAGACCTGGAGAGTGAATCCCGGGCTCAGACACTTATTGACCACCCAGAAACACCTGGCTGTGTAACCTTGAGCAAGTTACTTAACCCCAATTGCTTAGGGGAGGCCAGGTGGCTCAGCGAGTAAGAGCACCGGCTCCAGTGTCAGGATGACCTGGATCAAATCCAGGCTCAGATACTCAGCACCACACCCAGAAATAATAACTGGCCGTGTAATCTTGAGCAAGTTACTTACCCCTGATTGCTTTAAAAAAAAAATCAGGCCACTGTGATTTTTTTTAACAGTCACACAAAGTTTATAAGAAAGGGAAGGGAGGTTCATTTTTTTTAAAAGCCACCTCTATAGGAACTGTAAACATCATTCTGACTTATCAATGATTATATTTTAAATCTCAAGAAAAAAAAATTCCAAAAATACTGTTCAAATTGTATTAAGCAAGATAGGTTACCTTTCTGATTTGCTTTAGATATCATTTCTATGTGCTTCATTGCTGCTTTTAACATTTTCTTGGTTATAACTGCTGGGATATCCACCTAAAAAAGAAAGTTTAAATCAAAGTAAAATATTTCATAATTATCATTAAGATGCTGAATGCAAGATACCTATAGCTAAAATATTAAATGTAGGATAACTAAACTATTAAAAAAAGATAACTATAGCAAATATATTAAGATTCTAAAAGCTTTGTGTATTCAAAGAACACATTGGGAGCAGCTAGGTGGTAATATATTAAGATTCTAAAAGCCTTGTGTATTCAAAGAACACATTGGGGACAGCTAGGTGGCACAGTGAATAGAACACTGGCCCTGGAGTCAGGAAGACCTGAGTTCAAATCCAGCCTCAGACATTTAACACTTACTAGCCATGTGACCTTGGGCAAGTCACTTAACCCCAACTGCCCTGCCTTTCCCCCTCCAAAAAAAAAACTCCAACAAAAAACACATTGGTTATAATATGATACTATTTGAATCATTAATCTCAAACTCTATTTTTCAGATTTCTCTCAAAATAAGTATCTGAATTGCTGGAATTAAAGAATTACAGAGTTGCTAGGGACCCTAGAAATCACCTGGACCAAACCTAAATGAGGCATAAACTTCCCTTCCACAAATTTTCCCTACAGATGCCTTGCTTGTAAACGTTATCTAGTAAATATTTTAACAAATTTGCCCAAACGGTTGAGACACTATTGAAAGATTGTAATGTCAGAGAGCTTTTGTTTTTGGCAAGATTATTTCTTTCCCCTTATAATGAGCCCAAATCAAAACCACTGTCATATCTATGCACCAATCCTTCTTCTGCCCTGTGGGGTCTGAAGACAACAATCATCTCCCTTATTAACCTTTTCTTCCTAAGGCTAAGGAGCCCTAGTCCTTTTATTTAAGAAAAAAATTTTATGGGGGCAGCTAGGTGGCACGGTGAATAGAGCACCGGCTTTGGAGTCAGAAGGACCAGAGTTCAAATCCGGCCTCAGACACTTGACACACTAGCCATGTGACTTTGGGCAATTCCCTTAACCCCAACTGCTCTGCCCTCCCCCCTCCAAAAAAGAAAAAAAAATGCCTGTTCAAAGTTGTGGTATATAAGCATAATGGGATACTACTATGCTATAAGAACAGGAGAATTTCAGAAAAACCTGAAAAGACTTATATGAACTGATGCTGAGTGAAGTGAGCAGAACCAGAAGAACACTACACAGAGTAACAGCCACATTATGTGATAAGTAACTTTCATAGACTTGGCTCTCCTCAGCAACACAAGGATCTAAGACAACTCTACAAAAGACTATAATGGAAAATGATGTCCACATCCAGAGAAGGAACTATGGAGTATGAATGCAAATCAAAGTATACTATTTGCTCTTTTTTGTTGTTGCTGTTTGGTTTCTTCTTTCTTATGGCTCCTCTCATTGGTTCTAATTCTTCTTTAAAACATGACTAATGTGAAAATATGTTTAATATGAATATATATGTAGAGTCAATATCAGATTGCATGCCATCTTGGGGAAGGGGGAGGAAAAGAAAGAAGGGGGAGAAAATTTAAAACTCAAAAGCTTATGGAAGTGAATATTGAAAACTAAAAATAAATAAATTTTAAAATGCCTGTTCAGATACTTTAACCACTTATTTATATAGAAAGTAGGTGATACAGTGGATACAGCACTGGACCTACAGTCAGGAAGATTTCAGTTCAAATTTAAGTTGCTGTGTGACCCTGGACAAGTCTCTTCACTGACTGACTGCCTCAAGTTTTCTCATCTGTAAAATGAGGATAATAATACCTATCTCCCAGAATTGCTGTGAGGATAAAATGAGATAATACTTGAAAAGTGCTTTATAAACCTTAAAGTGCTATATAAATGCTACTTATCTACTGGAAAAAGGAATTTTCTAATATTTGAATCAATTCTTTATACACCTTGGAAATGAGACCTTTAGGAACAACTTCCACCCAAAATTACTTCCCTTACCACTTTTTCCATTATTTCCACTGAGATTCTTGAATATTTGTCTTTCCAGATCAATTTCAATATCATTTTTTCCAGCTCAAAAAAAAATCTTTTGGAGTTTACTACTATGGCACAGAATAGGCACAGCAAGGCAGTATTACTATTTTTATTATATTGGCTCAGTCTACCCATAAGCAATTAATATTCCTCCAATTAGGTTTATCTTTATATCTGTAAAGAATGTTTTGTGGTTGTATTCATATACTTTCTGTACATGTCTTGGTAGGTAGATGCCCATTTTGTGGTTATTATGAATGAAATTTCTCTAACTCTCCCAGCTGGACTTTTTGGGTAATATACAGAAATGCTGATGAAATATGTGAACTAATTTTGTATACTGTAACTTCACTGAAGTTATTGTTTAATTTATAGTTGACTCTCTAAGGTTGTCCAAGTAAATCACCACATTGTCTACAAAATGCAAGAGTTTCATTTCTTCTTTGCCTGTGCTTATTCCTTCGATTTCTTTTTTCCTGTCCTATTGTTATAGCTAGCATTTCTGGCACTCCATCAAATAATAATTGCCTTAACATTACTATTATTAATAATAGTTAGTATTTATATAATATCTACTATGTTCCAGGAACTGTGCTAAGTGCTTTAGAAATATTCTCGCATTTGATCTTCATGTCAATCCTGGAAGGTGGGTGCTATTTTTCCCCCACTTTACAATTGTAGAAACTGAGGCAAGCAAAGGCTAAATGACTTGCCCAAGGTCATACAGCTAGCAAATGTCTGAGGTCAGATCTGATCTCAGGTCTTTCTACCTTCAGACCCAGTACTGTCACCTTCTTCCAGCCTAAAGAGACTCATTCCAGAAGGGACAACTGAACCATTTTTAATCAAACATTTCATCCTAGAGGACTGAAGGTGCATTTTAATTAATAAAAGTAAAGAATTATTCAATATATTCTATGTAGAATGAAAATAAAATGTTTAAGTTATTAAGAAGCAATCTTAAGCAAAAACCCAGGATTTCTTATTAAAATGTATACCTTGTGAATTCTTCGAACTAACACAGATGCAAAAAAACGCAATGTTACTCTTAGTTCATCAACAAAAGACTCGTCATCAGTTACATCCCTGTGATGGGCAAAAAAAGCACACTTTTAGAAACTTAGAGCAGTCTTACAATTCACCATAAATTATTCAAATTAAATTATTATTAAGCACCTGCTATGAAACAGCACTATGCTATATGCCCTACTAATACAAACACTGAAAAAATATAGTGTCTGTCTTTAAGAAGACTGCATTCTACTGGGTGAGAGATAGAAGAGAAAAAAAAAGGAAAAATATGTACACAGATATGTAAATACAAAATAATTTAAGGTGAGGGGCAGGGAGGCTTGATATAGAAAAGTTTCTTGTTGCATATAGCACTTGAACTAAGCCTGGAAGGAACCAAGGGATTCTAGATTGTAGAAATAAAGAAGATAAACATTCCAAGACAGATTACACAAAAAGAAGTTGAAAATACTTGAAGTTCAAAAAATAGTAAGTTGCTTTCTAAAAATGTAGAGTATGTAAAGGTGAACAATATGAAAAAAATACTGGAAAGATAGGCAGAAGGCAGACTGTAAAGAATTTTAAATGCCATACTAAACAGTTTAAATTTTGCCCTAGGCAATATGAAGCCACTAAGGATGTCAGAGAAAAAGAATGACATCAAATCTGTATCTCAAAAGTACTATCTCAGCAGCTAAGTAGAGAATGGACTAGTACAGAGACAACTTAGGAGTAGGGAGACCAATTAAAAAGCTATTACAATAATCCAGGCAAAAGGATAAGGACCCAAATTAATACAACAGCAGAGAAAGGATATATGCACCAAGATACGGCAGACACAGAATTGATAAACCTTGACAACTCATTATAGACCGGAGTTATGGGAAAGGTGAAGAAGTTAGAGCTAATCTGAGATTACAAACCTGAACTACTAGACAGGTCTTGGTTCTCTAGAGAGCAACTTTGTATCCCTAGGCCAGTGTGGCTGAATCACAAAGTATGTGTGTGGAGAGGAGTTAAGTGAGAAAAGACTGGAAAGGTAGGAAGAGACCAGGCTGGGAAGAGTTTTGAATGCAGATGAGAGAATTTTGTATTGACAGGGAGTCACTAGAGTTTGGGGGCAGCTAGGTGGCACAGTGGATAGAGTGATGGGCCTACAATCAGGAAGACTCACCTTTCCTAGTTCAAATCTGACCTCAGACACGTGCTATGTGACTGTGGGCAAGTCACTTAACTAACATCTGTTTCCCTCAGTTTCATCATCTGTAAAATGTGCTGGAAAAGTAAATGGTAAACCACTCCAATAACTTTGCCAAGAAGACCTCAAGTGGGGTCACAAAGAATTGCACGTGACTAAAAAATGACCAAACAACAACACTCAAGTTTATTAAGTAAGAAGGTGACAGTCAAGATGGCGGAGTAGAAACAGGACTTCCTCAGGGCTCTGGCTTCCACCTCCCCCAATTCATGTAAAATGGGACTCTGAACAAACTTTGGAGCAACAAAACCCACAAAATGACACAAAGAAGCTAACCTCCCATTGAGGAGAGCCCGGCAGACCAGCAGGAATCAGCCAGCACAGCATGCTGGGAGGCAACCACAGCCCCACCATTTTAGCCCCAGGGCAGGCCTGACCAACCACCAGCTGGAGGGACTTCAGATCAGCTGTGGCGGCTTCCAGAATTATCAGCACACAGATGTTAAGGACAAAGTGAGAGGTCAGTGCAGTCTGGACTTTGGGATCCAGCAGTTGGGAGGGCAACTGGCCTTTGCCCCCAGGGCGAGAAGCTGCTGAGACACTGCAGCAGTGCAGCCACCCCCACATGGCAGCTTCAGCTCCTGGCCTACATAGTATAGGGGGACCAAGCAACCAGTCTGAGGGGTATTTGCTCTTGCTTTAACATGCTTGGACTTGGATTGCAGTCTAGGGTGGAGGTCCTGGAGTGTGCGACCAGCTTGCTAGAGCATGTGGAGACTTCAGAGAGGGCACCCAACTAATACCTTCAGCAGCTGAGAAAACCCCAGCATTTGACACAAAGTTCCCCTGTCTGGTGGCAGAGTCCTATTGTGGCAAAAAGCCAAGGGGTCAAGTGACTGAGTGGCAACATAAGCAGACAAAGGAAGCAAAATAAACAGAGCACCCCAATTTTACACTCCTATTTTGGCAACAAAAAGGATCAAAGCATGGAACAGGAGGAAGCCAATGAAGTCAGAACTTCTGTACCAAAAGCTTCAAAGGAAAAGACGACCTGGTTACAGGCCATAGAGGACCTTAAGAAGAAGATAAGAGAAGTGGAGGAAAAATTTGGAAGAGAAATGAGAACGATGCAAGAAAATTATGAAATGAGAGTCAACAGCCTGACTGAGGAAAATAACACCTTAAAAAATACACTAACTCAAATGGCAAAAGAGGCTCAAAAAGGCAATGAGGAGAAGAATGCCTTAAAAAGACGAATTTGCCAGATGGAAAAAGAATCTCAAAAGCTCACTGAGGAGAATCATTGCTTCAGAATTAGATTGGAGCAAATGGAAGCTAGTGACTTTATGAGAAATCAAGATGCTGTTAAACAGATCCAAACAAATGAAAGAACAGAAGGCAATATGAAATATCTCATGGGAAAAACCACTGACCTGGAAAATAGATCCAGGAGAGATCATTTAAAAATTATTGGATTACCTGAAAGCCATGACCAAAGAAAGAACCTAGAAATCATCCTCCAAGAAATTCTCAAGGAAAACTGCCCTGATATTTTAGAAGCAGAGGGCAAAATAGAGGTTGAAAGAATCCACCAAACACCTCCTGAAAAAGATCCCAAAAAGAAAACTCCTAGGAATATTATAGCCAGGTTCCAGAATTCCCAGATCAAGGAGAGAATATTACAAGCAGCCAGGAAGAAACAATTTGAATATTGTGGAAACACAATCAGGATAACACAGGATCTGGCAGCTTCTACACTGAGAGATGGGAGGGCTTAGAATATGATATTCCAGTGGGCAAAGGGGCTGGGATTAAAACCAAGAATCACTGACCCAGCAAAACTGAGTATCATGTTTCAGGGGAAAATATGGTCATTCATTGGAATAGAGCACTTTCAAGTATTCTTGATGGAAAAAACAGAGTTGAATAGAAAATCTGACATTCAGATACAAGAAGCAAGAGAAACATGAAAAGGTAAACAGGGAAAAGAAATCATAAGGAAATTATCAAAGTTGAACTATTTACATTCCTACATGGAAAAATGATAATTGTAACTGATGAAACTTTTCTCAGTATCAAACAGTTGAAAGGAATAGAAGTATATATATATATATACATATATATATATATGAGGGTATATGGGCATATGAATACATATGTGAATGTGTATATATATATGTTTACAGGTATACATAGATAGAGGGCACAGGACCAATTTAATAGGAAGGGATTATACTTAAAAGGTGAAATTAAGAGGTGAGAGAGGAATATAATGAGAGGAGATAAGGAGAGGCAGAATGGGGTAAACTATCTCATATAGAAGAGGCAAGGGAAAAAACAATGAAGAGGAAGAACAGGAAGGCAAAAAGGCAAAAACCTTATTCTCATTGAATTTGGCTCAGGGAGGGAATGACATACACACTAAATAGGGTATCTCACCCTAAAGGAGAGTAGGGGGGAAGGGGATGAGAGGGGGGATGATGGAAGTGAGGGCAGGCTGGGGGGAGGGAAGTTGGAAGCACTCACTTTTGAAAAGGGACAGGATCAAAGTAGAGAATAGAACAAGTGGGAGGTGGGAGAGGAGGGAGGGAAATATAGCCAGTCTTTTACAATATATCTACTATGGTAATGTTTTGCATAGCTACACATGTAAAACCTATACTAAATTGCTTATCTTCCCAGTAAGGGTGAGTGACAAGAGAGGAAGGGAATGAATCTGGAATTCAAAGTTTTCAAATCAAATGTTTAAAATATATATATATATTCATATATACTATTATTAATATTATTTTACATGTAATTGGGAAATAAGATATACAGGCACTGGGGCACAGAGATCCACCATGCCCTACTGGAAAAGTCAAAGGGGGTATGGGAGAAGATATGGGAGAGAGCTGACTGGAGGAGGGGATGTCCTGTGGGACCACTATTTTGGGGCGGTGGGTAGGGGAAAAACAGGGAAAAAAATGGTAACTCAAAATCTAGCAGAAATGAATGATGTAAACCAGAAGTTAATAAAGCATTTGGAAAAAAAAAAGTAAGGTGACATGGCCACACCTATGCTCTGGGAAAACCACTTGGCAGCTGAGCGAGTGAAGGATAGACCAATGAAGTACAAAGAGACCTGAGGCAAGGAAACCAGCTAGGATGTGGTAGTAGAATGAATGAATACTGATAAGACTGAAGTAAAGTGGTAGCCATGTAAGTGGAGAGAAGGGAACATATTCAAAAGATGCTAATAAAAGTAGAAACACCATGATTTGGCTATGGACTAGATATGTGGGGTGAGAACAAGGAGTCGAGGATAACATAAAGGCTGCAAACTGAGAAGAGAATAGTGGTGGTCTTGATAGTAATAATAAAGCTCAGGAGAAGAAAGAGTTTGGGGGAAAAGATAATGAGTTCTGTCTTGGACATGTTGAGTTTGAGATGACTATGGGATTATCCAGTTCAAGATTTCCAGACAGCAGTTAGTGACAAAGGATTGGAGCACAAGAGAATGACTACTGCTTATGGATTAGATTTGGGAATTATTGATATGATCTGGGAATAATCTGCATCGAAATAATTTTAACCCTTGGGAGTCTATGAGATCACTAAGTGAGATAATAGAGAGGAAGAAGGTATAAGAGAGTCTTGGAAAAAACACATGGTTGGGGTATGACATGAAGGGAATCTCCAGAAAAGGAGACAGTGAAGGAGCGACCAGACAGATAGGAGCAGAACCAGGAGTGTAATGTCACAAAAACCTAGAGAGGAAAAAGTATCCAGGAGATGATGGTGATGGACTACAGATCAGTCAAAAAGGATGGTGACATCTGAAAGTCCATTAGATTTAGCAATTAAGAGAATAGTAACTTTGGAGTTACCAGTCTCAAATACCAGCTTCAGCTGAATAATGAAGTGGAATCCAGACTGAAGAGAGTTTAAAATCAAGAGAGAAGAAAAGAATTTGGGCGTAAAGCTGTCTTTCTCAAGGAATTTAGCTGAAAAGGGGACGGGGGGGGGGAGGGGGGCGGGAGAAATACAAGATCATAGGTAGTTTGGATAGTTGATCAAGTAAGGTTTAAATTAAAGCTAAAAGCAACATAGTAGGCATGTTTATAGGCTGGTAGGAAGGGGCCATTAGATAGGGAAAGTCTGAAGATTAAAGGAATGAAAAGGATAGTGATGACAATCTGGTAGAAAAGATAGGAGGAGAAAGGAACAAGTGTACATTTATTTTCAAGGATGCACTTAGAGGGATAGCTTGCCTTGGAAAAGAGGAGGGCCATTTTTTCATCAAAACTAGAATGAAAGAGGAGATAGTGAGTAATATGTCTCAGAATCAGTCAGATATGTCGGAGGGGAACCAGGAGAGCCTAACATCCCAAAAATAAAGAAAGGAGAAAGAATATAGGAAGTGATAGTGACTGACAGTGTGAAAGGCTGCAAAGAATTAGAGAAGGATAGAAACTGAGAAAAAGCTATTAGATCTGGCAATTAAAAGGTCACTGACACACTCTGAAAAAAGCACTTTCAATTTAATGATGAAGTCAGAAACCAGACTGCAAAGAGTTTATAACAGAGCGAAAGTGGAGGCAAAGAGAGTAGCTAGCTTTAGCTAAAATGTGGAGTAGGAATAAAGGACAATAGCTACTAGCATGTATGACAAGATCAAATGAAAGTTGTTTTTTTTTTTTAAGGATAGCAGAGATGTGGACATTTTTGTAGGTAGCAGAAAAGGAACCAGTAGATAAGAAGAGACTGAAGATCAGAGAAAGAGTGGGAAGGATAACAGCAACTTGCTGGAGTAGACAGGAGAAAATGGATCAAGGATGCACAAATAGGCCACAGCAAGGAGGAGATCATGAGTAATAAAGGAAGAGGATGAGAGAGAAGAGAGAGTTCTTGGCTATCACAACACAGACATCAAAAAACATTCAGTTTATAAAATAGGTAAATTTTGGGAGGATTCTCCTACTTTGGGAGGGAAAGTAAACTGCTTTTCACTTCCCTGAAGTCTGAAGATACCTGAGGAATGGAGCAAAAAGCTGATACTGAAGTCCTTGAGCATAAAGTTAGTGCTGAAAATAAAGTTCCTGAAGGTACCACTGTTACCTATGGTTCATAAACCCTGAAAATCCTCCCCAAAGGGGATCAGCATGGAAACCTAAATTAAAACTGTATGTTAAGATCCTAAAATCTAATAACAATATCTTGATCCACCAGTTAAAGATGTTTAATCATGTTACTATAAAATCCATAATAAGGTTCTTTAAAGGGGCTGACTTGTACTGTATCCTGTTAGCCCTATATATATTTGTCCAGCTGGCTTCTGTTTTAAAATTTAACATTCTCAAAAGCTAACCCACTGCCTTCTCTATGCTCTGTAAACCCCAGAACCCCTAAAGCAATGTCACAGTAAATGTCATTAACACTCAAGATTTTAGAAAAAAATTTCAATTTTCTATGAATTCTTTACTGAAATTAACTACTATAAAATTATTCAATTAGAAAATGTAAATTAAGATTTCTCAGAAATCATGTAATTTAAAAAATTAAATTCATTTATCTATTAGTAAAAATAAAATTGCTACATTTAGAACTTATAAAAAAGAGATTATCAAGAGATTAGTTCTCAGGGCAGCTGGGTGGCACAGTGAATAGAGCACCAGCCCTGGAGTCAGGAGGACCTGAGTTCAAATGCGGCCTCAGACACTCAACACAAAACTAGCCACGTGACCCTGGGCAAGTCACTTAACCCCAACTGCCCCTCCAAAAAGCAAAACAAGATTAGTTCTCTTGACAAAAAAGTCCCTTGGTTTTCCCATTATATTTTTGTCCTGGAGGATTAATAAAATAAAACAAAGCAGTTCCTGCCCTTAAGGAGATTACACTCTCGGAAGGGCTGAGAGGGAAATATGACAATATACAGATATATAAATACAAAATAGTTCTAGGAGGAAAAAAAGCTCTATGAAGCATTGGGTACTTATGTGTAGAGTACCCTTAATTCTGATTGGCAGTCATTCTACAATATTAATGAATTTCCTAAAAAGAACACATACCTGTACCATGGATAAACGAAGTTTTCCAACACTAATTCAAGCACCTAGGGAGAAAACATTTTTTTTTAAAAGAACAGTGCATTAATTTATCTTGGGGAAAACATCATTACATTTAGTAATAAGAAACATATGTTAACATTAACAAATTTCCATTGCCAAAAACTAAAACCTCTGACATGCATACTTCTTTGCAAGCTTCCCATAGTTAAAAAGTGTTCTTGGAGGCAACAATCTAAATAGCACCAGAAAACTGTCAAAGAAACTGCTCCCAGTTGCACTGCAAAGTCAGAGGAGAAATAAAGGAAAAACAAGTGACATTAGTAGTTTGAAAAGGACCTTACCTTCATTATTTCATTTTAGTCTTACAACAGTTCTCTAAGGCAAGCAATACAACTAACAGATAATACCACTGTCCCCATTTTATAAGAAAGGACATTAAAGACTGACTTGCACATAGTCACAAAGATATTAAGTCCTAGAGGTGACATTTGAACTCTTGTCTTCCTAATACCATGTACAGTGCACTCTACTCCAGAAGATAAAAAATTGTCAAAACTTTTCCTTTTTCAAATCCAGAGGTGAAATGTATGTATGTATGTGTGTATATGTATGTACGTGTGTGCACACACTCACATACACACAGATGTATGCACTGACTCTTGTAGAGAGATGGAATAGAAGGTCAGGATTCAAAAAAGGAAGAGCTGAGAATGACAAACAGCCATAAATCTATATACTAAAAAGGAATCTATAAGTCATCACTAGTACACATGCCATGACCCTCCTAGCAAAACCTCTGATACTGGCAATAAGTGTGAACATAAATAGTTTTAGCATAAGATGTCAACATGAAGCATACCGTGTTTCCCCGATAATAAGACACTGTCTTATTACTTTTTTTGGACAGAAAAACACCATAGGGCTTATTTTCAGGGGAGGGCTTATTTTAATGAACATTGACAGCAATTTTAATAAACAGGTAAATGTGAACAAAAAAATGTACCTTTATTCAATAAGCAAATCACTGGGGAAGAACAGGATGACGCGCTCACTGCTGCAGCTCTGATTGGATGCAGCTCGGAGCGCGGCGTGCGTTTCACTTGGGGGGGGACGGTGCATACAGAGGGTACCATAATGTAGCGTGTAGCGCAGGGGATCACCTTCACTACAATAGCAATCTCAATAGGGCTTATTTTCGGGGAAGGGCTTATTTTAGAGGAATCTTACACAGTACGGGGAGGGCTTATTTTCGGGATAGGTCTTATTATCAGGGAAACACGGTATTAGTATGGGAAATGGGATATTTCTAGATTAACAGGGTCCTTTTTAAGTACCATATACAAAGGATATTCCTCTATAAAGTAAATGCTAGGAGATAGTAAAAAAAAAACAAACCATATTCCTGTCACAAGCCTCTTTTAGATAAAGAAGGACTGAAAAATATAATCAAAGATCTTAAAACTAGAGGTACTTTGGAAATTCAGAAAAAGCAAAATACCAAGACATAAAGTTGCATCTTGCTCCACTTCCACAAGTTACAGAACATAAAACAAGTTGAAAAAAAAGGAGAAATAATGAGGCAGGGTTCAGAGTGCTTACATTTTTCCCAATTAGCTTAGTAACATCTACTACACAAGAACAGGTGAAGTCACCAATTCTGTTTGTACTCCAGTGAGTGAATATCAAAGCTAGAGTGACTGCTGAGGAAGTTATGAAACACATTAACAACTACTCACTCTAGCCAAGGTCCTTATTTGGAAGTTACCTGGGTAGAGTGAAAAATGGGTATTCTGTCTCTAACCACAGAAAGGTAGTGGTACATACCAAGTATAACAGGATTTCATTTGAAAAGATTTCTAAACAAAATTAAAACACTGGATCCACAAGCATTCCTAATTTGTCACTCAAGCTAAATAGGTAAAAAATATCTTTATCTTAGCTTGTACCACTAGTTTGTAAAAATAAGCAAATTTAATTTTATTAGTTGTTATTGATTATTAATTATTAATAAGCTAACAAATTTTATTTGATGCACTCCATATATTAGAAGATATTCTCTTTTTTTTTTTGCTTTTTGGAGAGTAATTGGGATTAAGTGACTTGCCCAAGGTCTAGTAAGTGTTAAGTGTCTGAGGCCAATTTGAACTCAGGTCCTCCTGACTTCAGGGCTGGTGTTCTATTCACTGCGCCACCTAGCTGCCCCTAGAAGATATTCTTGATTAAGATTTCAATTGAACTATTTGTTGAAGTAAATTTCTTTGAGTACCCTACCACACCATCTATGTCTAAATGTGCCTGTTAGGAGATCATCTATTACCTCTGAGAGAGATGCATCAACTTTGGAAGATACTTTAAGGTCTAGCCAGGGTTGGTAGTTTTCAAGCAGCAAAGTAGGTCTGAAAAATACAAAGCAATTGAACAGCTTAAAATGCAGAATATAATAGAAATCAGAATACAAATACTGAACATATGGCCTTACCTGTGCCTTTCACATTTCACTTTGCCGCACACAGCACAGCTATGACCTTGGGGAAACAATTCTTGGAGTTCTAAATGCTTACAGAAACAAAATTGAGGAAAATTGAGGAATCAATACCATTTCTTTCCCAAAAATATTTCAACAATCATTTATATACAAATCAGCTCTAAAAGAACAAAGATTTCTCAGAAGCTTTCAATTATTATGAAACAATAAAACAAAAGAAATAACATGGAAATTTTACCCTCTGTATTAAATGTTTAAACAATTCCTCCAAAATTTCCCTTAAAAGTTTGAAACTTAAAATTTTTGCAAGTCAAAAATGCCAAAAGTCTTTATAAACAATCACATCTAATTATATAGAAAAATAAAATATTTTTGATAATACAAGTAATATAGCACATGAGCTATATTTCTAGGGCTAAAATTTGAAGTTTCTACCTTTCACAACACTTCCAAGAAAGAATTCAATCTATACACAAACCCTTTAATAGGTTTATCTCAAACTTCTGAAGAAGTAGAGTTACTTTTCTTGTCTCCAAAAGTTTTCAAATCATCAAGATGGAGGAAAAAACTGATAAATAAGAAAATTGCTGAGAGGTGAAAGCAGAGGATTTGCTACCAGCTAACCCTGGATATACCTTTTTTTTACATACAGAGAATCTTTCTTTACACACTGAGAGACAGGGTATCAGGGATAACTAAAAACTAAAAGCATTCTCAATTAAAATACAAATAAATTTGAATTTTATCACAATAGCATCTATATATTTTTAAAATAGCAAATACATGTAGTACCAGGCATTATTTAATATCTAAAGTCCTGCTTCAGATACATATCAGATTATGTGGTCCTTGAGCAAATACTTAACTTCAAAGTTTCACGTAACTTTCTAAGAACCTAAGTGGCACCAAAGTTTCAGACTGAATGTGGTAAAGGGAACGGCCTCAGCAGGCAAGGGGGAGGGAACAAGCATTATTTAGGGTCTATCATGTACCAGTCACTGTGCTGATCATTTTTTCCAAATATTTCATTTGGAAATCCTCATCACAACAACCCTTTAAGTTAGGTGCTGCTATCATCATCATTTTCCTTTATCAATGAAATCACAGATGAGGTTCCCATCCACCCCCCAGAAAAAGAGCAGGAGGGGTAAAGGAAGGGAAGGAGAAGATGGGGGAAGAGAAGAAGATTAGCTTCTTAAGAAGAAGATATACCTGCTGGTATTTTGGTCTGTGGATTCACAGACCTCTAAAAAGCTATGGTCCTATAAGACTATGAGGTCATTAGTGGTATAAAAACATGATGGGAATTCATATCTTAGAGGATTAATTATGCCTTGCAAGATTAAAAATGTTTTTGATGTAACAACAACCTTAAAAAATAAGAAGAAATTTTACCTTGGGCTTGTATTTTATTGTGAAGAAAATATTTGGCAAAAGAGTATCCGGTCCTAATGAGCAGTAGAAAGTGACAACTCCAGCCACAAATGACCAAAAGATCATTAAAATATGAAGATACCTTGTAAAAGAAAATTGAAGATAAAAGGTAAAAATGAGATATGCAAACTACTAATTCCATTTTTCTTAAATAGCATTATTACTTTCTTAAGCAAATTCACTAAATGCAATATGAACATTTTGAAATGTTACAGATGTATTTCAAAAAGAAAAAGTTAAATATCAAATAAGTTTTTCATAAAACAACTATTCACAGGTGCATAAAGAATTATAAAGTATTTTGTTGCTAACAACTCCATGAGGTCTTTTGGGGAAATCTGACTAGAATTGATCTGGACTTCTTTTTACTCATTTTTCACAACACATTCACAGTGCCATATATGAAGTAAGATGATAACACTAGAGGTGGAAAGAACCTTAAAGGTTACATAGTCTAATTCCCTCATTTTTCCAGATAAGTAAACAGAGGTCCACAGATGCTAAATGCTGAATGACTTGCCCACAGTCACACAGATAAAGCCAGATTCCTGGGACACTAAACCCAATTCTCTTTTGTACTACACCACATTAAAGAATGGTCACTAAACTTGAATTCACATCTATTCACCTTCAAATATTCAAAGTATTTGCAGTAATTACCTCTTAGTAATGGCTAGAGATATGGCAATCAGTTGCTTTACCAGTTCTAGCACTTATGTATCTATGCAAAAAAAGTTTCCTTTCAAATCCTAGATATACAAGTGAGGAAACTTAAGATCAAAAACTTTCTCTTCAGCTTCTTCCTCACTTTTTTAGACTAAAATGCAAATCTTAGCATCTCTGCTAGTATTTTTTTACTTAGTAGGTAACAATAATGTGATTGGTGCATATATATATATATATATATATATATATATATATCTCCTGTTAATGACTTCATTTTGGAAAACAGTAGATAATCACTGCAAATTAAGAGTATTACATACAATATATATAAACAGTTCTCAAAAGAAAAATTGCCAACTATTATCAATTGTATCAAAGAATGCTCCAATTCCCTAATTATTATTAGAGAAATTCTCTTATTAGAGAAATACAAATCAAAACAACTTGGCAATTTTACTTCACCCACAATAAATTAGTCAAGATAAAACAGGAAAACTGTCAATGTTGGGCATACCAACACACCCTTAGTGGAGCTTCGAACTGATTCAACCATTCTGGAAATTAGTTTGTAATCAGGAGAAGAAAGTGACTAAACATACTCTATGAACCAGAGATTCCACCAATAAGGATATATCAGAAGATGATTAGTGATAAAAAGAAAGGCTTAATATACACCAAAATATTTATACCAGCACTTTTTATAATAGCAAAGAACTAAAAAGAAATAGATACCTGTCAACTAAGGAAAGAATAAACATGTAATATAAATATGTGAATGTAATGAAACATTATTGAACAGCTAGAAATAATGAAGAATTCAGAGAAGCATGGAAAGAGTTTTATAAAATGATGCAGAGTAAACTGAAGGTGGGAAACATAATGACTACAACAAGGTAATGAATAACAATTTAAAAATGAAACTGAATGTGGTAAATTACAATGACCAAGGTTGACCAAAGGAATATAAAAAAGGTACCTCTCTCCCCTATTTACAGAAATGGGGAAAAATAGGCAGTGAAAAAAAAGATAATTTCCCATTTTTTCAACATATTGGTCAGTTTTAATAAACTGTTTTTTCCCTTCTTTCTTGTTCTTTATCATAAAGGATGGTTCTGTGGGAGAGGTAAAGGAGATGAAATATATTGGGAACAGTAAGTATGTGCAAAAACAAAAGATCAAAATAAAAATTTATCTTTAAAAATAAAGTTCTGCAGCCCTGCAAGGAGGGGACCTTCTTTGGGAGGAGTGGGGGAGGTTTGGAAAGAAGGAAAAGGGAATGAGTAAGCCCTCTTACTTCTCAGTAAAGTGTAGGGTGTCACCTCTTCTGGCATCAATAAATAGAGCACTGGCCCTGGAGTCAGAAGGACCTAAGTTCAAATCCGGCCTCAGACACTTGACACACTTACTAGCCATGTGACCTTGGGCAAGTCACTTAACCCCAATTTCCCTGCCTTCCCTTCTCCAAAAAAAAAGCATAAATAAATAAATAACTGGTATCGGTATGTCAGCTGTATCCCTCTCCCTGCATCTCTCTAAATATTAGAGTGTCAGTGTGAGATAGTGGGAAGAGTGCTAGCGTTAGATTTAGATTCAGATCTAGATTCAAATCATGGTTTAGTAGATCTTGGTCAAGTCACTACCTTTCTCTGGGTCTCTATGTCTTCCTGGCTTAAAAGTCTATGTTTAATTCCAACAACAAGAAAGACTGTGAGCCTCCTATTTAACTACCATGGTTTCTATTTTTTCAACTGTTAACATGAGTTAGACTAGATGAACCTTGAAGGTCCAGATCAATGGTTCTTTTTTTTTTATGTTGTGGATCCTTTGATACTGATGAAGCCCATGGGCCACTTCTCAGAATGTTTTTAAATGTACAAAATAAAATACATAGGATTGCAAAGGAAACCAATTATACTGAAATACAGGTAATCAAAATATTTTTAAAAGGTATTTCTCAGACCCCAGGTTAAGAATCCCTACACCAGCTCTATAATCCGACTATTTTTTTAGTGAAGGTTTGAAACAATTCTGCTATTTTTCTCATACTTTATCAAGTTATAAATATTAGTTTGTTTATTTTACTTCCTTATTTCTCTAACCAAAATAATATACGAACTGTCCCATTTCCTTTTTTCTCCTAATTTAAAACAGCAAATGCAATACCAAAGTTAAAATTCCAGCCTTTATCTACTTATAAAAAATTTATTACTGTTACTAAGTGAATTATCATATCTCAAGCAGTCTATGCCTACTCAAAAATTAATTTTCTAGAAGCAACTCAGTCATAAATGTAATTCTGGCTATCATTTTTTGTATTAAAATCTTCCACCTCTTTAACAATAGAGTATTATAATGTGTGTGATTTTCTCTTATTAATTTTCTTCTTTTTAGATCATAAACTTCTAATAGACAAGAAACCCATTTTCCCTACACTCTACAAACCTCCACACAATATATCAGTCATCAAATACAGTATTCTCATTCTTCTCCAAGCAAACCAACAAAACTGGTTCCTCCTTTTTCTCACTGGAAAAAATCCAAACTCTAACTTTGAAACCCTCCAGGATTTCCCTGCAACCTACTTTCAAGCTTCTCTCTTAAATACAATTCAACAAATATTAAAAACAACTCCTCCAAACTGTGCCAGATTCTTCTGCTTGTTTGTCTTGGCTTTTCTATATCCCTAGGAAGCTCCTTCTCCTAAATTCTACCTCTCAGAATGCTTGATTTCCTTCAAGATTCAACTTAGAGACTGACTTTGATTGGGGAAAGGCAGGGAAGAGAAGGAAGGAGACACAACTTTCCTGGTCATCCCAGCTTCTAGTGCTTTACTTATATGCTCTCTTCTATAACCATTTGAATGAATAAACATTTATTAAGCACTTATGTGTCATACACTATACTAAGTGCTGAGGATACAAACAGAAAAGGCTAGACAGTCTTTACTCTCAAGGAGCTCAAATTAGGACAGACAACACATAGGAGGGGGTTCAGCTGAAGAGAACGGACAAAAGGGAGGAAAGGGAAGGAAGCAAGCACTTTTTTTAAACACCTACTATATGTCAGGCACTATGCTAAATGCTTTACAAATATTATCTCATTTGATCCTCATAGCAACTCTGTGAGAGTTACTATTTTGATCATTTTACAAGTTGAGGAAACTGAGATGGTGTCACTGACTTGCCTAGGGTCACACAACTATCAACTGTCTGAGGCTGGATTTGAACTCATCTTCCTGACACCAGGACTTGAAATGTATCTACTGTATCACTTGGCTGCACGGAAGTTCTAAATATCCCTGCAGTAGGATAGATGCCAAATCTTAGGGGGTCCTTAGAGACGGTGCCAGCAATTAACATGGTAGTACCCAGGGGTCATGAGGGCATAGCAATGGGGCAAATGGTGGTCCTTCACCTTATCAGAAGCATTATAGTTGCCAACTCCCATCTCCATCTAATTGGTGTAAGCATCCATGTCCATACTGCATAGGATGGGATTTGGAGAGGGCCAGCCCACCACTAAAGGATCAAAGATTTGGTTCCCTGCCCAAGATGAGGGAATGAAGAGGATGAATGTTGAGCCAGGAGGAGGAATAAGGAAGAGGACGCTACCAGGATGGTGAGGTAGAGCAAGGAAAAGTGAGGGTGAGAGCAAAGTCTAAGGGACAGAGAAGAGTGTCTACTGTCAGCTATTCCAGGCAAGTGCCCCAATGGTGTCTGGGCGACCTGAGTTAGGAGACAAGACTCAGAAAGAAGAAAAAGTACTTCCATTCATGTCTGTTTCTTCCAGGCTGCTGTGGTTGGGCTGCCCCCAACAGAATTTCAGCTCCTTGAGGCCAAAGACTATATTTTTCTTCTTTGTATCAAATACCTCTGATGATGGTTTAATATCCACTAACAGAAATTTAAGACCAACAGTCTTTCCTCATTAGATAAGTGTTCAAAGGATATAAAAAGTCCTCAAAAGAACTGCAAATTATTAAATATATGAAAGAATGATCCTAATAAATACTATGAGAAACGCAAGCCAAAGCAATCCTGAGATTTCAACTCACACCCATCAAATTAATAAAGATGAAAAAAGATGGGAAGTCACTATTTAAAAAATTGTGGAAAGATAGGAAGAACACTTATGCCCTGTTGACAGAGTTGTGCCCTTTGACCAAGAGATTCTACTGCTAGACAACAGTCAATGATGAAAAAGAAAGGTTCCCTCTTTAATGCACTGTTGGTGGGGCTGTGAAGTGGTCCAATCATTGTTAAAAGCAATCTGAAACTGTGTACAAAAACTTTATTAAACTATGCATATCCTGACCTAGTGATACCACTACTTGGTCTATATGTCAAAGACATTAAAGAAAAAGGATGAACCACATGTACAAAAATGTTTATAGCAATTCTTTTTATAGTAGCAAAGAATTGGAAACTAAGGAAATGCCCAAAACTGAAGAATGAATGAACACGTTATGATATATTATGTAATGGAATATTACTGTGCTATAAGAAATGAAGGTGATGGTTTCAGAAAACCTGGAAAGATTTGTATGGATTGCGGCAGAGTCAAGTAAGGAGAACCAGGAGAATAATTTATACAATAACAATACTATTAAGGACAATCATCTCTAAAAGACGTAGGAATGCTACAATGAGCAACCAAAATTGCCAAAGGGCTCTTGAAGAAACATGCTATCCAATACCAGCCAGAGAAGTAATGAACTCAGACTACAGATCAAAGCATTTTTTTCCTTTTTTTTTTTTTAACATGTTTAATGCAGGACTTTGTTTTGTAGGTCTCTATATGTTTGTAATGGATTTTTTTCTTGTCTTCTGAGGCAAGAGGTGAGGTAGAAGTGAAACAACAATGGAAAGAATTTGGAACTGAAAATAAAATAGAACTGCATTTACTTATAGCAATATTTTTGCAGAAATAGGGATCCACAAGTGTGGAACACATTGCATATAACTGATTTTTTTTATGTGCTGACAAGTTTTGCTGAATTCTTTTCTCTTCATCTTTTTTTAGGAAAACTATTTTTGTTTTAAGGAATGGCTAACTGGTAGGGAGAAGAGAAGACTACCAGGAGGAAATTTAGTCAATATAAAAAACAAAAAACACATCAATAAAAGTCTATTTAAAAACAAAATAGCAAAAAAGAGGATTTAAACTCCTTGAGGTCAGCAACAATTTTTCCATTTTCTTTGTATCCCCAGCACAGTGCCTGACACAGCATTTAATGAAAGTTTATTGTTTAACAAATTAGTTACATGACTCTTCTACTCAGGCCAAACTTTTTATTTATTTCTCTCCCAACACTCCTGCTTCTAGACAATGACTGTCCACCTGACTTCCTCTCAATTTTATCCAATAATATTTACTGAATACCTCCTATTTTGCTAAGCCAAGAGTTTGATTAGTAGTGGGATCAAAACAATAGGTGACCCCCTGCACTTCCAGTCTGAGTGAGACTGGGAACTCAAAACAACAACCCCATTACCCCTCAAAAAACTTTAATCACAGAAGTGCCGTGATCAGAGTTTCAGATTTGTACTTCAGAAAAATTAATCTTAGGGGCAGAGTCAAGATGGCAGAGTAGAAGCAGGACTTCCCCCCTGCTCCGGCTTCCACCTTCCCCAATCCATGTAAAAAGGGAACTCTGAACAAACTTTGGAGCTGCAGAACACACAAAATGACACAGAGAAGCTAACCTCCCACTGAGGACAGTCCGGCAGGCCGACAGGACTCGGCCAGCACAGTGCTCTAAGAGCCCAGCCCAGCACCACGCCAAGGCTTTAGCCCCAGGGCGGGCCTGACCAGGCGCCAGCCAGAGGGACTTCAGATCAGCAGAAGCTATGGCCATTTCCAGATTTATCAACACATAGATGCGAAGGACAAAGTGAGAGGTCAGTGCAGTCTGGACTTTGGGACCCAGTAAGTGGGAGTACATGGCTTTTGCCCCCAGGGCAAGAAGCTGCTGAGACGCTGGCAGTAGCGCCACATGGCAGCTTCAGCTCCTGGCCTGCAGAGTGTAGGGGGACCAAGCACCAGTCTGACGGATAATCGCTCTTGCTTTAACCTGCCTGGATCTGGATTGCAGTCTAGGGTCGAGGTCCTGGGGTGTGTGTCCAGCTTGCCAGAGCTTGTGGAGACCTCAGAGAAAGCACCCATCTAATATCTCCGGCAGCTGAGAAAACCCCAGTGTTTGGGACAAAAGCTCCCCTGTCTGGTGGCAGAGTTCTACTGTGGCAAAAAGCACAGGGGTCAAGTGACTGAGGGGAGACATGACCAGGCAAAAGAAACAAAGCAGACAGAAGATTACAACATTAGACTCCTATTTTGGGGACAAAAAGGAGCAAAGCATGGAACAGGAGGAAGCCAATGAAGTCAGAACTCCTGCACCAAAAGCTTCAAAGGAAAAGACAAGCTGGTTACAGGCCATAGAGGACCTTAAGAAGCAGATAAGAGAAGTGGAGGAAAAATTTGGAAGAGAAATGAGAATGATGCAAGAAAATTATGAAATGAGAGTCAACAGCCTGACTGAGGAAAATAACACCTCAAAAAATAGACTAACTCAAATGGCAAAAGAGGCTCAAAAAGCCAATAAGGAGAAGAATGCCTTAAAAAGCCAAATTTGCCAGATGGAAAAAGAATCTCAAAAGCTCAATGAGGAGAATCATTGCGTCAGAATTAGACTGGAGCAAATGGAAGCTAATAACTTTATGAGAAATCAAGATGCTGTTAAACAGATCCAAACAAATGAAAGAACAAAAGGCAATGTGAAATATCTCATGGGAAAAACCACTGACCTGGAAAATAGATCCAGGAGAGAGAATTTATAAATGACTGGACTACCTGAAAGTCATGATCAAAGAAAGAACCTAGAAATCATCCTCCAGGAAGTTCTCAAAGAAAACTACCATGATGTTTTAGAACCAGAGGGAAAAACAGAGGTTGAAAGAATCTACTGATCACCTGCTGAAAAAGATCCCCAAAAGAAAACTCCTAGGCATATTATAGCCAGGTTCCAGAATTCCCAGATCAAGGAGAGAATATTACAAGCAGCCAGGAAGAAAAAATTTGAATATTGTGGAAACACAATCAGGATAACACAGGATCTGGCAGCTTCTACACTGAGGGATCAAAGGGCTTGGAATATGATATTCCGGAGAGCAAAGGAGCTGGGATTAAAACCAAGAGTCACCTACCCAGCAGAACTGAGTATCATGTTTCAGGGAAAAATATGATCATTCAGTGGAATAGAGGACTTTCAAGCATTCTTGCTGAAAAAACCAGGCTGAATTGAAAATATGATATTCATTTACAAGAAGCAAGAGAAGCTTGAGAAGGTAAACAGGGAAAAGAAATCATAAGGAATTTAACAAAGTTGAACTATTAACATTCCTACATGGAAAAACAATAATTGTAACTTATGAAACTTTTCTCAGTAGTTGAAGGGAACAGAAATATATCTATGTCTATATATGAGGGTATATGGGCATATGAACACATATGTGAATGTGTGTATATATGTTTACAGGTATACATAGATAGAGGGCACAGGACCAATTTAATAGGAAGGGATGATACTTAAAAGGTGAAATTAAGAGGTGAGAGAGGAATATAATGAGAAGGAGATAGGGAAAGACAGGATGGGATAAACTATCTCGTATAGAAGAGGCAAGGGAAAATGGTTACAATGGAGGGGAAGAATAGGAAGGCAAAAGGGAATGGATCAACCTTATTCTCATTGAATTTGGCTTGAGGAGGGAATGAAATACACACTAAATAGGGTATCTCACCCTCCAGGAGAGTAGGGGGGAAGGGAGAGAATGAGAGGAGGGGGAATGATGGAAGGGAGGGCAGGCTGGGGGGAGGGAAGTTGGAAACACCCACTTTTGAAAAGGGTTGGGATCAAAGTAGAGAATAGAACAAGTGGGAGGTGGGATAGGAGGGAGGGAAATATAGTCAGTCTTTTACAATATATCTACTGTGTTATTGTTTTGCATTAGCCACACATGTACAACCTATACTGAACTGCTTATCTTCCCAGTAAGGGTGGGTGTCAAGGGAGGAAGGGAATGAATCTCAAATTCAAAGTTTTAAAATCAATACTCAAATATATATATATATATACATATATATATATATACTATTATTAATACTACTTTACATGTAATTGGGAAATAAGATATACAGGCACTGGGGCATAGAGATCCACTGGAAAAGTCAAAAGGGGTATGGGAGAAAATATGGGAGAGAGCAGATTGGAGGAGGGGATATCCTGTGGGACTGCTATTTTGGGGTGGTGGGTAGGGGAAAAATGGGGAGAAAATTTGTAACTCAAAATCTGGTGGAAATGAATGATGTAAATCAGAAGTTAATAAAGCATTTGAAAAATAAAAAAAAAGAAGAGGAGAAAAATAATCTTGCAGCAGTGTGAAGAATGTACTGGAGATGGAAATTAAAAGATCAATTAGAAGGCTATTCTACTAGTCTAGGCAAAATGTTATGAAGGTCTACAAAAGTCCAGTGGAAATGAAAAGGAAGAGATGTGTTGGAGAGATAACTGAAGGGAGAATTAAAAGAAGTTAACAATAATTATAAGTGAGAATTAAAAAGGGAGAAGTCAAAGATGACTCATAATGAACAAATGGAAGAATAACATTGTCAGTAACAAATAAGGAAGTCAGGAGGAAAGGAATGTTTAAAGGAGAAAGAAGCTAAGTTTACTTTCAGACATTCTGTTGGAGTGTAGGTGGAATTCTACATACACTGTCCAATAATAGGCAGTCAGAAATGGGCTGAAACTAAGCTAGAGGTATAGATTTGAAAGCTCTCTGCATATATACTGTACAGTTTGATAGTTGAAGCCATGAGAGTGGATGAGACTGATAAAGCAAAGAAGAAAGTGATGAGGGAGAAGGGAAAGAGTGAAGGGAAAGGGAGAGGAGGAAAGTAAAGGTGAGAACCTAGCCCTGAATAAAGCCTACTACATCTAGGGAACAGGAAGAGGTTAGGGAAATAAAAGGAAAATCAAAAGAATGCCAGGATATGGAAGATAAAGGAGTATATCTCACATCAAATACTGTGCAGGAGATGCCAGTGTATCTGACAATCTGTAGATGACATGAAAGTCAGGAGTAGTCCTTTTAGTAGCAAAAGTAGTTTCAGTAGAATGGTAGAAGAGACAAGAGACAGTCTTCCTAATGGAAAGTGTGCTGAGGAATGAATAGCACTCTTAAGGTATTAGAAGTGACTGAAATGCTCTTTCTCAAAGTTTGATACTTTAAAAGAATAAGAAGGAGAAGAGATAATTCTATGAATTAACTAGTTGAATGAAAGTAGGCATTATTATTAAGAACAATTCATTAGTTCAAATATTTACCAAAAACCTAAGAGTTCTTTAGTAAACTAAAGAAGTACTGCTAGAATTTTTTTTTTAACATTAAGACCTGAAATTTCACTGGTATAGGGAACTTCCCATATAGAAATTCCATCTAGAAATGCAGATTAATAACTGGTCTCCAACTTAAATATTTACTAAATTTATTTTCAACCAATGACAAATGTCTGAAAAGAATAGGCTGAATCCTTAAATAGTGAATTAGTTCCCAGTTAATTGAGGTGTATAAGCTAAGGTTGAATGATCCCTTCCCAGGCAAACTGAAGAATTCAGATTCAAGTTGGCAATGGACCAAATGACCTGTCCTTTCCAAATTTAAAAGTTTACCATGCTAATCAAGTCCCATCACAACCTCCAAACTCTTTTTCCCAAAACAGTAATTAAAAATCATTCTTAAGAGCAAAGTAGAACTTCTATAACCATACTGTCTTTCTCTTTTTTATTTTTAAAGCAATTGGGGTTAAGTAACTTGCTCAAGGTTACATGGCCAGTTATTTCTGGGTGGGTGCTAAGTGTCTGAGCCCGGATTCGATCCCCAGGTCATCCCGACACTGGGGCCAGTACTCTTACTTGCTGTCTTTCACCAAATAGTCTGTCATAATTTTCTAAATGACAGAAAGTAACAACTTAATATACACAGTGAAACTTCCAGGGTTTAGCTCTCTAATTCTTTCATTCTCCACTTTCATCAGAAATACCAATTTCATTCAATCACTTGTATCCCTCCATTTCAGAAGAATTAATTCCATAAAAGATGTGGAGAAAATAATCTAGCTTCAGAAGCATACCAAAAGTGATTTGTTTACTTTAGAAGCAAAAGTAAGAGTACAATAATTATAGCTAATATTTATATAGTGTCTTTACACATGTTATCTCATTGATCCTCACACATTATTACTATCTTCACTTTACAGATAAGTAAACTGAGACTCAGAGAGGATAAGTGACTCGCCCAGTATCACACTATTAGTAAATGCCTGAGTCAAAATTCAAATGCAGGTCTTTCTGACTCCAAGACCAGTGCCCTGTTCACCATGCCAGGCTGCCTCTCTATGTCCTTTGTAAGCCATACCTAACTCCTGGCTCCTATGGGGAGGCCAGGGGAAATGTGTGTTGCTCATATTGAGAAAGTGGGGCTAGAGGGTGTTCACTGTCCCTTTAAAGGATTAAAAACAAGAAAAAGGTCAACAAACAAGTAAAAGATGAACAGAGGAAATGCTACTGATAATTGAAGAAATGAAGTTATATCTTTTCTCCTCTGAGAAAATTTCAACAATAATTTCATAAGTAAGAAATCCGACAAGAGTTTACCCATTTTCTGTTTCAGAACTAAGGAACTAGATCCAGTGAGCTATAAAGAAATGCAATCTGGGGCGGCTAGGTGTTGCAGTGAATAGAGGACTGGCCCTGGAGTCAGGAGGACCTGGGTTCAAATCTGGCCTCAGACACTTAACACTTACTAGCCGTGTGACCTTGGGCAAGCCACTTGACCCCAAATGCCCTTCCAAAAAAGCCAAAAACAAAATGCAATCTGTTACTGGCTTACTTTGGAGAGGAAAAAAAAAGTCTTTCAGAGCACTTAGAAACTCAAGATGTACAGAATTCCACAATCTACTTCTGGTTTCAAATGAACCAAATATATATTCATATTCTTATCTCAAATGACTTTCTAAATATTTACATTTCTGTGTATATTCCAATATTCCAACTCCTCCCCTCTAAAAAAACTGTTTTCCATTCAAGATTTGAGAGCCTAGTCCTTCATTCATTCTGGATTTATTGAACATCTAACATGTTCCAGGTATTACACTATGTGTTGAGTATGCGAAACTGAAATAGTCCTTACTCTCAAGAAACTTACATTCTACAGTGGGAAGGAAGAAAAGATATATAACAAAGTTTATACCAGGTCAAGATGTAGGAGTAGAAACAAGACTTCCTCAGGGCTCTGGCTCCCACCTCCTCCAATCCATGTAAAAGGTGACTCTGAACAAACTTTGGAGCTACAGAACCCACAAAATGACACAGAGAAGCTAACCTCCTACTGAGGACAGCCTGACAGGCCAGCAGGAAGTGGCCAGCACAGCACTCTGGAAGCCGAACCCCCGCCCCAATCAAGCCAGAGGTCTTAGCCCCCGAGCAGCCTAACCAGCGTAGGCTGGAGGTACTTCAGATCACCAGCAGCTGTGGCAGTTTAGAATTATCTACACATAGATGCTAAGGACAAAGTGAGAGGTCAGTGCAGTGTGGACTTTTGGACCCAGTAGCTGGGAGTGTGGTCAGCCTTTACCCCCAGGGTGAGAAGGGTTGAGGTGCCGCTGCTGTTCAGCCCCTGTCATCTGGCTACTTCAGCTCCTGGCCTGCAGATTGTAGGAGGACTAAGCAACCAGGCTGAGGGGTAATCACTCTTGCTTTAACCTGCTTGAATCTAGATTGCAGTCCAGGGTGGAGGTCCTGGGGTGTGTGACCAGCTTGCCTGAGCATGTGGAGGCTTCAGAGAGGGCACCCAACTAATACCTTCAGAAGCTGAGAAAACCCTAGCAATTGGGATGAAGCTCCCCTGTCTGACAGCAGAGTCCTACTGTAGGAAAAAGCTCAAAAGTGAAGTAATTGAGTGGCAACATGACCAGGCAAGGAAGCAAACCAAGCAGAAAATCCAACTTTACACTCCTATTTTGGGGACAAAAAGTATCAAAGCATGGAACAGGAGGAAGCCAATGAAGTCAGAACTCCTGCACCAAAAGCTTCCAAGGAAAAGATGAGCTGGCTACAGGCCCCTTAAGAAGGATTTTGAAAACCAAGTAAGAGAAGTGGAGGAAAAATTGGGAAGAGAAATGAGAATGATGCAAGAAAATTATGAAATGAGAGTCAACAGCCTGACTGAGGAAAATAGACTAACTCAAATGGCAAAAGAGGCTCAAAAAGCCAATGAGGAGAATGCCTTAAAAAGCCAAATTTGCCAGATGGAAAAAGAATCTCAAAAGCTGACTGAAGAGAATCATTGCTTCAGAATTAGATTGGAGCAAATGGAAGCTAGTGACTTTATGAGAAATCAAGATACTATTAAACAGATCCAAAAGAATGAAAAAATAGAAGGTAATGTGAAATATCTCATCGAGAAAACCACTGACCCGGAAAATAGATCCAGGATAGAGAATTTAAAAATTATTGGACTACCTGAAAGTCATGACCAAAAACAGAACCTAGAAATCATCCTTCAAGAAATTCTCAAGGAAAATTGCCCTGATATTTTAGAACCAGAGGGCAAAATAGAGGTTGAAAGAATCCACCAATCACCTCCTGAAAAAGATCCCAAAAAGAAACTCTTAGGAATATTATACCCAGGTTCTAGAATTCCCAGATCCAAGAGAAAATATTACAAGCAGCCAAGAAGAAACAATTTGAATATTGTGGAAACACAATCAGGATAACACAGAATCTGGCAGCTTCTGCACTGAGGGATTGAAGGGCTTGGGATATGATATTCCAGAGGTCAAAGGAGCTGGGATTAAAACCAAGAATCACCCACCCAGCAAAACTGAGTATCATGTTTCAGAGGAAAATATTGTCATTCAATGGAATAGAGGATTTTCAAGCATTCTTTACAAAAAAAAACAGAGTTGAATAGAAAATTTGACATTCAGATACAAGAAACAAGAGAAGCATGAGAAGGTAAACAGGGAAAAGAAATCATAAGGAACTTATCAAAGTTGAACTATTTACATCCCTACATGGAAAAATGATAATTGTAACTGAAGAAACTTTTCTCATTATGAAAATAGTTGAAGGAGGGTATATGGGCATATGTGAATGTGTGCATATATGTTTACAGGTATACATGGATAGAGGGCACAGGACCAATTTAATAGGAAGGGATGACACTTAAAAGGTGAAATTAAGAAGTAAAAGAGGAATATAATGAGAGGAGATAGGAAGAGACAGAATGGGGTAAACTATCTCATAAAGAAGAGGCAAGGGAAAATGGTTACAATGGAGGGGAAGAACAGGAAGGCAAAAGGGAATGGGTCAACCTTATTCTCATTGAATTTGACTTAGGGAGGGAATGACATACACACTAAATAGGGTATCTCATCCTACACAAGAGTAGGGGGGAAGGGGATGAGAGGGGGGATGATGAAAGGAAGGGCAGCCTGGGAGGTAGGCAAGTTAAAAGCACCCACTTTTGAAAAGGGACAGGATCAAAGTAGAGAATAGAACAAGTGGGAGGTGGGAGAGGAGGGAGGGAAATACAGTCACTCCTTTAAAATATATCCACTATGGAAATACTTTGCATAGCCACATATGTACAACCTATACTGAATTGTTTATATCTTCCCAGTAAGGGTGAGTGACAAGGGAGGAAGGGAATGAATCTGGAATTCAAAGTTTTAAAATCAAATGTTTAAAATATATATATACTATTATTAATATTATTTTACATGTAATTGGGAAATAAGATATACAGGCACTGGGGCATAGAGATCCACCATGCCCTACTGGAAAGTTGGAGGGAGTATGGGAGGAGATATGGGAGAGAGCAGATTAGAGGAGGGGCTATCCAGTGGGATCACTATTTTGGGGTGGTGGGTAAGGGGAAAAACAGGGAGAAAATTTGTAACTCAAAATCTTGTGGAAATGAATGATGTAAACTAGAAGTTAATAAAGCTTTTCATTAAATAAAAAAAAACAATATACAAAATAAATTGGGGGGGGGGGAGAAGAGAGCATTAACAGATGAGAAAATCAAAAAAGTCCTAGTACAGGAAATGGCACCTGATTTGCTCCTTGAAGGGAGCCAGAGATTCCAAGAGGCAGAGAAAGTGAAGAAGAGAGAGATAATTCTAGGCATGAAGTACAGCCTATGTAGAGGCAGAATCGAATTTGAGTATGGGAAAAATGTGAAAGTAGGCCAACTGACTGAAATGAACTCAGAGATAGATCCAACGGATAGACAAACAGATAAACATGTATCCAGCCCCAATGTTTCCTCTGAGGCTCAGTCCTTAATCACCAAATGCCTATTTTACATTTCAACCTGGATTTTCCTGAGACCTATAAAACTCAGCATGTTTAAAACGACTTACATTTCCCTCAAAAAAAAAAACCCCTCCCCCATCCTCTAAACTTCCCTATCTATATCTATCAAAGGCACTATCCTTCCAGGGACTTAAGTTTCATAATTTCAGCATCATCCTGGACTTCTCACTCTTCCTCACCACACATATCCAATCAACTGCCAGTTCAACTCTATCCTGCCCTCTTCCTTATCCATTGTTTGTGCTGAGGCCTTAGATGACTCTCACAATCCACTATCTTCACTCCTATAGGATGAACAAAGCTGAAAAAAATCATGCAATCATCTGACTACATCCACTACGAAATTATGTTAACACAACCTCAAATGTACTTCTACTGCCCTAGACAATCCTTATATACCTAACTACTCTCTCAATTTCCACACCACCTCTTCCAATCCTTTCCATCCCTCCTCAAACCTCCTGGCTCCCCATCCCTGAAGCAGCTAGGTGGTTCATAGGATAGAACACTGGGCCTGTGTGACCCTAGGCAAGAAATTTAACCCGTCTGTCTCAGTTTCCTCAACTGTAAAATGGGGATAATACAGTTATCCCTTCCACATCTCAATTTTCCCCATCAAGGTTTCACTACATTGTGGGTTAGCATAAGAAACGGGAATTTGGGGGGGGGGTAGTTTTGCAGAAGCCACAGGTGAAAACTCAGAAGTGCATAATATACATGTGTATATATATATATATATATATATATATATATATATATATATATATGAAAATATATCATATACATATATATAGTATTATATAATATCAACCCAAATTTTACAATAAGATACTTATATAAATGCCCCATAAAAAAAAATTTAGATTTCTTCTCTGGTATAAAGTGGGACAAAAAATTTTATTCAGACTTTCCAGACAAAGAGACAGTCTTGCTCCAAACTCTGAGATGTGGAAGGGATAACTGCAACAGCATCTACATTGAAGGGTTCTTTGTGAGGATCAAATAAGACAATATTTGTAAAATACTTAACACAATGCCTGACTTGTAATAGTCACTATATAAATGCTTGTCCCCTTACCTTCCACCCTACCATTCCCCACCCTCTCAGCTGAGAATTTTGCCTCATAGTTTAGAGAAAAAAACTGAAGCCACTCAGTGTGAATTCCCTCTTCCTCATCTCATATCATAACTCAGATGCCTTCTAGCACTATCTGCTCCTCCACTCTTCTCTCACCTGAAGAGGTAGCCCTACTCCTTAATCAAGGCCAACCTGCATAAGCAATCCCATTCCATCCTGCCTCCAACAACACTGTCCCCTCTGTCACCCACTACTCTATCACTTATCTTCAATCTCTCCCTTTCTCCTGGCTCCTTTCCTGGTGCCTAAAAACATACCCATGTCTCCCTCACCCTCAAAAAACCCTCACCTGATCCTTTCATTCCCATTAACTATAGTTATTCTAGGTAAACTAAACTCCTGTAAAAGGACATGACAACAGATGCCTCCAATTTTCTCTCCTCTCACTTAACCCCTGCAATCCATCTTCTGACCTCATCATTCTACCAAAACTGCTCTCTCCAAAGTTAATCACCACATCATCTTCCTACTGATTAAATTCCAGTGGTGGTTCCCTATCAGCTCCAGGATCAAATACAGAAGACTGGTGTTCAAAGTACTTTATAACTTAACCTCCCCACCCCTCTACCCTCTAACCTTTCTAGTCTTCTTATATATTGTTACCGACACATAATCTTTTAGCTACTGAACTCTACTACTTCATTTTTAAAGCCCTACCTAGCTTTCCAGAATCACTGGACATTACTTTGACCATGTACTTACTCTTCAATCCAGACAAACTAGCCTTCTCTGTGTTTCACACATAAAACTCCCATTACCTTTCTGTACCCTGTTCCTCTCCCATACCTTGAATGGATTCCCTCCTTACCTCAGAAACAGAGAATAGCCTTATTCCTTTAAGATTCAATCAAGCTTCATTTTCTTCATGAAACCCTTCCTAATCCCCCATACCTAGAATTCTCTCATTTATCTCTTTCCTTAAAGTCCCAGCTAAAATCCTATCTTCTTACAAAAAGTCTTTCCTAATCCCCCTTAATGGTAATCATGTCCTCCCTCTACTGATGATCTCCAATTTATCCTGTCTATAGCTTATTTATACATAGTTGTTCGTGTGCTATCTCCTCCATTAGACTGGGAGCTCCTTCACAGCCGTTTTTTGTCTTTCTCTGTATCCCAAGCACTTAGCACTGTGCCTGACACAAAGTTGTCCCTTAATACATGCTCACCAAATCATCCTAATCCCTCCTTCACAAATTTGGATTTGTTCACTTGATATTTATGTTACACTTCATACACAAGCACACACATGCACATACATGTACATGTGAGCAGGCTTCTCCACCACAGATGAATGTAGGCTCCTTGCAAGCTGGGATTGTTTCATTCTTTGTATCTCCTGGCACCATGAAGGTGCCCAATGGGGAGGGAGCAAGGAGTAAATGAGGGCATTAATTAATCCCATACAACAGGTCAGAAAGCATAAAGCCAAATCAGTTTGGAAAGACAAGTTGAAGCCAAATTATGAAAGGTTAAAGCCAAACAGAGAAGTTTATATTTGATACTATAATAGGAAGCCACTGATGCTTTTCCTATTTTTATAACAGGAAGGATGACAAAATCAAACCTGTTTTTTAGGAATGTCAATCTGACAGTTATGTGGAGGATGGATTGGAAAGGAAGGAAATGGAATTATACAAACTAATCAGGAAACCACTGCAATAGTATAGATAATAAGTGATATGGGTTCCAAAAAGGATGGTAGCTGGCTGAATGGCGAAAAAAGAATGCATTTCAGAGATGTTGTGGGCAAGATCCTGGAATGACCTTGCAGACTATGAATTTGGGTGTCTAGAAGAATAATGAAACCTTGAATAGAAATAGGAAAGTTATGAAACCAGAGAGAGAATGGAACCACACACTAATAAGCAAATCAAGGTTTAAAGTTCAAGATGAGGAGTTTGGGGGTTTTTTTGGTTTCCTTTTGTTCTGTTTGTTTTTTGTTATTTCAAGTTTGAGGTGTCTATGGAACATCTAGTTAAAAACATCTAATAGTAAGTTGATGGGAAGACAGAAAAGTACCTTGATCCCAGGTAGGATATGGACAATGATGAACCAGCAAAGGTGACTGAGAAATGGCTATCTAAACAAGAATGCAAATTCTGCTTTCTGATCTTAAGAGGTATCCTGTTATACTAGTCAGAAATCCGTGTTAGGTTCAAATCTCATTTCTAACAAGTTCCAACTGTGTAACCATGGGCAAGTCATTTAACCTCCCTAGGCTTCACCTTTCTTAGCTAAAAAGTAGTAATAACACCCATAACACCTATTTCCCTGGGTTGCTGGGAGCCTTAACTGTAATAACGTATGCAAAATGCTTTCACACCCTAAAAGCTAATTAACTGTCTATTACTTAATGTCTAGCCAGATGACTAAAAATTCAAGCCACTAAAGTAAGAATCATGTTGAAGTTGGACCTAAAAAAAAAATACGTTTATTTTTCAGAGGAAACTGGAGCCAGAGAGGTTAAGATCCCAAAATACGCAGCCTAAGTCCATGGCTCTCCCTAGAAAATACACACAGGGCATGGGTATAGACTTTCTTCCTCTTAGGGTAAGAGGAACTGTCACCACCAGCATAATTTTACTTTCTCAGTCAACTTATCAAGCTGGTAGATTTAATTTTGCTTCGAGGTCACAAATTCGGTTCTTCTGAAACATGGGAGCGGTGGATGAGGGCCTGGCGAGACATATACAAACAGAAGGGTCTTGGATGTTTAAGCCAAGATGACAAATGGGACCTCGGATTCCGCAGCCGACAGTGCTCGGGGAAAGGAAAGGTGCGCCAGCCCGGGGGGAGAGAGTTCAGGGGGGGCTCCGAGAAGCTCCAGAGGGTCGCCAGCATCGACCCCCCCCCCAGCCTGGAAGGTGCTGCTCCACCCGAAGGCCCTCCCGCGGCCCAGCCTCCAGGTAGGTGACCTGGGAGGAGAGGAAGGAGGAGGCACGGAGGCTGGGGGGCCGGGAGGAAGGGGTAAAGGGCAGGGAGGGGGTGCAGTTACCTGTTGAGGAGCAGAGAAGCAACGCAGAGGCACAGAAGCAGGAAGCAGAAGAGCGGGTACTGGCGGCAGATCTCTCGCCCCAAATCTAGTCTTAGTCGCTGCTTCAGCTTCTCCCCCGCCGCCCGCACCCACGGAACCATTTCGACTACACAACAGCACAGCGTGTCTAGGGGGATGCGGCCCCCATCGACCCTCCTACTCCACCCTTCAAGCGGCCAGCCCCGAAGGACCCACAGACCCGCTGACGCCACTCCTGCTTCAGAAGCCTGCGGCCCCGCCCCTCGTGAGCTTCCTCGGAGTTCCCGGGACGCATGCGCACCAACCTCTACGAGCTCACTTTTTCCAAGGCCCCGCCTCACAGAAAAACGTATCCTGCTATAGTCGCTGAACTTAAAACTCTGGAGGGTCTTATCTCACCTATTTCTCCAAGTCAAGGACCCTCCTTCCCTCCGTCCGTGAACACACTCGCCCCAAGTAAAAATGGCCGCTGCCCTCTGTAGCTTTTCGTCGGACGCAGGTCTCCAGTGGAGAGACCAATTCCACCTAAGTCAAATTTCTTCCAGAAAACTGAAAGAAGTCAAAATGCGAAGTAATGCAGAGGCCTGTCACCTACGGAAAAAACGAGGGCCGAGGCCCTAATGAAGTGGAGTGGCCGAGGGCAGGCAGCCGCGCTGCCTGCTGGGACCTGTAGTTTGCCCAAGAGACAGCAAGCCGACGCAACGCCCACCACACGCTCCCCCCAAGTCCCAGGGCATGTTAGGAGGAGGGAAGGCTTTGGACCCAGGAGCCAGCTCAGATGTCAGGAACCTTAAAGTCGCGGAACTAAAAGCTAACTAAGGTTAGGTCAGTGCCTACTAGAACTGGGAAACGCACTGAAAACTTACTGAGCATTGTAGGTGGAGCAACCCGTTGTGGGGGAGGGGAAGTTCCCCGACCTACTTCCACAAACGGCCTCCAAGTAGTGCCGGGACCTGCGGGAGGGGTGGGAATGGGGCCCGGAACTCGAGGTTTTGACCTTCAGTCCCTGAGAAGTGATAAAAGTTAACTTGGGTAACGTTTGATAAACGTTTAATTTTGTCACCTAACATTGTATTGCTACAAAGTATCAAGATCCACGCAAAAGTAGAACTTGACTTAACATTAACCTTCATAGAGTAGAAAAGGTAAGACGCGGGCCCGTCACCTGGTGGTGTGCAATGGGTGCGCTGCGATACAGTCTATAGAATGCCCACGGTCAAAAAGATAGCAGACCCCGAATATGGAAGTTTTAAACCAGGGTTCCAAAACACCCTAAGCATAAAGATCCCTTTAATTTACTGTCAGGGCACCGTTTTATTCGATTATCGCCCCTCCATCGTTTGGCTGTTTTGGTTTATCACTTAGCCTCAGTGGGAAGCAGTAGTTTTAGTTACCACTTAAAATACTAACGGAAAAGTATTAGAAATTTATCCAGTTAGTGTATGAACATATTTTAACATATTCTTCCCTAAAAAGCACTCACCTTAAGGAAAAGTACTCAATCCAATTATGAGCAGTAGCTCAACACATCTTTGTAATTCTCATTTGTAGTTGTCCAGAGCAGTTAGACAATTCTACTGTGGCTCCTATATTTACATACACCAAAAAAGAAAACATCTTTGAACAGCATAATGGTTCTGCGTGGTCCACCATTATTGACAAGGTTTGAATGACTAGCTTTAAAAAAAAAACAAATCTACCCTCAAAAGAATGAATTGCTTTCATTACTGATATTTAAAGAATTGCTGCAGACAATTCCAAAAAAAAGTTCCAATATAAGGATATACTTGTCAAGGTATACTTGAAAGGAGGTATTACTCATTTGGATGAATAACTCCTCCCTAGATTGTTACTTCTAAGGTCTTCATAATTCACATTTCTAGAGCATTTATATTGTTAACTTATTCCTTGCAATACACTATAAGATAGTTAATATATTATCTGTTTTACTAGACTGGGAACAGTTTCTGAGATAAAGTAAGTATTTTCATTTTACCACTAAAATCTTCACACTATACTATCTCTTCCTTACAACATTAACTACTTGTGTTTTCATTGTAATTCCTTCCATTAATCAAGGATTTAGATATTACTTAAAGTTATATACCTCTTGAGTATAAATGACTAATGAAATTTAACATGAAGCCTTTTAAGTTATTTATCCCATGTACTAGTGATATATTGAAATGCATTTTCAATTAATCAAAAAGCATTATCAAAAGTCTACTAAACATTTTATATCACTGTACACATTGACATGCAGGATTATTATTAAAATATATTACATACTTTTTCTGGTAAGATGCAGCAAAGATCTGCATTTGTTTTGTATATTTTTAGAAGGGTATACATTATAAAGCCTTACTCTTTTCCTCATCTCTGATTTTATACGGTGTACTTGTGGCCTCCACAAAATCTCATTCCATTTCTTCATTACTGAAGAGGGTATCTATGGTTCTGTAAAGCCATGTTAACAAGTACAAGCCCTGACAAATTCTGCCATGCTGGAAAGGAGGGCAATGTAAGTTAAGACATTCTGAGAAGCAACCTAGCCAAAACAGGGAGAAGCTCATGTCCAGAAGGCTGGCCACATAGCGTCAAAGTGACAATAGTAACCCATGAAAGAAAGTACAAAATGGCTTTCAGTTCTTTGTGACTCCTTATATTCCTGCAGTGATTGTGGCAAAATGGTGGGAAAAGGGTCAGAGGGAGCTAAAAGTTTTTAGACCATCTATAAACAATTATTTAGTTACTGGTAATCAGTTTGACAGACCCTAGAATGAGTGCACATGCTGTTAAGAGGAAATGAATCATATCAATCTTAACATGGACTATAAATGAAAACCAGAAGACAAAAAGGAAATTAGAATTAAATAGAAGAATGGCTTATAGGTTCTACTTGGCAGTGACAAGAGTTGCTACAGTTGGTTTTACTGAGCTTTCAAAAGCAGTAAGAAATATTTTATGGGTCACTTCCTTATCTTGCACACTTCATAAACATTTCCAAAATAACAATCACAAAGATAACTGTAGCTTATGAGGTAGAAAAAGTTGCCAAAAAATTGGACAAGCTTTTCCAAATTACATCAGTATATACTTTACTAGTAGGTGACTTCAAAACAAAAATGGGCTTGAAATGATATTGAAATTTGGAAAAACTATTTCTGAAATAACAAGAGATCAAGAAAAATAAAAAAATTTATCAAGCTTCATAACTCATATATATAACCACATATTTTGAATACTTAAAAGATAAGGGGACAGTAAACCAAAAATATCACAAAAAAGAACTTATTTTGTGTATGTGTATATATGTAAAGAGAAAGGAAATAGCTGATTACTGATGTTAGAATAATTTTTTTATACAATTTTTATTGATAATTTTTGTTTTACATAGCCTACATTTCCCCTTCCATTCCCCCACCCCCAACCCCCAGGGGTCATCCCTTATAACAAAGTTTTTTTGTTTTTTAAGAAAAAGAACAAAAAAAATTCAGTGAAACCAGTAAGCATATAAAAAAATCTGATTTTATAGACAATGTTGCATTGCTCTGGAGCCCTATTTCTACAAAGGAGCAGGAGGGAAGTATCTTTTTCTTATCTGTTTTTGGATGCTAAACTTGTTCATTGTAATTCCAAAACATTCAGTTTTGATGTTTTGTGATTATTGCTCTTTCCATTAACACTGTCATAGTCACTGTATATATATAATTCTCCTGGCTTTGCTTACTTCACTTTTTAAATCAGTTCATGTAAGCCTTGCCATATTTCTCTGTATTCACCATGCTCTTCATTTCTTAACAGCAAAGTAATACATTACATTCAAGTACAACAATTTGTTTAATCATTCCGCAGTAAATAGATTCCTTTGTTTCCAGTTCTTTGCTACCTCAAAAAGTGCTGCTATAACATTTTGGTGTATATGAATGGAGCCTGTCTTTTTGTGGGTTACCTCCTTTAAGATAAACCCCTAGCAATGGAATCTCTGGATTAAAGGGTACAGACATCTGAGTCACTGCTTAATTCCAAATTGTTTTCCGGAATATTTATACCAATTCAAAGTTCCACCAATCATGCATGAGTGCATCTCTCAGAGTAATTTCTGAATAAACTATTTGTATACAGTCAGGTATCCCAAAATACTAATAAGGTAATTCCAGCCTGACCTAACAAACTGTTGCAAAAAATGGCAAACAGATAAAGAATACACATCAACAAAGGCTATCACTAGAAATTTGGCTAGTATAAATCAGTCACTACAGCTGAGACTAAAAGAGCCTTGAAATAAACTAAGGCAACAAACATTTCTTCTTCCCAACAGACTATACTAAGTATATGTAAAATCTTACAGAAAAAAAAATGGTATAAGATTATGGATACTTCCCTCATAAAAAACTGAGAAACAGAAGAAAAGTAAACTTAGAGAAACCTTGATGATAGCTATGAAAGAGTATATCATTCTAAAGGCATTTTAAAGAAGACAATGAGTAGTTTCATAAAAAACAGAAAATGGCTTAATAAATTTCCAAAACAAACTTTTTCCTATCAGTAGAACCACTACGTCTGGACTCAGCAACATAATCTCTGATAAACTGTTTAAAAAGAAGCAGAAATGACACTAAAGAAAATAAATAAGAGAAAAGCAGTTAGACTAAACCAAGCTTACAAAGGTTTATACATAATATATAAATTTTGAGAATAATTTCAGATTGATTCTTAAGATTTCAGAAGGAGGATTTCAACCCCCTGAGAAAAAAAAACATCAAGGTCTATATTACCAAAAGACAGCAACCAAGAAAACTGTAGTAAATGAGACTTGTGTGCCTAATTTCTTATGTCTACAAAATGTTATGAGAATAATTAATACATGCAGTGAAATGAGCCTTACTGAGAGTATGAGAAGGAAATCAGCATCCTTTTAAAACAAGGGATATTTTACAATAGCTACATCTTTATTACACCCACAAAATTAGTAAGATAGCTAGCATTTATATAGTAAAGTGCTTCCCAAATCTCATTTTATTTTCACAACAGCCCTTAAGAGGTAGGCGCTATTATTATATTTTACAGAAGAGAACATTGAAACAGGGTAAAGTAACTTGCCCAAGGTCACAGCAAATTAGTGTCTATGGTAATATTTGAACTCAAGTCTTCTTGACAAGTTCAGCAAACTATCCACTGTGCTACCTAATTGTCTTTTGACAAGAAGATGTAAAGAATACAAGGTTCCACTGGGTTAAGATTCTGGCCTACAAAAAAAAAGCATTTAATATGCCAAGGAGGTCAAAGACAAAAGAGTTTTTTAAAATAGATTTATATGTGTGCACATATATATATACATATACACACACATGTACATATACATGTGACCTTTTAAATGTATGTATTGTACATGTATATATGTAAGAATCGTTTGAAATTATAGATAGTACCTTCCTTATAAAACACTAAGAAGCACTAGAAGGAAAAGTAAATTTACAGAAAGCTTGACGAGAACTACAGAAGAGAACATTCTTAGAACATTTTAAGGAAGAAACTGGTAAGACAATGAGTAGTTTAAGGAAAAAAAGACATTGGCTTTAAAGATGTCCAAAACAAACTTTTCCCATAAGTAACAGTAGAACACATCTAGACTCAACAGCATAGTCTCTAATGTACTGTTTAAAGAAGCAGAAATGACACTAAAAAAAATAAAGGTGGAAAAGGTTAGACTAGACTAAGTATGCACAGAAGTCTACACAGAAGATGTAAATATGTGTATATGTGTACACACCCACCTATTACTAGCATATTTTGTGGTAGCAAAAACAAAGGAGATGTCCAATGAATGTAGAATGGCTAAAAAATACTGTGTTATATGAAATGAATGGAACGTGACTGTGCTGTAAAGAAAGATGAATTCAGAGAAACATGATACAAATGAACTAATGCAGAATCCAGAAATAATAAACACACAACTACAATAATGTAAATAAAAACACATACTAACAAAAACCAGCCAATAAGGTTAAATGCAATGACCAACGTTGGTATGCATCTCTCCATCATTTCAACAGGATTACGAGATTAATGTAGAATTTTGCATTAACCTATCTGATGTAGTCCCTGTTAGCTATGACTAAGTTATTTTGCTTAACTGTTTCTTTCTCACAAAGATAGGTTCTGGAAGGAGACAGAAATATCAAATGTCTGATATAAAAAATATAAATGAAACTTAGAAATAAAAATTATGTTTTGTTTGATAGAAAATACCTTCAAGGTTTCTCTGCCAAGATAATTGTGATTGGATTCACGACTCAAATATAAAACCTTGATGACCCTCTGATTTTAAGCACAAAAGAGGGCAATAAAAGACAGATTCTAAATGGTAGATGACATTTTGCCAATTGCTTCAAACCCCAGAAGCTCTTAAATAATATCCATAATCTAGAGTTTTACTTAGCTATCCATAAGAAAAGCTAAGGGGATAAAGTGTGATATGTAATTGGATAGGCAGTCGCCTATATAGCTGTTTATGTGGTTGTCTGAAAGTAGGGAATGAACTGGACCATGAGTTGAAAGGAGGAACTGGACTGCCTTTGGAAAATTATAGAATGTTTTTAATGGTTTTATGTCACCCTCAGAAACAAAAGTCAATGTTATTATCATCAACATTTTTGGTAATACTTTATGGTGAGGAGTTATTAATACCAAATTCCTCCCCTTAGAATTCAAGTTCCAAAAATAAATGGAAAGGACTATGATGGACACGAATGACATTTTACCAATGGAAAATTGCACAGAAGGGGCAAAAAACAGTGGGGAGGACAGTAACATGGTGAGACAAAGGAATCAGCTGGAGAGCTTACAAACTATATTGGTATACACAGAAAGACAGAAGATCTAGATAAAGGCCTCTAGCACCCTGGATAGACTTCTTGTAGAGGTTTTAAAGGAGGTCCTGGAAAAAGATCTCAAGCAAAGGTCACAATGTGATGACATAGAGAAAATGCAGTGTACACCACTAGAGAAAGTACCCACTTTTTTTACTGAAGTATTTGATGACCACCAGATAGGGTCTTTCTGTGCTGTAATATTCTCCAGCTAATCCTTAGAATCACCTTATCACCTGTAGTGATAACAGAAAAAGCAAGCAAATGAACACCTTCATTGACCCAAACTTGTGATCTGAGAAAAATAAGAATAAATTACCATAAACTCCTAAAAGTGAATTACACAGTGTTTTTTTCTTCCCCATTGTACACCTTCAGATTATAATTTTGCTAAACCCCTCATTTTCAACTAGAGGTGAGTATGCAGTCTACTTTTTTTTTCTCCTATATCCAGGACTTAAAAGTTCCTATTTCTAAAATGTCAACATTTTAAAGTAAATTTAAATTATGACCTAGCCATATGAATATATCTAGGCTGCCTCAGTCACTAGGCTTGCAATATACATTTCTAGTAAACTACACACCCACACACACATAGTATAAAAGTAATCTGTAATAATGCAGAATGTTTTCAATTGCTAAATAACTTATAAATCATTAACTAATCTTTCTGACAACTAACAAATCTCCTGGAAGTAGCTCCCAACTTGAGGCATTAAGTACGGGACACCTTAGCTTTTAATCTAGCACCTGGCTCAAGGTTCCTCCAAGGAGGTCTTCCACCAGAAGGTAGACAACCACTTGTTAGGTAAATTAAGAGGCACTTGTGAGGGTGAAGAATTCTTTTGGGGAGTGCTAGATTATATTACTGTTTTCTTCAAACTCCCAGATTCTGGGAGCAGAGTTTATTATTGTCCTCTTCTAAGATTTTAATCCTTCCCCATTACATCTGTTTTTCCTCTGGGCCCCTATACTAAGCCATCCCACATACCCAACCTTATTCAAGTTGCTCCTAAGCCTAATTTGTTACTACTCTGTTCCAAGGCTGCTTCCCCACCACATACATAAACACACACACACACTACCCATTATCTGATATCACAGGATCATAGCCTGAGAGCTGAAAGGGTCCTTAACCCAATATACTTAAAAATGAGCAAACTAAGGCCCAAAAAGATTAAGAAAATTTGCCCAATGTCATACAAGTCACCATGGTAGACCCAGGATTTCAACTCAGGTTCATCAGCAAATTTCAGTTTTTCCACAATACCATACCATTACATCTTTATACCCATCTTTACTGAGATGAAATTGATGAAATAGAAATCTCACCTTAAAATACATCTCCTACACTGATACTATATAGGAAGGAGCAACTAACTGAATGCCAGAACATCTGAGAGTCAAATAAGTTGAGTGAGAGCATTATAAATGGGGCTGGAGATGTTAGGCCTGCAGTGATTATGTGATATGTGAATAGGCTGTAAATGTTTTCTGAACAGTACCTACTTAAGAGCAAAACTGGGGCGGGTAGGTGGAACAGTGAATAGAACACTGGCCCTGGAGTCAGAAAGACCTGAGTTCAAATCCAACCTCAGACACTTGACACACTTACTAGCTGTGTGACCTTGGGCAAGTCACTTAACCCCAATTGCCCTGCCTTCCCCCTTAAAAAAAAAAAGCAAAATAAGTTATTCAATGGGTCCAGTAAAAAAGGTATCTGTCTAAAAAGCAAAATGTTAACTGTTATACAATTTTCACCTTTTTTTTTTTTTTTTGGCTTTTTGGAGGGAGAAGGCAGGGCAATTGGGGTCAAGTGACTTGCCCAAGGTCACAAGCTAATTTTTTTGTGTTAAGTGTCTGAGACCAAATTTGAACTCAGGTCCTCCTGACTCCAGGGCTGGTGCTCTATTCACTTTGCCACCTAGCCGCCCCAATTTTCACCATTCTTAGGTTATGATCACTAATAGCCACCATTTTTCTGTTGAGGCTAGATGTGGGGATTGGATTTTTGGGGGGAGCCCTGACCTGTTGTTTCTCTGGTATAGAGAATCTACCAACTCAGCAACTGTTTTACAATGTATGATGTAAAATGAAATGTACAAATGTAAAACAAAAATTTACAAATGTAAATGAATTGCATTAAGACAGCTAAGTGACTTGCCCAGGGTGAGGCTGTCTGTGACAGGAGAGACTTCCCAATTTTAAGATCAGCTCATTAACCAAGATGCCAGTTTGCCTCATAAGGCTGGTAGTATATTTCAGAAAATACAAAATCATGAATGATTTGCTGGTAATGCTGAGAGAAACTTTTAAATTTATTGGCTTACTTTTTATATTTAAATTTTTAAAAGATAGTTTAACAGGTATTTATCAGTATTTAACAGGTTTCCAGCATAGAAAAATTAGAATCTCACCTATGGTGCTTTAAAAATGCTTATAGAGGGGTGGCTAGGTGGCACAGTGAATAGAGCACCAGCCCTGGAGTCAAGAGTACCTGAGTTCAAATCCAGCATCAGACACTTAACACACACACACACAGAAAAAACTAGCTGTGCGACCTTGGGTAAGTCACTTAGTCCCAACTGCCCTCCAAAAAGGAAAAAAAAAATGCTTATAGAAAACACAATTCTCTATCTTGAACCAGGTATGTTTTACATGCTTATATGTCTCCCATTAGGTACAAAGACAATATCCATTGACTTGGGTGTTCTTAACTTTAAAGGCAAATACTAACTATACTATAAAGATATTTTGCATATAGCCTCCAAATACTTTAAAATTACATGTCTGTGGAGACAATAATATTCCCCAAATGATTTATCATCTTGTCTCTGGATATTCTCGACTTACTATTACCAGCATGATATAATAGATGGCTAAGCTATGGAGGAGTCAAGAAGACCAGAGTCTGTTTATAAAACAACACATAATAAAATGGCAAGTTGTGTTATCCTTGGCAAATCACTTGACCTGCTAGTTGTCCAAGTGACTAAAGAATCTAAACTGAAGAACCACTACTACTGATATACATTGATAAGTGTTTCCTCATCTGGGAAGTTTCCTATACTGATGAAATCACAGGTTGGCTCTTAAAATCAAAAACACTTCTGGGGTGTTAACTGTAAGCACAAATACACATAAAACTTACCACTAGTTTTAAAAATCAAAATTTAAAACAAAATTCTTTCAGATTAAAAAAAATTTCTTCATTTAGGACACACTCAGATTACTTGATTTTAGAAGTTTTATATCAAGGGAAAGAGTTCAACTGCTTCACATTTAAGCTGACGTCAATTAACATTTGTGGATCATACTGCTTTGATACTTTGGGAGTTTAACTGTCATAGTGATTACCAGACAAATTAAACTCACTTAATAGTTTTCTAAAGTTCCCTAGACTCTTTGTTCCAACTACAAGTAATATATCTCAGAATATAAATGAGCAAAAGAGGAAATCTTAAAGCATTTATGATAAAAGTGACTTAATTGATCAAATCTGGGCTAATTTTTCACACCTAAATTATTGAAGAAATGAATCCCACTGAATCACAAGTTTATAATGTAGTTTGAAAGCCTGACTGTCATAAAGGTAAGTTAGGACTAATGATGATTTTTGAGTAGGGGCCAAGTATCATATAAAGATTCTCTTGACAGATTTACGTGAAAGGATATATTAGTAAGAGGGAGAGATTTGAGGCAAGTTGCCCAACTAAGAGCCTATTATAAGTCTATAGAAGAAAGAACAAAGGCCTGAATTATGGTGCTATGTTGTGTGGAGATAGAGTGGAACCAGAATAGATAGGATTTAGCAACTAATTTTATAAGGGAGCACAAAGGGGATGAGTCAAAGATAACTTGGATTAGAGAAATTAGAAAAAACCTGAATAACCAGAAGGATGAGGAAGTCTTAAATAGAAATATGTTAAGTCAATGAAAGAGTCCCTGGAAATATTACTAGTATACAGATATTAAAAATAGCCTTTAAAAAAAAACCCCTCTAGTCTTCTAGAAAGATCAGCACCTTTTACTTGTTCAATTGCACTTTAGAGTTGAAGCCTTAGAACTACTGTAAGAATTACTTAAGGGACCAGATCCTAACTACAATACCAGATTATACTGTACAGCAGCAGTCATTTTTCAGAATGCTACACTTGAAAACATGGGATTATGTATTTTAAAAAGTGAAAGATCTGGAATCTGAGAACCCAGGTTTGAATCCTAGCTCTACTGTTTATTAGTTATATAATCTAAACAAGTTTTTAATCTCACTGTACCTCACTGTCCTAAACTACAAAATAAGAGTTGGAGACTAAATGAACTCTGAGGTCCCCACAATAAATAAAATTCTCAGGTTTCTACATGTGTTTGCTAACAGCTCATTAGGGCATTTCCATCAAAGTTACACAAAATAATTTATGTTGGGGCAACTAGGTGGAACGGTGAGTAGTTAAATTCGACCTCAGACACTTAACACAAAAAAAAAAAACTAGCCGTGTGACATTGGGCAAGTTACTTAACCCCAATCGCCCTCCAAAAGGCAATAATAATAATAATAATAATAATAATAATAATAACATATGTTATCTAGGCTGGAATACTCTTATTACCAAAAATAAAATGGGAACTCGTGACTAATAAAAACATCCATAAGTATGTATGCATATATCTATTTGTATGTACACATATATACATAACAAATTTTTTTTAAATTCAAGTAAAACAGAGGCACACACCATAACACAATACCTTTAGTGAGTTAAAGTATTCCTCAGTATTTCATAAAGCTAAGTTTCATTACAGTATAAACTTGCAAAGCACAGATGTGCCAGTGAAATCTCCAGTTAAAACACACATATAAATATGGATATCATGGGGATACCTGGGGGGTACAGTGGATAAAGCACTGGCCCTGGAATTAGGAGGACCTGAGTTCAAATTCAGCCTCAGAAAATGACTATGTGTGATCCTGGACAAGTCATTAATCCCAACTGCCTCCCATCCAAAAAAGTGAAAAACAATAAAGTTATCATGAATATGATATAAAGAAATGAGTGAATAATTATCAAACTCATATATTGTACTGCAAAGTGTCTTATTCTAGAAGTAAATTTAAACAAAAGCTTTTGTCTTGATGACAGACTAAGGTGGTTATCCACAACTTCAACTGCCAAATATGATGGTCATTTCTTAGTTCTCATTTTCCTCACTCCTTCCTACAGCTTTTCCAATTTACTAAATGTAAGGTAAAACTAAAATGTTCATACCCCTTTGATTCAAAACTTCCATGGCTAGGCATATACACCCAAGATCAATAACAAAAAGGGTCCTATATATACCAAAATATAGCATCACTTTTTATAGTAGCATAGAGTAGGGAACAAAGTATATGCTCATCGATTAGGGAATGAATGGCTAAACAATGTGATATGTGAATTGCAATAAATATGAATTCAGAAAAAGTATGGCAAGATTTCTATGAACTAATGCAAAATGAAGTAAACAGAACTAAGAAAATATACACGACAATGATATAAATGGAAAGAACAAAAAAATCAAAACAATGCTATGAAATAATAAAGACCAACACTGACCCCGAAAAGATGAGAAGGCATTCCACCTTGCTTCTCTGCACAGGTTAGGGACTATGGACATAGAATAATATATATTGGAAGGAGAAATAGTGTAAGTAGGTTACATAAAACCAAAGATATCAATAAAATTTAATTTAAAATTACTGAAAGTAAACTAGAAGAGCATGCCCAAAAAGCCTCAAGACTATAGCAAAAAGAATCGGGATAGGGAGATGGATGAGTGAACCTCAAATGGCAAGTTGCTCAACTAAAGTGAAAAACCACCAAAATCTGAAATTGTGGTCTCTCTACAGCAGTTCTTTCTACAGGAGAAAACCAGATTAATCCAAGTGCCTCATAAAAGAAAAGAAAGGATCCTCGGTAAAAATTGAACAGGGGGCACTATGGGAATGGAGAATAAGGGCTGAGGAAGCGATATAAACAAGCAAGCTAAGAATGAGTTCAGGGAGAATTACGATGGAGAAGGATGACCCATTGGAAGAACATAAAAATTATAGCCATTAAGTTAGGGGGTTTACCGTAGCACTCATTAATATACTAACTCTAAGTCAATTATGACATTTGAAGTTTACAAAATATTTATTACAACTCTCTAAGATTGGAACTACATTTATTATTTGTATCGTAAGCCAGGGTCTTAAGCTCTCTCAGAACCTGTTTTATCATCTGTAAATTGAAGGAGATAGGCTCTAAAATCCCTTACAGTACTTTCAGTTGGTCATCCCACTTTACAGATGAGAAAACAGATATCCCCTAAGAAAGTGATTTGCTCTAAGCATTATAATAAGTAATTAAATGAATTTCCTTTTGCATTTTGCCAGGATCAGTTGGGGTCTAAATCTAAATTGAATGCTTATTATGCATAATTCTCCAACCACCAACCTACCTGGAAAGCAGAAAGAATAAATCACACCTTCCTTTTATATTGGCATCTGTGAACAAACCTGGCACCTGGAGGAAAGCAGATTTATCAAACAAGCTGTGTTTAAGAACATCTAAATGTTCTAATGCAATAAATGGCATTTTAAAATTTTATGTACTTTACAGGATATTTTACCCTTAGGAAATAGAAAAATATAACTGACATTTAAAAACTAAACCTTAATACTAGCTAAGTAGTTAGCAATGAAATGCTGAAAAGGAGATGTATTTACACATTTCCAAGTTACAAAATTGCTTATACATCTTTATAAACTCACTGATATAAATCAGTTATGGATAAAACTCAAGCCAAGCTCTTGTTACAAAATCCTTTATGTTTGATATTAATTACGAAGTTATTTTAATACTCAGTGCAATGTATAGTTTAAGATCAGACCTGGGTCAGAGTAAAAAGATTCCTCCCAGAGTGTGTGTGTACAAGTTCAATTTCTTATTTTGATTTCAAGATAAAGGAGACATGGAAATCATCTACCAAAGTCTATACATTAAGTATAAAAGAATCATGAACTAAGCCAAAATCATCACAATAAAAAAGATAAAGGGGCAGCTAGGTGGCACAGTGAATAGAGCACCAGCCCTGGAGTCAGGAAGAATTGATTTCAAATCTGGCCTCACACTTGACATACTTACTAGCTGTGTGACCTTGAGCAAGTCACTTAAAACCAAGTGCCTTGCCTTCCTAGCTCCAAAAGTAAAAAAAAAAAAAATCAATTTGTGGCAAGACAAAAGAATTATTAGCGAAAGCTAACATTTCTACAGCACATCAAAGTATGCAAAGGGATTTACACAGTACATCTGATCCTCACAATCATATCTTAAAATTTTTAACTGTAGTTAAATACAACAAAAATATTAAAGTAGGCTTCTGACCTACATTCTGGTCCTATTACTCTGGATGCTTTTTTCTCTGTAAAATAATGATTGGCCTAGATAAATATCAATAACATAGATAATAACAAGAATAATTAGCAGCAGGATCTATTATTTAACAGGCACCATGCTATGTACTTTACAAATAGTATCTCATTTGAATCTCACAACAACCCTTTGAGGTAGGTACGGTTATTATCCCCATTTCAGTTGAAACTGAGGTAGAAAAAGAGAAAGTGACTTTCCCATAATTACAAAGCTAAGCACCTGAGGCCAAATTTGAATTCAGGTCCCTCTAACTTCAGGCCTGGCACTTTACCAACTGTGCCAATTAGCTACCTGGATGAGCTAAGGTCCCCTGGAGCTTCAAGATACTAGAAGAGATTTAACCTATAATGTAGATTTGCCGGGATCCTAAATTTAACTTTTAGTATACATTATCAATACTATATCCATGGTGCTGTGTTTATAATTAATAGTATATGGAAATGAGTAAAATTGTTTTTAATCCTTAGGTAATTTGCTACATTGTTTTCCCTCATTACCAAAAGGACAACGAAACTTGATAAAAATTAATGTTAATGGAGCAGCTAGGTGGCAGTGAACAGAGCACTGGCCCTGAACTCAGGAAGAGCTAAATTCAAAATCCAACTTCAAGACACTTGACATATACTAGCTGTATGACCTTGGTCTAATCCCAATTACCTTCACCCTTTCCCCCTTTCCTTTACCCCATGCCTTTCTCCCTCCACCAAAAAAAATTAACATGATCTTCTAGAGTTCCCTAATCTGTAGTTTTCTGGACTGAAGGTTGAGGTAACAATTTTTTTAATGCTAATGTATTCCACTTATCCTATGTAATAATCAAAATGCTATAAATTAGGTTGTGATTTTTCCAAATGAGGGCAATTTATACATACGACTTGCTTTTAGCAAAGTTGAAACCAATTCAATGGAGATTTTCCCATAACAACTGGATGACCACTTGTTGGAGATGTAGAAAAAGATTACCATTCTAGTACAAGTTGAACTAGGATGGCTGCAAAGGTACTATCCAATAACTGTAATCCTGACCTTCATAAGGATGAAAATTTTTGTTAACCTTCTTATACCACTGTTTTTTTCTTAAGCGTATCCCTAAATAGCTTAGATATTATTTGCTTTTTACAGATTAAAAAAAAAACAACACAAAATCTGATTCCTAACGAGTAACCTTTTTCCAAACTAGGAGTCTCTGTGTCAGAATTCCATGATAACTTTGGAATATAGTACCTTGGATTTACATAGAGCATAAATACTCAAGACTTGTTATGTTAGCTTATTGGCTAATTACTAACTTTATCTGTAAGAGTACTAAGAACAAAACAGTGGAATGATGAACTTGGAGTCTGAAAGTGAGAATTCTGAATGACAGTCAACACTGTCATTTATAAAATTGATTGAAATGAGGGGGTCTCTAATAAACAGATCTTCTAGCTCTTAATTTATGATCCTATGATCCAATGCTATTTTGTTTACCTCTAAGGTCTGCTTAAAATAACCGGAGAAGGGAATGACTTCATGTAGATGATCAGTTCATGTAGCTGATCAGTTGATATAGGAAGATGTTTAACATATCTCATGCCAAATTTAAGGTTCTAAAGGCTAAAAATAAGCTATTTGGGAGCATATGGAAAATAGGAATAGGATAGTCATACCTTAATCCTAGAATTCTCCATTATTAAAGGCAATGCTGAGGGAAGAATATATTGTGGAAATTAGACTAGGAATACAAAGAGCTGGGTTCTGTTCTATCACTGACTACTGAGCAACAACACTTTGATTCAAGTCACTTTATCTGAGCCTCAGTAATGACTACCTATTTAACATGATATGAAGATTAAATGAAAGAATGTATATGCAAGCAGTTAGAAAACTGTAAATAGTCAAACTAATTTACAATGAAGCTCAAACACAAAAAGATGTATTGTTTGTTTTAAACTTAGTAACATCATATATCCTATTTTGTTAAAACTGAGAGTTCAAGAGTTCAAACCCCCTACTTTTCAAGTGAAGAAACTGAAGCCAAAAAAATTTAAGTGACTTACCCAAGATCAAGTTCAGCAAAGTAGTGGCAATGGGGCTTAAATTCAGGCTTCCTAACCCAATTTTACGTGCTCATCATGCTATATACACAATCCCTTAAACACACCAAAGCACAAAAAAAGGATGGTGGAAACAGGTTAGCACTAAACCCCGAGAGCCCAAAATGAGTTTAAGTTTTCAAAGGGTCTCCAAACATGTTATCAAACAAAATATACATTATAAAATTACATTACCTTAAAAATATTGTTCTAATATAGATTGTATAATTTTCAAACAGCCTTAGGAAATGAGATCCTTTTTTGTCAAAGTTGACTCTGGGAAGAAGCTTGTTGGTTGGCAGCATCCATTGCTCTTATTGATTTGCTATAATCAAGCACTGATCTAGTGAAGTATCTTAAAATAATCAGCCTCACAACAGACTAGCAAAATCAATCTAATATATTCTTTATATCCACCTTTTGTGCCAATTTGCATATTAAAATTAGAATAAGATCTTTACTCTGTTATAGAATCCCTTATTTCATGTTTCCCAAAATACCAAAGAACTCTGCCATTCTGCATGAATGAAGGGTTTCAAGAGAAAATCTTAGGGTTAGCAACTCTTCCCAATTTGCAATTTTAAAATATAAAAATACTTAATTTTCAATTTTCTTCCAAATATTTCCCAACCTTTATTATTTCTTATTCCATTATGTGTATGATTCCTGTATGTTCCAAAATACAAGATTTTCTAATCCAAATTAGTTTGGAAACCAGGCCTAATATTCTCCCACAAGGGCATGGTAAACAGGAGGTAATCACTACCATGAACCCATGTTGCTAGCCTAATGACTAATATAGGCTGTCTCCAAAACTTCTAATGCAAGTTTACTTCTCAATACTAAAAATTCACATCTATATAACATTGTTTCCCAAAGCACTTTCCTAACAACTCCTGCAAGATGAAAGGGCAGATTCAGAAATTAAGTAGCTTAACCAAGGTGATTCAACTAACAAAACTTTAACTTGAACATAGTCTGAACAATATAAGATTAACTGCTAACTTGGTTAAGTTCATAATTAAAATAAATTTAACAAGCTTGGAAAACTTTATCATGAAACATGACAACGTACTCTCATGGAATGATGACCAGACACAGCAATAGGGCATTATATATTTGTCTTTTTCACAGGGTTGTTGTGATGATCAAATGAGAATATTAAAGTCATTTGAAAACCACAATTCTTCAATTATAAGGTTTCATTTTTATTAAGAGTGAATAAATAATTGGTCATGACCTAGTATATTTTATGAGTATTGCCAATTTTCCACAGTAGTTCATGAGGATAGCAGTTTTTTCTGGAACATACTATTTGTTTTCTTAGGACAAAAAAGAAAAAAAAGTGATGCTCACATTAAGGACAGCAGGCAAACCTAGGGAATTTTAGGTCAACAATTTAGTTAAGACAGAATCACACCAGCCATCCCCTACTCAAAAAGAATCCCCAGTACTTGAAAAGAATTTCTTCCATTGGAATATATCCAAGAAAATTTCTTGGAATAGCTCCAATTATCACAACTCTCCTATATTCTCTTCTCTGGACTAAATATTCTGTTCCTTCAACCTATCCTCCAATGTCCTTAAAACTGTGACACACATGACAAACTATCCCAAATGTAGTCCGAATAGGACAGTAGAGTATAAATTAAGGAGCATTCTCTCTTTAATTTCTGAAGTTATGACTCTCAATGCAAACCAAGACCTTAGTATTTTTGACTGACACTGTCAACTCATTAATTTACAGTCTATCCTAAAATCTTTGAAAAATTTGAAAATTTCTTTTTAATGATGCTTCCTTTCATTGTCTTTTTGAAACAGAATTTTTGAAACAACGTTTTAACACTTGAACTTCAGGAATGCCACTGCCAATCAAGATTTTGGAATTCTATGATCCAATATTTAGATAACCTTCACCTCAAAATCTGATGAAGCAATTATTCTTTAAATGTTTTAATTAGAAGTTAAGTATAGGGGCAGCCAGGTAGCACAGCGAGTAAGAGCACCGGCTCCAGTGTTGAGAAGACCTGGAGATCGAATCCCGGGCTCAGACACTCAGCACCACACCCAGAAATAACTGGCCATGTAACCTTGAGCAAGTTACTTAACCCCGATTGCTTAAAAAAAAAAAAAAGTATAACATTATAAACTTAGAACAATTAGTATTCTGCTTTGGCTTTTAACTTTTACTTTACCAAGGTTAGTTACTTTACCAAGGTTACACCATTAAATTTTCCATCCAAACCACCCCAAAATTTGTCAGTTTATTTAATGGCTCACTTACTTCAAGTTATAGTAATTAAAATTTGGATTAACTATTTTCTGAAACTTCTGGAGTTGGCTCATAGGTACATTCTAGTTCAAGAGAACTGATTTGTCAACAAAACAATTTATGCCTTCAAGACAAGAGCAAATCAATCAGAAAACTTTTCATATTTAACCACTTTCTGATTTGATTGCCATTGGCTGTTTGAGAAATTATCTTGAGAAACTATGGTGATTTAACTTTCTCCTATTTAACATTAACTACAAAAAAAAAAACTGAGTCTATGCACAAAGCAATGTCTGTGACTTTAAACATCTTAAAACTTTTCATGACATCATATACATTAATTTGGGGCTGATTCTGTTGTTCCTTATTTGCCACAGAAATCCAATAAAAACTAGGGCTGAAAATATTTTCATTTGCAAGTGTTGCTTGTCGCCATTATTTTAAGTTCCTTTCAACCAAATTGATTTAGACATTTTCCCCTGTCCTTACAAGTATAAGACAGCTGGGCTCTAGCTCTAGCAGGACAAGGTCACTCAATATTTTCCAACTACTTCAGCTTTTCCACAAAAACTAAGGCTGTTATCTATTATCAATTTTCTTTAGAAGTTTTAAGTCTGAGATGATATATAATTCAAGCTTCAAAAAATTCATTTAATACTGCCAATTATTAAGGTGCAATTTCTTCACTGGGTAGACTTACAGAAGGCAAAAATCACTTGGCCAGATAACTAATTCTTTACCTACTTTTAAAAAAAGCCCTTAATACTGATTTTGCCTTCATAAAAGGATGTCTATTAGTACTATCAGAATTTCTTGCCAAATATTAATGTTAGCATAATTAACCCGAGTCATAATCATCATCTACTCCTAAACTAAACTGATCATTGGGAAAATTAAAAATATTTAATTAAGTGCAAGGAATTTATATAAATTTATAAGATCTCAATTCTAAAATATGATCATTAATTTTGTTATTTGTTTCAATTTCTAAAGACAAATGATTCTGCCTATAATTATCTAATAGAACCAAAAGTTGATAGAAATTCATTTCGGTATTGTTAACCTTAAAAAAGTCTAATACCATCTTGTTAAACAAGTAAGAACTGGGGGCTGCCAGGTAGCACAGCAAGTAAAAGCACCGGCTCCAGTGTTGGGATAACCTGGGGATGGAATCCGGGCTCAGACAATTATTACCCACCCAGAAACACCTGGCCATGTAACCTTGAGCAAGTTACTTAACCCCAATTGCTTAGGGGCAGCCAGGAGGCTCAGCGAGTAAGAGCACCGGCCCCAAGTGTCGGGATGACCTGGGGATGGAATCCAGGCTCAGATACTTAGCACCACACCCAGAAATAACTGGCCATGTAACCTTGAGCAAGTTACTTAACCCCAATTGCTTAAAAAAAAAAAAAGTAACAACTGGAGGTCCTAGGAAATATAGCTGATGATTAGGTTACATTTGATTTAGCTTCTAACCAATAAAGGTGTATGTGATGAAGTATACGCCGAATATGCCAAAATATTATAATTTGATGGCTGTTTGAGCTTCCTCTAAGCCAGGGAGGAGGAAGATAGCTCAAATAACTTAGTTGGTAGGCTAGGTGGAACAAAACAGGTTAGGCTACAGAATGTAAGAACAGTTAACAGTCCTAAAAGTCAAGCTCAATACTTTGCTTGAATCTTTCACAAGCAAAATATTACTGATTTCAATTAACCCACTATTCTCTAATTTGTTAAGAACTTGTGAGTTATAGTTTTCTTGCTAGAAGGTAACATTTTTTAACTATGGCTTTAACTGCAAATAACAGATAAATAATAATAACCATCATATTTCTATCTTTTGTAGACAACAAAGATTCATTGAAAACCTAGCTCCCAGTGTCAGACTAAAGTAACCTCATCAATGTCTCATCTTTAAGAAATTCAGCATCAATGATTTAAACAATACATCAATAGCCAAGTCTGCAATGTTTAAATGTGTAGTGGAATTAAGTACTTTTACTCATAAATAAAACAAAGATGGCCTTAAAATTGCCATGTCTGTTATCATCTCATTTTTAATACCAAATAAGGGAATTATTTTAATTTTGAGATGTCTCTGTAACCCCACCTCCCCAGCCCCCACCCCCAAACTAACTGAAGCAGAATTTATATATTCAGAGACTAACTTAAGCTTCTATGTAACAAACAGCACACTACAAGAGGAATGACCTCTTCTGAGTATAAAATAACATTTGTGCAGCTGAGTTTTGTTTCTTTTGAAAGTACTCACAAACTGTATTAATTTATACAGGGCATTTATATTTGGAATCTTTAATTTCAGTTATGAACTAATGTAGAAGAAGCTTATAGAAATATTTAGCAGGTATTTTTTCTGTGAGATGATTATGCAGTTATTTTCCAACATACAAATGCTTGTCTTTCTTTGGGATATGGTCACTTTACATGTTAACCTTATAGAACCCTAACACTTGGTACTTCAGATGTCTGCTAGTCTGTCTTATTCAAATCATAAGAGCATTTGACATTCAGCACGTCAGTCAATCTTTTTACCAACTTTGTGAGAGGGAACTATCTGGTTATTAAACTGCAAAATAAAGTACTGTAACAACAGCAGCTAATTCAACAGATTACAAGATCTTAAATTTAGAAGTTGAATGGACCTTAGAAATAATTGAGTTCAGCCCCTTCCTGAAAGATGAGAAAAATTAAGTTTTAAGAAATTAAATTATTTGATCTTTAAAACCACAGATAAACTAGAGACAGAAATAGATGGAAGGGTAAAGAAAGTTTCCAACCCTTGACCATGTGTTGGTAATTTTCTTAACTGGGGTTGCAAAGTTACTGTAACTGAACTCAGAACTTTTCATCTAAAAAGAATGCCTAAATTTTAAAAGAACCAGACTTTTAGTGATCATTTTAGTAGCCCCTTATACTTAAAATTAGCTAATAGATGTAAATCTGAACTCATCTTCTTGATCCAAATTAAGCATTCCTTCTTTCCTATTGTTTTTATTCAAATACTGCCACAGAAAAAGGTACAAATTCTAGGAGTGTATTTTGTACCTCAGTAGACATCACACAGATACAAGGTATTATCTTCAAACGTACTATGGAATTAAGTCAGTGAAGAAAGAATGATCACTAGCTAAGGTCATTTTTCCATCTTTAAGATGTATTATCAATCCTACTTATCACACAGAGATGAGGTACCTAAAAATAAAATTGAGTTAATAAAATATTCTCTGCGTAAAATGTCAGAATCAGCACATATGGCTTCAGAAGTTATCTCATACAACCTTTAATAATTTACCATTCACCCTATTTTAATCCCTTTAACAGTATCCATAACAAATGGTGATTTAGCTTTCATTGGAGGATTTCCAGTGAGGGGTATCCATTGAATGATACCCACCATTAAAACTTAACTTTAAGTTAACTTTTCTTAAAAAATTTAAATACTTGAGATCCAAGTTTACCTGAAATATAACAAAGAGCCTTTTCAAAAGAGCTCATATTCATTTAAAACAAACTTGGTAAGTAAAATAAATTTCAACCAAAAGCTTAAGTTGTGAATTGGGTTAGAAATGTCTTTATATTTAAAAAGTTTAACATTTATTGAGTGCCTAGCACCACATACAACACATAATTTCCCTGCCCTCCAGGAGCTTACATTCTAAAGATGACAAAACATACACAAAGGAGGGAAGTAAAAGCTGGAACTGAGAAAAGAACGAATGAAATAAAGTGAGCAATAAAACAGGACACACAAGACAATAAAATAAAGTGAGATGGCATAATTCTGACAAGTAAGCAACACAAGCTCACTCTATAACAGGGTAACCAAAAAAAAAGAAATACGAATCACTGAATAACGAATAGATGTCACCTGCCTGGTATTGCATTTATATTCTGGTCAAATTTGAAAGTAGATTTAAAGATACCTGCTATCAATCCATAGGTGTTTTTTTCCAAGGAAAGCTCTTAGCCTATTCAAATTCTTCAGATACTTTTTAGCTTCTAATTACCTTGTTTCAAGAAAGGTAAAATTTAAGTGGGTTTTGCTAAGACAGAATTCTCACAACATACAGGGTTACAGAGTGGATTTTACCAAGACCTAATACATTCTATCAGCATTACACTTTATTGACCTCAAGCCATCGGCTTCCTGTGGTTTCTCCTAAGCACTTTAAAAATTAAGAATGTAATTTGAGAAATGCAAATTAAACAAGAGAATTTGGTATAACTAAAAATAATTTTTTAAAGAAAATTTGGGTAAATTCCAGTTAAAAGGACTCAGTAGAGACATTAAATGAGATACAATATATGAAAACATTCTAAAAAGAAATGTCTCCTAGATGAAACAGCATAGATATTGACATGGTCTTAAGTCACAAAAATATGAAGCTAAAACACAAATGTCCTTTTTGCTCATATCAAGATATAAAGACTGATACAAATATATAGATTTCAAACCAACTATCATTCACAAAGCATATTTTTTAAATTCCCATAAAGTGAAAATATGAATTAAAATCACTAAGAGGCCCAATATAAGAATTAAACAAAGTGCTGTGTATTAGAGCCATTTCTTAATAGTTTAATTGTTTAATCCACTTTGTGGATTATCAAGGTATTTGCTTTTGTCATTTCCATGAGCATTTCCAGCATGGGCCAGGTCTGAGAAGTACACAATCAACTCAAATACTTTCCAGGTATGCACGTTCACAAAATTTCCATTTTACAACTCCAATTTAGTGTTTCACACACTCTTCTTAGATTAACAAAAAAGGCACCTGTCTCACTTCAGTAAGATTTACCCAATTCTCCGCTTTCTGTAATTTTAACCTGCTGTGAACTGGGTTCTAATTTGCTCACTTCCTGTCAGTTATCTGTGGTATTTAAGAATCCACACCAAAATTCTCCCCTTTTTCCCTGAAAAAGAGTTGGCTGTAGTTCAAAACTGAATGGAGGTGCCAATTCCCTTAGGTGTCCTAAAATTCTCTCCAAAGTTGAAAACTCGAAGCACGAAAATCAGCTCTCTTTTCAAAGTTCAGCTGACAAGCCTAAAAGAGGCAAGAAATGACAATTCATGATCATTACAAAGGTGGTAGGCAGCAGCTTTTCCAAAAACTGCCCTCCAAAGTTTGAAAATACCACACCTATATAGATAAGGTGCAGAATTTTTGGTCAAAATGTACAAAAGAAACTCACGTAGCAAGTTACTCATCTGTCCTCACTCCTGTATTTTATGTTATCAACTGGTGTCAGAATCCTACTAGATTTATATCACAAAGAATGTTTAAAAAAAAAAACTACCTGAAATGATGACAAAAAACAACTACTTGCCATAATGGCTTTTAAGTCACTCACACTTATAATTCAGTAACCCATTTTATTCAATACTCCAGTTCTGTAAGTAAGGCACTAAATTAGCATTTAATCCAGCATGGTCTAGATAGGCAATGGTTCTCAAAAAAATGATCTGGGGATTATTCGATATCTGCCCCCCACCACATGTACCCCATTTATTATTGCTTATGACAATGACACCAGCTGTGTCTTATATTAAGCAATCAGTTTATATTTAGGAGAGATCACACAATAACATCCAAAAGTAGTATCATTCTTTCTCAATTCTGGCTGATATTTCTGGTAATCACTAACTACCTTATCTTGCCCAGAGACCAAAAAAATTTGAGAACCACTATGTTGGATACATGAGCCCTATAACCCCCTAGTTTATCCCCACATACAAAAAGCAATTATTTAAGTCCCTCATTCTTTTAAGTGTTCTTGACCAATTCAGCTTAATAAGTGCATTTTAAGCTGAGTTCACCTACCTAGCCTCATTTGCACAGTCATCTAACTGTGGAGCATAATATTTAAGCAGATTGATGTTCATTTCCCTCTCCAGAATTCCTGGCAACCTCAACCTCTCACATCCAAATCTTCAGGGGAAATGTATTTGCTAGAGACAGAGAATGGAGGAACACTGCATGCTGGGACATGTTCCTAGAAAAGCAGAAATGAACCAAATTACCATGATTTCTCCATCAAAATCCATAGGAATGTACTTGACTGCAGAATGTTTTCATCTGCACGTAAAATTAAGAGAAGTACATCCCAGCAATTCTAGCCCTAAAATATGCTAGAACTGGGGTAATTCCTAGTAAGATTTTTATTTTGGGTAAGAAAAGGGCAAGAGTACTAAATATTGCACATATCTATTAAGAAGCTGTTAAAAGAAAGAAGATGAAATGGACACCCACAATAATTCTTAGACTCTTAAAGGTCCTAAGACATGCTACAAAAATAGGTCTTTATTCTTAGGAAAATATAGTCAGAGCTAGCTTCCTTATGCTATACACAAACTCTTAACATCAGAGGCAGTACAGAATAGTACAAGTTTTTTTTTTTTAAACTGGTCTCAAAACAAGCACAAACCCACTAAATTTGAAAGAACAGGTAATTTGAGGATTTTTGGCAGAAGACAGTACTTCACACATCTAAACCAAATCATAAAACCCAAAAACTGACTAGATTTGAGTCTAGTATAGGGGATTTCACATTGAGGGAGGGAGGTTTTAATATGGAAAAAAGGAAAATAATCCAGTTATCCTTATAGTTAACTAGAAAATACCACTTAAAACTGAGAACTGATTGTTTCTGAAATAAAAATATATATTTAAGTAAGAGTTTTTGTTTTTCAATGCCTGATTGCCAAGAGTTTCCATTGGATGAATACTATCAATCATTATCATAAATTTATTCTTAGCCCCAAATTTTGGTTATAATACCACACTTTCTAAAAAAAAAAAAACTGTTGCCTAACAATGTTTGTAAGGCTAAGAAAGTTAGGGACGTTGAGTTCCTAGGGAAAGGGTGTGCTACATCAAGACTGGCCACACATATCATTTTTGCAAATACTTATTACAGAAATAAAACTATCTTTTTAGCATGGAATAGGGATTTTACTTCACAGGTCAACACTGATGCTGAACAGAGAGTCTTTGGAAGTTAGTGGTATATCCCAGAGTAGCAAGAAAAATATGGATCAATTTACCACTGAGCCACACTTTAAAACACCATCCCAAAATTTTATTACTATTGCATATCTAAGTTGTAAATTAGTTACTCACCAATTTCACATCCACCACTGAATTCAAATGGTGCAGGTCAGACAAATGTTAAGAGTAATGCAGTCTGTAGCTACCGAAGAATTTTCTTGGAGACTATGCTTTTATATACTTTAAGGCCAAAAGTTTTTCTTTCTCCAGGCCACAGTCATCTCCCCATCCCAACATTTTTAAGAGCTTCTACTTATCCCTTCAACAACTAGAACTACATCCATCTCCCACAAGGTAAAGGATGGTTCATAACTGTTTTGGGGGGGGAGGGCATCAATATATTAAGTGCCATTATTAGCTTGGCAGTTAAAAGACTCTTCTCCAAATAGAAGTCCTAGAAATCTGACACCTAACAGCATATGTATCATTATTCCAAATAACTGAAAAATTCTGTAAACCAATTTTTAATAACTTGTAAAAAACTGTTCTTTGTATTAAAGCCTTTCTATACTTCCCAGTTGTAATTGTGTCAAGATAACTTAGAAAAGTTGCCATTTAGACAACAACAGAATTGTTGTTTCAGTCAGCACTTAGCAGAAACGTTTCTGATGATGGTTGTACAGAAATCACTATGACTTATATTTCAATAATTTTGATTTTTGTCACTTTTCCTTATTTTTACTTCAATTAATTCAAGTAGAAGTTGGAAATTCTTTCAAATCTTAAATGACAACTTTGGAAACAGACATGAATATTATTCAAAATTTGTTCTGACACAGTAGCTAACTTTCAGGTGAGAATAAATTAAATTTGTGATCGTTTTAAACTGTAAAGTAATTTCTAAGTAACAAGACCTCACCTTATTTCAAATTTGGTAAGAATGCTTTAAGATAATTTTTCAAGGGAGTGGTACCCCTCTTTTCCTTGTCAGTGTAGACAGAATTTTAATCCTTCTGTCCATTTTTGAGACTGTCAAAGCCAAGAACCCATGAACAAAAGCACAAATAGCAATAACCTACATTATTGAACAATTCCCTTGACATGTTGACATTTATACTAAAAGATTAGAAACTTGCATTTCCAGTACTCATATTCCCATCACATTCCAGATATATAGCATTATTGCTTTATAGGTCATGTAACAATCAAACTATGTTCATATATGCATTGCCTGTTTTCCTTAATCATTTGATAGTATTTGAAACCAATTTTACTATAAATTTAAGTTTGAAAATACCACGATTAATATTTCTTCTCAGAACTTCATTGTTCACATTATCACTAGTTACCACATGCATTATTTAGCTCTGATTATATTGCTCAAAAACTGCACCCATATCAGAACAGTGCAAATCATATTTAATTTTAAAAGTAAGATATAATGGCTTGAATTCAGTTATTCAAATGAACACTGTCAAGTAATTTCAATTGTATGTGTGTGTATATATATATATATATATATCTTATTCCAAAACCACTGCTTTACATTACCAGTGAGAAAAATGCTTTATTCACCAATTCTGACTCCCCTTGTTAAGGATCAGTTCACCCTCCCTCTTGCCCCAATGATGAGTGCCAAATTGTCTTGACAACCCAGTAAACTGTTCACTTAAGAACACTTTTGTGAGTTTACAAAAGTGTTCACCCTTAAATTTCTTGGCAATGAGAAGATCTATTAAATGACATTGATCCTTCCCAAAACCCCAGACCAAATAATTCTATAGTTGAAATTTAACTTTAACACCTTGACAGTGTCCCTTTAAACTATATGACAGTAAAGTGCCAATAAAGCATGGCAATAACCTCTTTTCATGGGATAATTTCATTCCCTGGCACTGGAAGTGCTAGCACCAAGGATTACATTAAGAATCAGATATGAAGGCTACATCTAGTTCACGCACTTTCCATAAACCTAATATACTATCTATCATCATGTTAAAATGTAACAATTATTGATGTAGCCCTCAAACTTATACTAAGTTTTGAGAGAAAATGATGAATTTTTAAAAAGCACGGGGCAATATATAAAATTAGTGGCAGGAAAAGTGTTTCATTAAGCACCAGGAACTAATTTTGCCACCCACTCTTGTTTTCTAGGTTAGTTTCAATAACCGGCAAGGCACATTTACATATATTCCAACGAATACTTATTGACAATTTAAAATTACACTTTATGTCCCAGCTATCCCAGTAATTGACATACAACATACTAAAATGGTTTATTAAGATAACATAAAAAAAATCAATTAATGTGAAACATACAGGCTATTGGCAACCACTATTCTAAAAATTATGTAAGTACAAGTAAACATACTGAAATGTGTGCAATTCTAAGTTTTTAAACCAGAAGATCTCTGTACTAACACACATTTATATTAATGACACATAAAAAAAATAAAAACTTTATTACAAAAATAAGTTACACTCGCCTCCAGCTTACAGTATAAAACAATTTTATTTGCAGGAATGCAAAATGATTGTTTGCCATGAGCATTTTGAACATATGACATGTCTAATTTTTCTTGTTAAATTTGCATTTACTGGGGAACTGGTGTGTATAAAACCTTAAGTATAAGCTCTGATCTTCATTGTGGTGCCTATTGGGTATGTGGTATAACTGCAGTATCCCTTTGGGGAAGGGGAAAAGGGAAGCTCTTTATAGCAAGTCCTAATTAAATTATAATTTCACGTTTACCTTTAGCTAGATAGGACTTGGCAGGATTTTATTTCTCTTTTGAGGGTGATTCATTAGAGGATGCTTCACCACTGAACACTCACTGTCATCAAGGTGCTTTAGAAAATTAAAAACATAGCACAAATGATTGTACTCTACTCTACAGGTTATCATGATCTGCATAAGAAATGGAAAGCTGATTCTGGTTTTTACAGTGATCAGCTGTAAGAAATGCACTAATGAAAACATACCTTTTACCTAAAAAGCTAAACTACAGCCATATACTATTTTCTATGATTTATGAAAAACTTCAAAATATCCAAATGTCAGGCTTCACTGTACAACTGTCAGTTTTAGTCTGACTTTTTATAAAGGGACACTGCAGTATTTAGTACAAGTTGCGGATGCACTTTTTTGAACATCTGATGTCTTACAAAAGTAACATCTTGCTAAACTATTATACATCCAAATAACTACAATATCTGAAGAAGCAAGGCTGCTTTTTCAGCCACAAAATACGACAAAAGCAAGGCCTGTTATGATGGTCATGAGGAAGTCTTACAAGCCTCTGAAACTAAAGGCAACTAAGAATGTTACATTTGGTATATTATAATCTTACCCTCATATCATATAAACAAGCCTTGCTTTTATCTACAAAGATTTTCTATGTACAGTACAGACAGGGTATAGTTCAATCCTCTGCTACTGAGGTAGTTAACCAACCCTTTAAAAAAGGTTCTGAAAAGAACCACTATCTGGAATGCCTGACTAACCAGCTCTGATGATTACACCTGAAACTGCTGTATCCGAACACAATTCAAAAGTGATTACTATAAAAAAGATATAGACAATCATGATTAACCTTTGTGAGCAGAAATAAATTTAAGGATACCAATGGTGGCATTCATCTATACCACTGCAATAAAATTTAAATGCACAAATTCAAAAAAAAAATGTTTCAAAATACCACTTTTGGAATCCTTAATTTAAAAAAAAACCATGGGGGAAAAATCTACTTAGAGCAGATTTTTTAAAGAGAACTTTATTCTTTATTAAGATACCATGCTGGAAGTTATGAAGGATTTTCTTGGAACACATTGGGAAAATAGAGTAGCTTTAGTTTTAATAACTTGCACTGCAGAGAAAACTGTTAAAGAAATTCATATCAAAGTCCAAGTATTAGTTCAATGTCCCGTATTTGATTCCATGATCTTCATAGGAAGGTCTTCTGCAATAGAATATGCTCCTATACAGCCGAGATACTTAAGGTTGCTTGATTTCCTTACCATTACTCCACTGCAAGCTTCTGGTGTAATCCCACATAGCAAGTCAGTCTTCATTGTAACAGGTCAGGACCGGCCTCGACCCCTTTTCCC